>NC_084987.1:4835034-5207534 GCF_963691925.1 Scomber scombrus | reverse complement strand
TTTTTTTTAGATAGTTTAATGGATTGTATAACAAAGCCTAATCATTTGTTGGATGATCGTGTTTTAATTATTTAATGGGGACATATACACATTTGCAGGTTTTGGGGCCATACTGGAATATCTTTGCATTATTTACAGTTATTTATCGTATACTGGCTCTGCAGCCACTCAGTTCAGCCTCTGTCTGAAACAGACCGTTTTAGCTCCTGTCTCTTTAAAACTCCCGTCCTCTCTCTGAAGCTGCAACTTGGCTTCTGGAGGCTACATAAATACACAGAAGTTGCAGGAATTCAATTCTTTTTTTCTTGTTCTTTACTCGAAATGGAAACTTATCAGATACATGTTCAAGCCCAAATTCGATCAGTGGACAAGTGGACAACAAGTGTAAACAACGTTAGCAACAAATCTGATGTCAGTTCGATGATGACGTAGAGGTGATACTGCAAACTAAGCTTTTCATTTTCAACACACATTTTTACACACATTCATCTCAAATATTGGAACTTTAACCATGTTTAACGTAGACATCCGACATCATAAAAGTATGAAAATGACAGAAAATCTCAAAAAGCACAATTTAATGTAGCAGGGGAGAAGTTTAAATCATCACTAAATGGAAATACTCAAGTAGAAATACCTCAAAATTGTACTTAAGTACAGTAGTTGAGTTAATATATTTAGTTGGTTTCCTGTTTTCCTTCCTTCACACATTTCACTCTAAACATCCAAAAGTCTCGTCCTAAGCTTTGTGGGACTAAGTGGACTACAGCAGCTAAGTTTTCTCGATAGTAACAGCCAGGAATGGATCCAAAGATCTCTAGTGTGTTTTTGAGGGAGGTTTCTGGGTCTGATGTTGCCATTTTTCATGAAGTTGCCTCCTAAACAACTACATCATGAAACCAGCGAAAAATAAGGCAAATAAGCCCTCTGAGCAGCAAACTCTCTTGCAGATACCAACGCTTTATCCCTGAAGAGAGACCTTGAGCTCACACTAAAGACCTCTCTGATTATTCCTCTCTGCCAGGATTTGGGACACCCTTCGCTTTCATTAAACTATTATCCCTGACAGGCGAGGAGGATGCACAAATCAGGTCCCAGGCCCGCACCCACACTGGTCTCACGTGGACTCTTTATGCCAATCTGACATTAACTCGGCAAGCTGGAAATCCAGCCCTAATTGGGGCCTTGTTAGAGCACCCCTCGAGCATTGGCTCAGGGAATGCTTCCAGTAAACTGTGCGCTGGAATAAAAAGAGGGGAGAGGGAGGGAAAAAACAGAAGCTCTCTTAAAGGTGGGCGCACTTTGAACGTTTGTTTCTATCCGCAGTAATTGAACCTGATTAGTGGGAGTCTCTGGGTGAGGGAGCACCCATGGGTCCTCTGGTCTCCAGGGTTAAAAACAATTCTTCCCTCCAGAAAGGAAGAACCAGGAGGGCAAACTAAATTGCACAGGGAGTAGTTAAAAGGATTTTAAGTTGGAACATTTGCACGCTTTAAATGTATTTCTTATATAACTTAATAGAATTCAGAGTAAAAAAAAAAAAGCCTATGAAACAACTGATATTGGATTTTAGAGGGTAACACTGATACAAAACAAACAAACAAAATTCATTAGCCTAAAATATGTATTTTTGGACAATAATACTCATATTTGGTCTCTTTTTTAAAAACAAAAATCAATGCAGCAGAACCAAAGATGTCATCTTTTTTAATCCATACATTTTTCTTTTTTTTGCCAAAATCTTGCCAACATTGTCCATAATGCACATAGACACCTCCACTGTACAATCACTCTCTTACCCTAACCCTAACCTAACCAACCGAAGCAACATAGATAACAAGTACTAGCCAATCAGAGGCCAGTAATCAGCCCCTGCCAACGCTGACTCTTGTGACATCACTTAAGGCAATACATCAGTATTATATATATACATCTGTGTTCCTGTCTGTGTTCTGCTGCATTACTTTGTGTGTGTTCTGCTATGTTCCTGTGTGTGTTCTGCTGCATTACTTTGTGTGTTCTGCTGTGTTCCTGTGTGTGTTCTGCTGTGTTCCTGTGTGTGTGTTCTTCTGCATTACTTTGTGTGTTCTGCTGTGGTCCAGTGTGTGTTCTGCTGCATTACTTTGTGTGTGTTCTGCTGTGGTCCTGTGTGTGTTCTGCTGTGGTCCTGTGTGTGTTCTGCTGTGGTCCTGTGTGTGTTCTGCTGCATTACTTTGTGTGTGTTCTGCTGTGTTCCCGTGTGTGTTCTGCTGTGTTCCTGTGTGTGTTCTGCTGTGTTCCCGTGTGTGTTCTGCTGTGGTCCTGTGTGTGTTCTGTCGATGTTATGCTGCCGTGTTGCGTGTGAGGACACTGCCACGTCAGCAGCGTTTCCACCCTGATCCCCGGGTGCCTGCGCTGAGCCGAATGCAGCTGAGTGAGCGTTTTGACATGGCTGTCCCTGCATTGCCAACCTCCGCTCACACACGCACACACACACACACACACACACACACACACACACACAGACACACACACACACACACACACACACACACACACACACACACACACACACACACACACACACACACACACACACACACACTGTCCTTCGCTCAGCTCCAGCACCATACATGCTGCTGCTGCTCCATATGGATGACGGCTCCTGGGTTCAGTCCTGGTTCACGTCTCCCTCCAGCTCACCTCAGTGATAGACGCTCACCTGGCCTCAAGTCTCCGCAGTAACGCTGCAGTTTGTGCTGCAATGCCAAAGAGGACATTAGTATTCTCTCAACCTTTAGTTATTGATGGAAAGTCAGCTGAGCACTGTGTTGTTTTGCAGCTCTCACATTAGTCACATCGTATAACCATTATTAGTTATCTCTTAAATTTGAAGGTTTACATGCAACATAATAATAAATTAAACCATGGAGGCCAAACTGCTCCAAAGTTTAGTCCACATTGACTTCTGTTGTGCTGACTGTGTGGAAAAGTTTTTAAAGTGAACTCAATATCAGTGGTGGAAGAAGTACTCAGGTTCTTTACTTCAATAAAAGTACAGTACAACAATGTAAAAATACTAATTACAAGTAAAAGTCCTGCATAAAAAGAAATCCACTGAAGTAAAAGAACATAAGTATTATGAGTTATGTAGTATGCAGTATAACAGTAAAAGTACTACAGTATTATGAGCTTGATGTAGTATGCAGTATTACAGTAAAAGTACTGCGGTATAATGAGTGATGTAGTATGCAGTATAACAGTAAAAGTACTGCGGTATTATGAGTGATGTAGTATGCAGTATTACAGTAAAAGTACTGCAGTATTATGAGTGATGTAGTATGCAGTATTACAGTAAAAGTACTGCAGTATTATGAGTGTTGTAGTATGCAGTATTACAGTAAAAGTACTGCAGTATTATGAGCGATGTAGTATGCAGTATTACAGTAAAAGTACTGCAGTATTATGAGCGATGTAGTTAAAGTATTACAGTAAAAGTACTGCAGTATTATGAGCGATGTAGTTAAAGTATTACAGTAAAAGTACTGCAGTATTATGAGCGATGTAGTTAAAGTATTACAGTAAAAGTACTGCAGTATTATGAGCGATGTAGTTAAAGTATTACAGTAAAAGTACTGCAGTATTATGAGTGATATAGTATGCAGTATTACAGTAAAAGTACTGCAGTATTATGAGTGATGTAGTATGCAGTATTACAGTAAAAGTACTGCAGTATTATGAGCGATGTAGTATGCAGTATTACAGTAAAAGTACTGCAGTATTATGAGCGATGTAGTATGCAGTATTACAGTAAAAGTACTGCAGTATTATGAGCGATGTAGTATGCAGTATTACAGTAAAAGTACTTTAGTATTATGAGTGATGTAGTATGCAGTATTACAGTAAAAGTACTGCAGTATAATGAGTGATGTAGTATGCAGTATTACAGTAAAAGTACTGCAGTATTATGAGTGATGTAGTATGCAGTATTACAGTAAAAGTAGTGGTTTGGTCCCTCTGACTGATATATTATTATTATGACATCATTAGATTATTAATAGTGAAGCATCAGTGTTAGAGCAGCATGTTACTGTTGTAGCTGCTGGAGGTGGAGCTAGTTTACACTATTTTATATACAGTTAGCTACTTTAGTCCAGTGGTTCCCAACCTAGGGGTGGGGCCCCTCCAAAGGGTCAGCAGATAAATGTGAGGGGTGGTGAGATGATTAATGGGAGAGGAAAGAAGAAAAAACTAAGTTCTGATACACAAATGTGTTTTCAGTTTTTTGGACTTTTTCTCTAATCTTTGATTTTTACTGAAATATTGGATCATTTGAACATTTATTGAAATGAAACCATGTGAGAAGTTTAGAGGGAAAAATCACTATTTGGTGGAGCTGTTAACAACTCATAGACATCTGAAATGTGAGCCTGACTACACACTGCTTTTTTGTGAGAAGTCAAAAGACAAAAAGGTTGGAAACCACTGGTTTCATAAAAAGCTTGTTGTATTATTCATTGTGTCAAATCTTCATCTGAAAAGTAACTAAAGCTGTCAAATAATTGTAGTGGAGTAGAAAGTACAATATGTCACTCTGAAATAACAGCGTGGAAGTATAAAGTAGCATTAATGGAAATACTCAAGTAAAGTACAAGTACCTCAAAACTGTACAGTAGCCTACAGAGTAAGTGTACTTATAGTTACTTTCCACCACTGTCAGTATTTAGAAATCAATGTACGCAATTGTGAAAAATTGTAATGTCACACTCCTAAACAATAGTTGGCGCTGTGCAGCCTTTTATACCGCCAATAGCACACAAAGAAGACAAATAAGAGTTTCTAAAAACAAAATTTAGAGTGTAGCATCGAAAGTGAATGTGTACCATCGGACTGAGACCACCTCCTCGATGGGTCGGTACGGTCGTGTTTGACCTCGGCCGAGTCTGTCCAGACCTGCTCTGATGAAGGTTTCTGGGGGAGGAAACGAAGCAGAGTCTGAAACAAGTGGACCAAACAACGCAGGTTAGGAAACACCGAGATTACCACATCTGTCCAACGTGGTCACGTGGTTATCAGCTGGCTGTGTGATGTCAGTGTCAGTCAGTGAGTGATACAGATGTTTACAGATGTTTTACAGACACTAGATATGGGAGGCTGTTAATTGCTGCTGCTGCTGTTGTGTTCCTGTGTGTTTGCGCGCGCGCGCTTGGCCTGTCGCTTCTTTCGGGGACAAATATCAGAACAAATACCAGTTAATTGGGAACTTCAGCTGTCCAATTGAGGATAAAATCTATGTCGCTAATTGAAAGTCCCTCTTATTCATCGTGTTACTTTCGATTACTTTACTTTCACTTTTTCATTATTTATGCTTCTAACGGGAACTAGAAAACAGGAAAAGTTCTGTTTCCTTATAATTGCTTCCTTTGTTTTCTTTCCTCCTTGCTTGATTTTCGCATAACTTCTTGCGCAATCTCGTTTGCTTTGGTAACTATATTATTTCAAATGTCAATATGAACCTTTAAACGTCAGAAACATACATACATCATACTATCTTTGTTCTAAATATTTGGTACACACTGGAAATCAACATCTAGTAAAAGCTTAAGAGGAGTATATTCCTTTTCTCAGAATAGGAATATAACCCTTTAGCTTTGATTAACTTGCACATGTAGAGAAGGAGATTATCATTTGATGACCTCCATGAAGAGACAGAAAGTTGAGCAAGCAATAATATGAGAGAGATAAAGGTACGTTTGCATTAGTAGCAATAAGAGGTTGCCCAGGAGTTAAACCTCTGCTGAGGCACTTTAAAAAGTTTTATGAAGTGTATATTATGAAATGTACACTGTTCTGAAATCTGGAGAACTTTTTGAGTAAACCTGCTAACAGACAAAACTTTACGGTTTTCTCTGGGTTTCTAAATTGTTGGAAACATTTTGGACAATGTAAGCACAAGACTGAACAAAATATGTGACAAGGTCTAGTAGTTTTTAGATATTTTAATGCGAAGCAGTTACATATTATAGCTTTAATACAGAGGTGTTCTTCTTATAGTTGTAATAATCGTATGCTCATTTTTTTTTTTAGATTACCAAATATGCATTGTTGATTTCTGCTGATGGGGCCCATTTCAATGTATCAGGTGCCCTTTATATTTTTTCACCCCTCAGACAACCTGAGCCAACCACTGCTTCCTTCCTACTTTCATTCTTTCTTTTTGCTCCTTGCTTCCTTTCTTTCTTTAACTATTCTTAAGTTTATTCCTCTCTTTTTAAAATAAATGAGATAAAGTAATGCAGGCATGGCTTGACCTTAAATGACCGTTATCTTTATGCCTCTGCCTTACTTACAGTAAGACTGCCAGCATTAAAAAAATGTCTTTCACAGGTTTACAACACTGGAGAAAACACAGAATATATTTAGAAGATATTTCCTGGGCTGTGTTTTGAATCCAAACGTTACATTTTATATATTTTTTAGTACATAATTACTTTGTTTCTGGAGTCGGATCTGAGAGCTGTTTTAATGTTTGCACCAAGTCAGAGATGTCATGCATGTGTAGCTGTGTGAGGAGTGAACTGAGATCAGCTGGGAAAAATACAGATGTTCGGGATGTCCTGTCTCCATGGAAACAACACTGACATCCTCTCCACATTTTGCAGCTTGTGTACACACCACTGTTTACAGCGCATCTACTGTACAGTGCTTTCATATAGGCTACTGTAGGTCATCTGATATCAGTGTCTACCAGCTTATTTCCAGCAGGTTTCACAGCAGTGTTTAATCTATTACATCATCTAAACATATTTCAGAATCTATTTGAATGATTATCATAGACTCATAGTTTTCTATTCTGCATAAAAGAAAAAGACAAGTTTCGATGTAATGATGCTTTCCCACCACTGGGTGGTGCTGTTACTCTAAACTTGTGATATGTGAACTGAACCATTCAGCAAAAAACTTGTCTTGACATTTTTACTCTATATTATTATTATTATAATTATAATTATGATGATTATTATTATTATTATAGTGTTTATAATATAAACATTGTGCATAGTTTTCAATTTTTATTTTTATTTTATTGTATTACTACCTTTTAGATTTTTGTTTTTTAAACTATCAATTCAAATTATTATTATTATTATTATTATTATTATTATTATTATTATTATCATCATTGTTATTATTATTATTTTAAGCATCAAAGGACACCTAAAAGATATTTTCCAATTATTTTTGACCCCTTTAAAAGTAAAAATTAGCACAGAGAAGAGATTTCTGGCACAACTTTACCTACTTCCACTGTGCATGAATAAAGGAAAGAAGTATGAAGGGGTCCAGACTCCAACAAAACTTATACTATAAAGCAGTGTTCCTCAAACCTTTTCACGTCAAGGACCCCTAAACTGACACAAATCAGACCACAGGTTCCCATCTGATAAGTTTTTTGTTTTTAGATGTTTTATTACAGAATGTGTATGAAACCCATGACCATGTTATTGTGTTACTCATGAAAGTGATAAAAGTGGAAATAAGTTATTCCTCTTTTACCCCCCCCCCCCCCCCCCCCCCATGACCCCTGGGGGTCTCCACACCCCATGTTGGGAACCACTGCTATAGAGAACAGGTGTGATCATCTCTTGGCCTTTATCAGGGTCACTTTAAGCCTACAACACACCACAAAGAACAATTATCAGGTTCTATCAGTAAGTTAGTTTTACTTTTCCAACAGCACTTGAAGGCAGCGTCGAGTTTAAAACAGGTCAGGCCAGTCAGGTGATACTGTGCTGCTGCCTTTAAAAACTCTTATCACTACCACACACTTAAATAGATTCAGCTGGGGGCTGAGTTGGGAATGACTTACATGCAGAAATGGGCGTGTTTCAACTTATGATGTGGAGAAAGGAAAACGAAACCAATACATGAAAATACTTGGAAGTTTTGCCTTGGAACGATTGCTAATAAGGTGATTTAGTTGTTTCATCAGGTTCAGTTGACACATGCGTTGTGATCTCTAGCACAGTAAACGATCACATTTTCAATCTTGATTTTTTTTTTTTTTTATCCTCGCAGGTAGTACGATGATGAGGCTCCAATAAGGAAACAGCACAAGGAAACAGAGAGAGGAAAAATGTCTACACCAAGGTAAAAGGCCTTTCATAACAACTATGTGTCAAAAGGTTAAAGTATGTGTGCTGATTAGACAATACTTTAAGAACTAAACTCCAAAACTCAAGAAACATATGTAGTAATGCTTTATGTTACATGTCAGTTTTAATTTGCAGGTGTGTACCAGTTAATTTTTAAGACGTTTTGCATAATTGGTAGTACAATTTGGTAAACAAAACAACAAAAAACAAAAAAAAAGATACGAAAACTGGAGTGTTTAGCTGGTTATGTTGTTTTATAGTTGAGTTCATGTAACTAATGTGTAAAGATGTTTAAAAATATATCCAAAATGAGACATGAGTTGTTTTCAAACCCATGTACACTCACTTAGGCTACCTGACCCTTTTGATAGTGTATTGTATTAATCATTGTTGTATTAATTGCCATTGTAAAATCATTACACAGTTTTGAATATATTATATTGCAAGTGATTACACTCAAAGAATGTTTAAAATACTGTGTAATAATGGGAAAAATTCACATTTTCTCAAACCTTTAATTCCCTTGCTTTAAAAGGTGACTTACTGTGAAACTATGTGTTCTCTGGCGACATCTGCTGGTCTTTTTGCGTAAGTGCAACAACAAACTAAAAAGACAAATATATATATATATATATATATATATATATATATATATATATAGGTGGGCCTTGCGGTTATAAATATATATATATATATATATATATATATATAGGTGGGCCTTGCGGTTATAGTTTAATCATTTATTTTGTACAATTTGTGTGTGACTAATTATATGTGTAGCTAAGTTTCCTTTTCCTGCTTCGGGCACTATTATCAGCTAACAAAAATTGTGGTCTAGAATAGAATCAATTATTCTTATTATTCTGTAATATAAGCTCAGCTGAGACCTGACCCTAAAGGTGGCCTTTACACTCCTTCAAACATGCTTGTCGGATGGTGGAAAGCCTATTTAGAGATATAAGGGACAGTATGGGGGGTGGGCATGGTCATTTCTGTAGCTTTTCAAAACAAACAAGCCAACATTCACACCTACTTCCTGGCAAGATAGGCCAGCTGTGAGGAAGTAATAAAGGAGTCAGGGCATAAACTTCTCTGGTTCTCCTTTTTAATTCCTTATACAAATAGTTATGTCATGCTTCGTGGGAACAGTCAAGTACAACATGAGACTGTCTAGTAATTACAGATAACCTTTATCCCTTTATTATAATATTGCGTCTCTCTCTCCACTCTGTGGAGGTCTGCTTTTCACTCTGCATTTGAGTGAAGCTGGTGTTAACAACTATGAACACCTTTGTCATTAGAACCAGTTCCAATTGATAAGTGTGTAATGCAAAATATACAGCATATTCTTTCATTCACTTTCCAAATCGTGGACAGGTGGCCACTCCATCACAGGGCTAATATTTAGTGAGACAAATATCCATTTATACTTACTGGTTTACTCCACAATAACAGACCAGTTTATTGTTTGAATGTGTTATGAAGTCACACACTGGATGTTGATTTGTGTTACAGAGAGGAACTACAGGAGGCCTTGTGCCAGTACACCGAAGATACCCTCATCTGCATCCACACAGTGAGAGAATTCTGTGAGAAGATATCCAAATGGATGCTTGGAAGGGAGACAGAGTTGAACATGTTCATGGACATTAAAGACAGAGCTGACCAAATCGACCTGGGCATCGGCCATGTTACCCAGTCAGAGAGCAAAGGCAAGGCTTTTCTGGAGTATATGAAGAGTAAGGTGACCCAAGTGACTGCAGACAGCAGGCGTGAAGAGCTGGAGCAGGAGCTTGCTGCTGTGTTGAAAGACACTCTGCGAGGACTGGAGAAGCTCAACTGCTTCCTGGATGCAGTGGAGAGGCTGGCGGTCACTTCGCTGCATGTGTTTAGTGAGGAGAACCGGGTGTTAACTCTGCCCCAAGGGATCAGTCCTGACACTGTTCAGGTTGGCATCATTGCTGCTCGGCTGGTCTGCCCACTCCTCCTCGAGTTCAAAAGAGATGCAAGCGTTTTCTTCCTTCCCAAACTTCAGAATGCGGAAGTGTTCGCATATCAGTTGGACAAATACATCCGGACCACCCAGAACATCTGTGACAAGTTAGCGAAATGGTAAACTGACAGTTTGTTTTCAACAGCACATTCTGGTCTGTAAAATAACAAATTTGGAAAAGAAATAATCTATTGTAGAAAGTAAATGTAACTCTTTCAATCACAGCTGTTTTGCTCAGTTTTCGCTGAAGATGGCTATGAATACTGTGGTAGACCTTGATGCACATGTGTCTGAAGATGACATACGAAGGATGCTTTGCCACATTAATCAGCTCGAAGAAATCAGGTAAGCAACACTCCTGTGTTTGGCCCATACACCACTGATTGGTTTGAATTGTAGCCAGGTAACAGTAGCTAAAAGGGCAGGTTTCACAATCAAGTAACATTATACTTACCAAAATGTTGTGACATTGGTTCAATTCTGTGAGTCCCAGGACAGCAGCAAGTGAACCAATTATCAATCACAGCTGTAAATCAACGCCAGCATAGCAGACACCAAAGCTAGGCTACTATACCTCTTCAAATCTTATTAACGGAGCAATAATTTCCAAAATGACAACCAGCACACTTATTCGAGGGCCTGAATTTAACGATTCAGATCACTTGATTTACTATTTTAATCAAGAGGTTGACGCTTTTTTAATAGATGTCAATTGGAGACAGCATTTAGCAGCCGTTGATGGCATTGCACTTTAATGTGTATGTTGTTCCACATTGACATCTGCCTCCGGCTGAGGTAGTTGCTGCTTGTTTTGTCCCCAAATATTATGTCAACAGTGTCTGCAGTTACAGTAATGTAAATTTATGCTAGCAACAACAGCTCTATGAACTGTAATGTTAAACTGTTAGATGGTCGATCCACCACTTTGGTTCAAACTGTCAACAACTATTGGATGGATAGACATAAATTGCTGTGAAACATTCATGGTGCCCAGACAGTTTTATTAGTGAATTTACTTGACAGTTGTTGAATTTGTTGCTGTGAAATTCATGGTTCCCAAAGGAGGAATCTTCCAGACTTTGATGATTCTGACTTTCTGTCTGGCATCAACAGCAGGTCGTAAAATTGTTAGAATCAGTAATGCTTCTTGTATCCTCCTGTATGTTCCAAAAATGTCATAGTGACTTTTTAAGTAATATGATGACTTTTAAGGTGTGTCATCTTCTTATATATTCTTTTTCTAATTTTTTTTCTTTACTTTTCTCTTCTTTAGGAAGGATCAGCACTTTCGGATGGTGTTCTTGTTTCAGGAGGATTCGTGTCATCACTTCATGAGTGAGTTCGATGAACGACAGCCCAGGATGCAGATGTTTCTAAATGACCTGGAGGAGAGCGCTGTTCAGCTTGACAGGATGAATAAAGGTGCAAAGATCTCTAGTGTAGCAGGAAGCTCAGTGGGGGCAGTTGGAGGTATTCTATCCATCATTGGCTTGGCATTAATTCCTGTAACTGCTGGGGTGTCTCTCGCTCTGACCATGACTGGGGTGGGGCTGGGAATTACCAGTGGAGTCAACAGTGCTGTCACCACAGCTACAGAGATTGGAGTCAACCGCACATATCAAAAGAAAGCCAGTGAAGCCTTCCAGAGCTTCATGGAAGATGTGCAGATTCTCCAGGATTGTCTGGAGGAGGCCATCAACAGGGAAACAAGTGCGATAGATGTGGCTGTGGGAGTAGGCAAGGTGTGTGGTAAAGTTTGTCTTCTTGGGAAAAGCATAGACTCATTTGTTGATGCTGCCTCTGCTGCTAAGTTGTTGAAAAGTGAAGAGTTGTTTGTAAGTGCTGGCAAGGTGGTGGCCGAGGAAGGTAAAGCATTACGTAACGTGCCCAGGTTGGCGTCAGATGTCCCAGATATTGGTCAGGCAGCAGTCAAAGGGCCCCTTGCTCTCACCAAGTCAGCCAGGGCCGGCCTCATCGCTCTCAATGCTCTTTTCGTTGGCATGGACATCTTCTTCATCTGTAAAGACAGTGTCAGTCTGGCCAAAGGCAACGAGACTGATGTCTCAAAGTTCATCAGAGCCAGAGCTGCACTTTGGAGCTCAGAGATGAACTCATGGCAGAAGATCCACGATTCACTATGTCAGGGTCTGCTGACAGAGAAAAAACGAGCTATCCTGGAGACGCCATTTGAGCCGGAGATGGAGATGGAGATCAAGAAAGAAAAAGAAACAGAAATGGAGTTTCCATCTGATGAAGTGGATGAAAAAGTGGAAGAAAAAGAGCTTTGTGTAGTACAGTAAAACCAACTGAGTTTTCTTTTTTACCAACTCTGACTAATGGGAATTTTTTAATGGGAAATTAAACTAAATCTATTAAATCTATACATTTGATCTAGAATGACTGTGCGAAAAATAAAAATACCACTTATAACAATAGAGTTGCCATTTGCTACCATGTCCAGTGCTCCAGTGCATGTTTTACCAAATAAAGAGAGGCCATTGCTTACATGAGATTGTATTTGAATAATGCTAAGTGCCTTATCTGCTTCATACATTAGACACCAAGTAGCCAAAATAAATGTGTTTTAATGTTAGTTGTGTCTTCATACAGTTTGGGATATTGTGGTGTGTTCACATCACGAGCATGAGCATCTTTCCAGTTTTTGAGATATGGTGTTTATTTACTGAACTAACTCTGAAGATATAGCATAACTTTTGCTGTAGCACTTACTTTCCTGCATTCATCTGTAAATAATTACTAATAATACTGTATTTTTGCACTTGTGCATGATGACTCCATTTCATTGGCTTTGTACACATATTGCACAATGACATAGTTGAATCTAATCTATTGTTTCATAAAGTGGAAGCAGTTTTCCAAAGATGTGTATCCATGGAGGCCTTTGCAATATCTTATTTTTGTAATGCTTTGATTTATAATAAAACTATATCATTGTTTCAACTATTTTTACTGTCTTATTAAACTGATTTGATAAAAGATCTTTTCTTATATTAAATACATTTCTGTAAATGAAGACATAAATTGACTTTCCTTTGTCTACTCTTTGTCTAGTTTACTAAGTTTTGTCTTGTAGAAAAATGAGATAGGTCACTAATTTTAAAGAAAGAAAAAAAAATTGGAAATATTTTACTTTGACTTGACTTTAACTGCTGGCACAAGATGTCGCCTACTTCACTGTTAAGTTCATTCTCAGTGTTTGTGCACTGGAGGCTTCACTATGCATCACACTTGTTGCATAGTGAACTGCAAACTGGTTGTGATGTCACAAATTCTGTATTTACATTTTGTATTAGTGAATTAAATCTATAATGTAAGTTATTAGATTTGTATTATCAACAAATAACAATAGAAACTATCTTTGCAGACTGACTGGATAGAAGGCTATTAGAGTTTTTAGAATAGTTTTCTGTGTTATTAGTCTTGCATGTAAACTTTTCTGTCTGTTGAACAAATAGAGACTTGTGTTAGTGTCCAGTATTCACATGTGGACTTGACAAATTGACACAGAAAGACACATCATCAATCTACAACCACAGATCTCACAACAAACACTGAATTATAATCAGTCTCTCAGCACAAATGCACATATAACACTTCTTTCAAAATGTGATTACTTCTTCACGGGCAGAGATGCTGACTTCCTGCTTAATCTCTCCAAAAGAAGAAAGTGTAAGGGAGAGTTTGTTTATCTTCATTTACACAAGTTTTGATAATTTACACAAGGTAAAATCAAGAAAAATACATAGATATGGTGTAGCAGTTTCCCAACTTCAAACTGTTACCTTGTCAAACTTGCAAGTTAAGTTAAGCAAGAGTGAAAAAGATGTGTTGCACTGACACTGTAAATGTTATAAAATGCAAGCAGGGTGCAACATCGCCCGTACAGGGCCACACGGAACAGAAAGCAGGAAGTGATAATAACAGGTTTGGTGGGTGGGGCTAAAATATTCATTAAACCTTGATGCACTTGTGCAAAGTTGTTGCGCATTTCAAATGTACTTGACCCTTTCAATAGTAGAGACAGTTCAAGCTTTATTTGGTATTTCAGCTATTTAAAAACCTGTTTTATAGAAAATGTGTTTACAAAATTAAAATGCATCCCATGATGAATTAATCTCTTATTATATCACATGTAAAATGGTCTATATGAATCCAGTGTGCTTGAGACATTGAAAAATAATGCAATGATTGCTATTCCCATATTGTTAAAATAATGCAGATGCATTATAAGGACACTAGGGGGCAACACGACCGTGATTATGAAGAACACTTGCATCAGTTCAGGCTGTGGCTCAGCAGTATATCCATCGATTGCAGAAGGGGTTGGTGGTTCAATCCCCTGCTCTCCCATTAAACAAGTGCTGGGTGAAGTGTGCGAAATAACTGCAGCCAATTTACATTGTCTGTTAAGATACCAGATAAGAGGTGAAAAGGGGCTCTTTCATACTTCAATTCTTTACTTTGAATGTCCAGTTTTAAATTGTGTAACTTATAAACTGATAATTATAAAAGCACACTTACTTATGTAATAAAACTTGTTTATTTGGCAAATGCTTTTGTCCCAAGGACACTTGAACACACGAAAGAAGGAGCCAGGGACTGACACACCAACCCTAATGATTAGTAACTAAATGATGTCAAGTATATCCGACATGTATGTTTATGGAGACAGTTTTGGTTGTGGTGGAAATGTGACAGGAAGAGAAAAAAAAAGGGATTCCAAGTTAGCCAGTTCATTAAGCCCAGATTCTGGGTTAGTTCTCCACAGATTTTATGACTTGTAGCTATTTTGTGCTGAGGTGATTTATTGTTGCTTTAGCCTCTTATAGTGTATGTTAAATACACTCACCGGCTACTTTATACATCCTGCTGCCTTAATTCTTTGTGGCATAGGTGGCAGAGAATTTGGTCCAACCAGATTTGTCAGCTATACATCCATGATGTGAAACTCTCGTTTGAACACATCCCAAAGGTGTTCTATTGGATTGAGATCTGGTGACTGCAGAGGCCATTCGAGTACAGTGAACTCACTGTCATGTTCAAGAAACCAGTTTGGGATGATTTGAGCTTTGTGACATGGCGTTTTATCTTACTGGATTTGCCGGCGGGATAAATGAGTAAACTGTGGTCACAATGGGATTGGTGTTGCTCAAACGATTGGTACAAAGTGTGCCAAAAAAAGATCCCCCACACCTTTTTTATTTATTTTATTTTATGAGTTTATTTGTCAAGGACAGTGTTCAACAGCATACACAAAGACAAACTAGCAGGAACAATCGCTTAACAAATACGAGCAACAGGTTTGTCAGGTGATGGGTTGTGGTGGAATTATCAGTAAAACAAATGAAGTAAAAACAAGATACCTGTCTTTATGGTTTATTGACCTAGGTGGTCGCATCTATCAGCAACACAGAAGGCTTCGGACAGAATGTGCACTGTATGCTAGGTGGAGCCGGTTTATATACACCTCACAGTACACAATGATGTTAACACCTGTAGTTTATACATCTCTAAGTGTGTGACAGGCTGAATTCATTCAGCACAAAGCTAAGTTAAGGGTAAACAAAAACATTCACGGGGGTGCACAGGAGAGGCTGGGTAAATATAACATAACCAGTAAAGTAAAGCATGCGTGTGTTTTCATAATGCATGGGTTCATCCAGATTAGTGCTGACATTTGAAGACTTATGAGTCATATTCTTTATTGACTCTGGTACAGCATTCCTTTCATGTGATGCTTTTATTAAGAGGGCAGATTGACTAACGGCAGATTTTCGCAATGAGATAATGCAGTTTCCTCGTGTGACCCCTCTAGTGATCTGATTTGAATTTACTCATTGCCGAACAAAGATACTGAGTGGAGGAAGAGCCAGAACATGAATTATTTTGTAGATGAAGCATATGTTTGCATATTTGACCATTTCTAGCCTTGGTCCATGTACAAGTATGTGTGGCTCTTAGTAAAATACATGCTATTGGTTTTTGACACATTTAGATGTAGACAGCAATGGTTTAACCATTCAGTAATATAAGTCATGCATTGGTGAACTTGACTTTTTGTATTGCTGTAAATACTCTGACCGGCCCACCTGGTGCCAACAACCATGCCATGTTCAAATTCACTGAAATCACCTTTCTTCCCCATTCTGATGCTCAGTTTGAAATTCATCAGGTCATCTTGACCATGTATACACGCCTAAATGCATCAGGCCGCTGCAATGTGATTGGCTGATTAGACATTTGCATAAATGAGCAGTTGAAGAGGTGTACCTAAAGTGGCCAGTGAGTGTATATATGGAAAACTCAACAAATCCCAACTGGTTTTCATTCTGTGTATTTCAATATCAGGTTGTACTCAACAATGTCTCCTCTTTTTTTCTTCATTTATTTTCTTATTTTTTTCTTTCTCTTTGTCAGGATGGACCAGCACTTTCGGATGGTGTTTTGATCGAGGAGGAATCATGTCGTCACTTCATCAGTGAGTTTGATGAACGACAGCCCAGAATGCTGCAGTTTCTAAACGACCTGGAGGAGAGCGCTGTTCAGCTAAACAGGATGAATATGGGGGCAAAGATCTCCGGTGTGGCGGGAAGCTACATGGGGGCGGTTGGAAGTATTCTATCCATCATTGGTTTGGCATTAAGTTAACAGCTTTAACAGCTGGAATGTCTGTCATTCTGACCGTGACTGGGGTGGGGCTGGGAATTACCAGTGGAGTCAACAGTGCTGTCACCACTGTGGAGTGGACTGTCTGGATGAAGCGTCCAGTCGAATTGTCACCAACATAGAAGAAAGTATGATAGATATGGGTGAGGGAGTGGGCAAGGTACTTTCTAATGTTCAAGATACTGGAAAAGATATTAAGTCACCTGACAGGGCTGCCTCTGCTACTAACATGTTTAAAAGTGAAGAGCTGGTTGCAGGTACTGGGAAGGTTTTGGCCCAGGAAGGTATATTGTTGCGTGATGTGCCCAAGTTGGTGTCAGATATCCCAGAAATTGGTCAGGCAGGAGTCAAAGTTCTCACCAAGTCAGCCAGAGCTGGTCTCATCGCGCTTTTCCTTGGCATGGACATCATTTTCATTTGTAAAGACAGCATCAGTCTGGCCAAAGGCAGTGAGACTGTAGTCTCAAAGTTCATCAGAGCCAGAGCTGCACTTTGGAGCTCAGAGATGAACTCATGGCAGAAGATCCACGATTCGCTGTGTCAGGGTCTGCTGACATCAAAGAAAAAAGGAGTTACCCTGGAGAAGCCATCTGAGCAAAAGATGGAGATCAAGAAAGAAAAAGAAACAGAAATGGAGTTTCCATCCGATAAAGTACATGAAAAAGTGAAAGAAAAATGGTGTTGTGTAAACAGTAGAACCAGCATAGTTTCCACTGTGTGTGTGTGTGTGTGTGTGTGTGTGTGTGTGTGTGTGTGTGTGTGTGTGTTTTGTTTTAACCAACTCTGAAAATGTAGCTAATAGCTAAAAAAATTGATCAGTATTGAACATAATTTAAGCGGATGACTGGATTTATATAACATTTGACAACTTTGAAGCTTGTTTAAATACATAATACATTATGCCTGTATTTATTATAGTGATCAAGAATAACGGTATGTGGAAAATAAGAGTACTTCTTTTAACACAAGAGTTGCCAGTACTCCAGTGTATGTTTTACCAAATAAACAGTCAGAGCTTAATGATTACATGAGATTGTATTAGAATAATGCTAAGTGCCTTACTTGCTTCATTCATTAGACACCAAGAAGCTACAATAAATGTTTTTTTAGTTGTGTCGTCATACAGTATGGGATATTGTGGTGTGTTAACATCACGTGCATGAGCAGCTCATCAGTTTATGAGATTATTTATTGAACTATATAGAATCACATGCTGTAGCACTTCCTTTACTCATCTGTGAATAATTACTAAATAATACTATATTTTTACACTTCTTTTTGCATACTAACTGCATTTTATTGGCTTTGTATACATACTGCACAATGACAAAGTTGAATCTAATGTATTGTTTCATGAAGTGGAAGCAGTTTTCCAAAGATCTTTATCCATGGAGGTCTTTGTAATATCTTATTTTTGTTATGCTTGGACTATTTTTTATTGTCTTATTAATCTGATTTGAGAAAAGATTTTTACTAAATAAATGTATGTAAATGTAAAACACAGACTGACTTTCTAAAGAATAAAGAATACTCAATTGCGTCTATAGTCCAACAGATTGCATGTTTGGTTAGTGTGCAATTTGTGGGTTATTAACTAAGAATAGCTGCATAAATGACAACAGGTGTAGCAGGTTGGAGCAGTACTTAAATGAGGGTTTTGTGTGTCTTAATGGAGTCTTTGGATAAGCACAAAGCCCGCAAGCGCAAAATGGAATTTGATCCCATGGAATTAGAGGTTCTAGTGGAAGAATTTAGCAAACATATTGAGTTACAGCAAAAACGCTATATGGAGGAGTGTTTGTGACAAAGTCAATGCTGTTTGTAAAACCAAAAATATTAACACGAGTGGGAAAAAAACGTTCTCTGCTTATTCTGTCATTATTAACTGCCACATTAACAGCAACCATCTGTCCGCAGTGTGTAGCCAATTAACACCTTCCCTTCAAACGTATTATAGACAAAGTCACCATCACCGAAATTACCTTCAGGTTTGGTAAATCGCAAAGCGTGTGCTAAAGTAACATATTTGCATTTTCTCCTCCCTGCATTTTGCACACTAGTGTATAAAATGGCCCATATTGCATATTCATTATGGCAAACGTACTAGATAGATTATCTTGCACATTTGAAAGACATTATCCTCAGTGCACCCTTTTAGTTGATCAGCTTGCACATTTTTAGCAGGCGATATCGAGTTTGCACACATTTTTAAATACGCAAACCAGTAAATTAGTAAATCAGGTCCTTAGTGTGTCTGAGTTCAGTAGGCAGTGAGTGTGGGGGCTCTAACAGGAAAGGCCTGATCACCTTATGTCACAAACTATGACCTGGGAGTCAGGGATCTTAAGAGTCAAGGGGGCACATGTCAATAAATCAGATATGTAACTAGGGGCAAGGCTGCCTTAAAGGTGCCTTAAAGGGGGGTAATAAAATCTTAAAATCAACACGAAAGCTGACTTGGCGCCAGTGTAGGGAGGCAAACACAGGTGCAGTGTGCTCATACCCGTTATTACTCGCCTGCCCTACACATACGGTCCCTGCAATTAGATGAGCAACACCTTTTTGGACAATGGAGGGAGGCCTGGCTGATTCCTGAATTAGGTGCGCCACTGTTGTCAAGCCAAGAGTAGATAAAAGCATGTATACTTTTTTTAAGATCAGCACAGACAAAAAAAATAATTTAGGGGTGATCTTTAACTGGAAGAAACACAACTCAAAAAGATGCCACCTTGTGTTGTGTAACATACCATCAAGGATTGCACCATAAGAGCAGATGGAATTAACTGATGAATTGTTCATCAGGTTATTACTGAACAGGTTTATCACCGAGTATACACCTGACTTAAACAAATGACTTCCTCTTATCTGCAATCTCACTACTCTTGTACAGACTGTCACACATTGATCAGCATCAAGATCAACACGCTCTACCTATAAAACACTAAAACACGGTCACTGAAATTTCTGTGAATATATTTACATACAGGTAATAGCTCAAGGTCAGCGGGGACAACAAGGAAATGTTCATCCAGCTTTGTCAGTGTCAAGTTCCCGTCAGAGTTAACAATGATAAGGAGTATCAGTTAAGTTTCATTGTTTGTTATTTTTTGTCAGGAAACTGTCATTTACAGGAAACCAAATCATTACAGGATGTTGTATATAAATATATATTCAATTTAATAAAACATCTACACAATAGGCATAAAGAGTCAATAAATAATAAGTAAGTCAACTAAATTCATTGTTTGCATTTAAAGTATTGTGTGTGTGTGTCCTATTTACATTTCATTATGGTGTGATTTGAGTTTTTTTTTTTTTTAAAGGGGGAATGTAATTAAAAACATAATTCTTAGAGGGATTTCAAATTAGTGAATCTTTGATAAGTAAATTGTCCGCAGCCAAAAGTTACCTGCATCAATTCATTAATAAATTAATAAAGACATCGCTGTCCAACACACTGAGCGGGTGCAGGGTTGTTGAGGTGAGACAGACTGAACACTGAGTTCAAATTCTTCACCTCAGAGCTGATTTAAGTTGTTTATTACTGAAGTGTGTGTTGGTCAGCTAGTCTAGTTTGTTACTGCTGGAGTTTGCTGGTCCGCAAACGTTTCGCGACGGCATAGAAAGTTCATAGTATACTTCACGTTTGTCTCTCAAAGATAATTATTTAGTCATTAAATCAAAACATGTTTACAATCACTGACTACAAGATAGCTGATAACTTTTGCATGAAATTCATTTTAAATTACATTTCACTCAGTAACACCGCCTTCATTATTAATCACAATTGTTATAAACTCACTCAGATTCTGATTTTTTTTTTTTTAATTTAAATTATATTCAGGGCTTTTGAGAAAACATTCAGGGCTGCAGCCCCAGAAACAGCCCCCTAGCTACGCCCCTGATGTGGAGCAAAAGAACACAAACGGAAAGAGAGGAAAGACAAGGTATAGAAAATAGAGGATTTTCCAGAGAGCAGAGGTGTTTACACACTCAAGGAGGAAGAGAAACAGTAAAATCAAACAGAAGGAAGCACAGAGGCATAGGATTACCACCCTTCAGAGGTAGAGTGTGTGTATGTGTGTGTGTGTTAGATGTGTGTGAGTCACAGCCAGGGGAGAACAAGTGCTAGACAGTAGATAACAGGTGGGTGTTTAGCAAGGTGAAGTAAGGCAGGTAGGGGGGTGAGTGGGTGAAGTTAAGAGGAAAGGAGAGGAATGGGGGCGCAGAATTCAGATGTCTCTTGGATTGTCATCCTCCTCTGTTTGGGGAGCCTGCTGACCACTGTCACCTGGTACTGGCTCGACAAGTAAGTGTTGCCTTCCTAACCACCTTTGCTGTAACTGTGCTTTAATGTCATGATTTATTTCACAATACTACACACTCTTAAAAGTAAAGTTTCTAGCAGAGAAATGTGGAAAATGTCATTAAAGACTGAATAACTGACCAAAGACGTTGTGGGTATATGGCCCATGCTGTAACCACTTAGCCAAGAGGATGCTCCACAAAGCATTTATTTAAGTAATGTTTAAGTAATGCACAAAAAAATGATCAATTATTATTATATTAATGTATGATGTACTTGTCAATTAACATACATTAGTGTTAACTAATCACGTGAAGTATGCATTGCATGCATTACTTAGGTGGCATTTGTGCCCTCATTACAAAGTGTTAATATAAGTTTCTACATAAGTTTTTAATGCGTACATTAAAAGTATGTTAAAGTATGTTAAATTGAAAGTTTTACTTTTACTTTATTGTACGAGTATGCAATATTTGTACAATAAAATTCACTGAACATGAAATTGGACACGCTGGAACAGGAACAACCACATTCTAGACCTATTGTCCCAGAGTGGGTTGCTTTGCTGTAAATGTGCTTTAATGTCATGATTTATTTCACAATACTACTCACTCTTAAAAGTAAAGTTTCTAGCAGAGAAATGTGGAAAATATCATTAAAGACTGAATAACTGACAAGGTAATTTGTTTCTTTTTGGTGGAATGATTATAATAATGTCCCTTGATAGACTCAAACCAAGGGTGTTGTGGGTATAAGGCATGCGCTATTACAATTGGCTACATGGATGCCCCAAAAAGCATGTAATTAAGGAATGTTTAGATGCACAAAAAATTATAAATATTATATTAATTTATGATGTACCTGTCAATTAACATTAATTTATTTCTTATAAAGTAAGTGTTAACTGATCACATGAAGTAAAGTGAGTCATTCATTACTTTGGTGGCATTTGTGCCCTGATTACAAAGTGTTAATACAAGTTTCTACATAAGGTTCTAATACTTACATTAAAAGAACATTAAAGTTGAAAGTTTACCTTACATTTTATTGTACGAGTATGCAATATTCGTGCAATACAATTTGCAAAGTCACTGAACATGAAATTGGACAGGCTGGAACAGGAACAACCACATTTTAGACCTATTGTCCTACAAAGTGGGTTTTACATACAGACCTGCTGCTAAAGGGAAGGCAGATTTGTCATGCATGTTATCTTAGCTCTTGTTGTCAGAAACAACAAGATGAAAATAATGAAATACCCACATGACATCACACTTTGTTCCACTTTCAGAACAGGAGTGTCTTCTTTGTTGAAACTGACAGTCATGGCGCCAAGGAAATATGAGCCCATACCTGTTTTGTTCCTGCATGTAATTCATCATTTGTGTTTTCACAGTGATGTGGTATTTTATAAACCGCCTCATCCCAAGAAAGGTCTCGGCAAGCTGAGTGATGTTTGTAAAGGCTGCAGGTGAGAGCAAACACACAGTTCCTTCAGTTGGATGTTTGAGCTTCACTGTGCAGAAAGCATGTGCAGTTTGACAATAGAAGGCTGTTTTCACATTCAAATGCTAAAAGTGGAAAGTTTCTCTGTGCTCATAGAAAATCTGATTTTAGGCCTACGAGCTAAATTTGTGACATGACAACTGGTTTATAAACCAATCCTTGTCCAGTATGCACCTCACACAAGTGTGATGTGGAAACTTGACGCTTCCACTGCACATACACTGATCATGGTCTTAACAGTGAAGTACTTTTGGAAGGAACTTTTGATAAAAGAAAAGAAGTAGATGCAATTTTAAGGATTTTAAAGAGTTTTTAGAAAAACCATATCAGACCCACATTATTGTTCCAAGAAATATATGTCTGGACGGGATCTTTTCGTAACGTTTTTGTTTATGCCTTCATAAATTTAAATCATGTCCCCACCAGGCAACATACATCTGACTGTGTGTATTATGTGTGTGTGTGTGTGTGTGTGTTTGTGTGTGTGTCACAGGAAGGTCATCGACAAGGTAAAAGAGCGTTACTCTCAAACCTGGAAGAAGCAAGAGGAAAATTCCTTAAAATTTAGGTAAAAGAAAGAACAATAACAAGATGTAAG
Source organism: Scomber scombrus (assembly GCF_963691925.1). Taxonomy (NCBI): domain Eukaryota; kingdom Metazoa; phylum Chordata; class Actinopteri; order Scombriformes; family Scombridae; genus Scomber; species Scomber scombrus. Next base: position 5,184,312 of record NC_084987.1, on the reverse strand, counting down.
GCGTGTGACATGTAAAGTAAAAAATAAAAATTTTCGTTAAAATAGAGGAACCTGACTGGCAGATGTCATCGAAGTAACCATTCGATTGGCCATGTGATTTATGGTTACAGACAGTCTGAACTGAGACTGCTTTTGCTCAGTTACGTATTTTATGGAAGTAAAAATGTGCACATTTTGAAATTCATAACCTCAAAGAATTAAGTAACTGCCATTTCACATACTTCTTATTTAGCTAATTATGAAGCTTTCTCTTCAAAAATGAAAACGAAACTGACCCGGACTGTATTGAAGGACTATTTAACAAAGTCCTTGTGTTTCCCCAGGTCTCGGCTCAGAGGTCAGTGCAATGGCTCCGACATGGCCATCGTCACCCAGGCAAACACTCCGATTGGATCAGAGCTTGTGTACGACGCTACTGGGTGGAAGAAGCTTAAGGTTACCCGGGAGCTTTTCAACATCTTTGCAAAGGTATGCTGCTCATCATTCATGGATATAACTACATCACCAGCTGCTTGCTCTGTGTCTTGCTTGTTCCTCAAAAGTTGTTCTACAGTGATTGTTTCACTGCTCATCATGTGTCCACTCTCATGTTGGCATTTTAAACACAACACAGCATGTTTCATATTTGGTAAGATGCTGGAGGTAAACTGAAATAGACAGTTATTTTTGTTTACCCCAACTACTAAAGACATTTTGGTTTAATAATTAATATTTAACATACTGAGAGCAAAAGTAGTGTATTTATAGCAATAGGCAGTATGTGAATGACAAGCAATCAATTTAAATGTTTATTAATTCCACAACTCTGTTTTGTATAAAACACATTTATCTTTGCATGTTCTTTGCATTTTAGGAATTTGTTATAAAACGTTATATGTTATGTTATAAAATATTTTGGAAAACACGTCCCACTTTTGAATGGGGCAACTATCAGCATTTTAATCTGCAACATGTGCTTTTCCTCAATGTAAATAGATATAAATGAAATGTTTTGCAATGCAAACACATCAAATGCTTTTTCATGTAAAGAATATTTTTTAACATTAACTTATGCGTCCAACTATGAAATTATTTACTTACGACATTGTCTCTGTGTGTGGATTACATGCAATGTACACAGAAACACAGGTGTGCAGGTTCAGCTGGCTCCCACAGGATCCTATGAAGGATACAAGAGCAGTAGAGGAGAGGGTTAGGTGAAACAGTTGTGGTGTTGTCCTGCTCCTGAAACTTTTATGAATAAACCTTAATAAAATAAGTGTATAGTTGTCCCTTCCTCAAGATGTCTTTTGTCTTCAGTGTTTAATGACTGTAATAGTAATTCATTGTTGAATCCAGGAGCATCCTTTCAAGACTAAACGATTGGACAGATGTGCTCTTGTTGGGAACGGCGGTATCTTGACTGACAGCAGGTGTGGAAAGAGCATCGATTCAGCTCAGTTTGTTATGAGGTGCGACAGGTGTCCAGTGTAGTCAATTGAAATGCTGATTAATCAACAAAATTATGCTCATCTCTGCTGAAATTCCATACAAACGTATCTGTATATTCTTTGTTGTTTTTTTCAGATGCAATCTACCACCTTTGAAAGATGGCTATGAGGATCACGTGGGCATCAAGACTGATCTTGTGACAGCAAACCCAAGCATTCTCCTAAAGAAGTGAGCAAAAGGATGAGTCTCATTTGACTGTCTCCTAGTAATATTCCTCATCTCTTGTTATTTCACATCTGTTGGTTTTTTCCCCAGGTATGGGTCTCTAACGAATCGTCGCCGTCCATTTGTAGAGAGTCTACAAACCTACGGAAACGCTTTGCTTCTCCTTCCTGCCTTTTCCTATAGCTTCAATACTGCTGTGTCCCTGCGGGCCGCCTACACAATTGAGGACTCTGATAGCCCTGCTCAACCCGTCTTCTTCCACCCTGGGTACCTTCGGAATCTTTCCGTCTTCTGGAGAAACGAGGGCCTGAAACCAGGACGTCTCAGCACTGGCTTTATCATGACTAGCATAGCACTGGAAATCTGTGACAATGTGGAACTGTATGGGTTCTGGCCCTTTGGTAATCACCCATATGATTATTATCCCCTGTCTAATCACTACTATGATGACAAGAAGGCTACGCCAGTCCACGCCATGCCTGCTGAGTTTAACATCTTGTTGCAGCTGCACAGTGAAGGTGTGCTCAAGCTTCATCTGGGAAATTGCTGACCATGTGAAAAGTAGTTCCCAGACTTGGGGACCCATGAAAGTTCAGAGGCACGGTGCCTCTGGATGAAGCCAGTCACTCATGAAGTCTTTCACCCAAGCATGGAGGATGTTTGAACTTACAGTTAATGCTAAGCTGGCCTATCAGCAACCAAGACATTTGTACAGAAATCAAAACACACCAATGATAAGACACAGTCCTATATTGTATCTACAACTGTATTTATTACTGCAAAAGTTCCAGCTGGTGTCTGGAGGGAGTTATTTTGATTTAACTGGGAATCCTTTGTGAAGCCTATAAGCCAATGTTAAAAAAATTGACTAATGACAGAAATTCGATTGACCATGGGAAGTTTTAGACAAACATTTTTAGATAAACTGAAGATAAACTTATATAAAGACTTCAGATGCCTCCTTTACATGAAGATTGTCTGGATGAAACACTTCAACATCTTATGAAGGCACCAGCACATTGAATGTCAAGAATATTTTATTTTTTTTAAATTTTTTTGTTACATTTTTGTTTAATTGCACATCACATATTTAACCACTAGTCAATGTTTTAATTACACAGTTTTTTAAATGCAGTCATGCTGGGAGATAAAGACAGTTTCTCCTCAGCATGTCACTGACGCAGGTAGATACAGCACAAGGTAAAGATAATGGCAACACCTTCAACTGGAACTGGGCTACAGACAGAAACAGACATAATATTATCAGTAAACACATTCAGGAGGTCTCGTCTCACAAAGGTTTCATGCAGGCTTTGGGAGGTCTTACACAACTGGGAATATAACCTTTCACTCTCATACTTTTAAAGTCTTGCAGTGTTTTTTTTCTTTCCATACAGATTTATATGTATACAAGAGATCAAACTTTAGGACTCCTGGTGAGTTAATTTTGATATAATGTGACTTTTTAATTGTGTTTTTATTTATTTATTTGGGCATTTTTATGAATGACACAGGGTTTAAATAAATCAATATTTATTAGAGAAGTTATCTGTTTGTCATTTGTCTAACAAGATGGAGGGGGAGTTCAATATACTTGTTGGGTTGAAGTAGATTTTTGTGTTAGTGTAAGATTTTGACACCTGCCAGCTTATCAGTGTCTACAACAGGCATGTTTTATGTGTTTTTAGCAGCCAATCTTGTTGCCAAAAAATCCAAAAGCCACCTAGCCAAGTCAAGGCAGCTTTATTTATATAGCGTGCTTTATACACAGGGGCAACTCAATGTGCTTTACATAAAAAATAAATATTAAGCAGTAAAAATTGGAAACATGCAATTAAAACCAGAAAACCTAATTATAATAAAAAGAAAACAAAGTACAGAAAAATAGAAAGAAAACAGAAAGCTAGACTAAAATGGAGCATAAAATATAAGAGTGCAGCAGAAATTAATGATTTGCTTTAAATGATGATTGAAAGAACATGCAGTGCAAATGAATCGTGTCACCTACATTATGCTTTCAAAGAAGATTTAGGACAGGATGGTTAAAATGTTGCGTTCAGTTAGCGGGTCTGTGAAAATCTCTGGGTTTTTTCCGTATTTTGTCAGAAATATATGCAGCACATTGAAGTGGTGTGTAGTATATTATTTCTTATTTCTTAATCTGCAGGCTTCTTTGTGAGTCTGTAGGACGGTGTGAGCCATAAATGTACGTTCCAGTCCCCTGAGCTAAAAGAAGCAGTAACGCGCCTTTTAAGGTAAACCTATAGGCAGTGGGATCCTTGAGATATAAACGGAACCTTGTAAGGGTTCTGTGTTTATAAACATGGAACGGTCATACGACGATGTTCGTGTGTTGTGTAACATTAGATGACGTGAATTTACATGGGGGTATAAAGTAACTGTTCAGACGACACAGACATTGAGATTACATTGAGATTTGAGATGAGAAGAGCTGCATGATTGGAAAGGACCTTTTTAGCAGCTTAATTTGAACGTTTAAATTCTCCCGCTGTGTTCAGACAGTGTATTTGATTTGTTAATAAAGAAAACTAAAAAGGAACAGAGACGTGAGCCTGATGTCACTTTATTCACCCTGGGTAGTGATTGTGTAACTATATTCACGACAGGTGTCAAAGCTCCACTGAGCTAAATTAACATCTGCTGAAAGAAAACTGTCATCACTGCTTGTATTTGCAGCAAAAAACATGTGTGTGGAGTGCAGCAGTATACCAGCATTTATCATTGCATATTGCTCAGACGTAAACACTATAGGGGGCGACTTGCTTGACGGCATTGTGTTGATGTCATCTGAGCCATGTAAAGAGCAGCGTTTCGCCTGGATACAGTCAACTTGAGATGTACACAAGGCTTTAAAAGAGATCTGGGGCGTGTTCAGACCTGAGACCTGTTTGATCTAACATGACAAATATGTACTGCTGTTTTAAATACCTCCAGTTTAATATACATTATTATACGTCTTTATTGGCCAATCTTGTTGCTAATACATCCAAAAGTCACCTAAATTTTACTTGTAAAGGAGATTTAGGACAGGATGGCCACAATGTTTTGTGCAGTCAGCTGGTCTGTCAGGTGATAAACTTGCAAAAACTGATATTTGGCCACTTAGGGACAGCACATATAGGCTGTAAACACAACACTGACATATTATATTGATGAGTCTTATTTATTATTATTTCGTCTCTAAATCACTTTAAGTACTTCGTTGTTCGGAGAATGTCTGAAGTTCCAAAAAAGACTAAATCAAAAAATCACCAGGAGTCGTCCAGCTGAATGCAGTTAGAGTTTTATTGTCGACAGCAAAACCCGGAGCCAAAATACACAGACAGGATCTATGTATAAATGACACAAAGAGCTAAAACTTGGGGTCTTTTTTATACTGTCTATATTGCTGACCCTTGCAGAAAAGTTTCGACCCCCTCCCTCGGTGGAGTGAGTTTCAACCAATCCGCTTCTTTCTGCCCCCAACATATTCACGTTCTTCGCACCCTCTTTCACCTCAACTTGAACTCACGTTCTTGGCGCCTATCCTAAAGACGCCCTAAAACACCTTTTATGGCTCTTCCTCCCGTTTCTATGCTAGCAGGTGTTTCGCTATAGGAGATTTCGGATTACATCATTCTCGGCCTCCAGTTCTGTACTTTTCCATTTACTAGGTGCTGCCCCCTAATCTCCACAGCTGGTATTAGCTGTGTGGGCAATGTTTATCACAGATTTCTTTGAGTTCAATATTACCCAATTACTCTTATTACTGCATACTGCAATCACATACACTTCTTTGTTTAACATAATGCCTTCAAATTTGAACATCTTCAGCAAATAATAGTCAACAATCAAGTACCCTTTTAGTAGATACAACATTGTTCATTGTTAGTTATTATCATCAAAATTTTACACTACAATATATTAATGTTTGCAGTAGTCATAAAATGCAGTAAAATTAAATTCTGCTCACGTGAATCCCGGATCTAGACAACTCCTACATCCTCCCCTGGACCACAAATAGATACGTCAAACCTGGATGAAGACATCACTACCGCACACAGTTTCAGCCCTCTAAATAAACTCAGCTGCTGTTTCCGCTTGATGATGACACAGATGCTTTGTAACCTCGTTCCAGATGGTGCAAAGAGGTGAGTTGTAATGTAAAGCACTTTGAGTGGTTATAAAGACTAGAACGGTGCTATATAAGTAGGGGAGATAACAGGGAGATAACACAGGGACAACCAACCCCACGATGGGGATGGTTGTCACACACTATGGGGTTGGTTGCCCCTGTGTTATTTTAATAGGGAAAATTAAAAAATGTAAACAGTCTTAAAAATATATTTAAAATGTTTAGTTTAATTGAAATACAACAACCTAATACATCCCCTGCACCATGAGAACATAAACAGGAAAATCATTCCGCTAAGTGCCTTTTTTGTCCTTATATGACAATATTGTTAATTTTCACCTCTCTGACTGCTCTGAGCATCACATCTGGAGGAGTCTAACCCTTGTTTGTCTTCCTGACAAAGTTCCTGGTCATTTTGCTATCTTAAAAGAAAGAAAGAACTAGATGTATGAAACCATATATGTATATACCAACATGTGACAACCAACCCCGAAGAGAATGTGACAAGCTTCCCCAACTGGGATTTTTTGCTACCAGCAAAGCTACCAACTACATGTTGCGTAGCTAAGAAAAAAATGTACCTAACTATCGCTCTCTCTTCATACTTTTTAATGGTAATAATTGTTTTATTATAAACTCATTGTGTAAAAGCCTAGAATAGAAACCCTGAAGAGTTGGATATTTACATTTTCACATGAAAAACACTAAACGTCCTCTCACCTCAATGTCAAGCAGTTTACTCCAAAAATGACCTCTAAAGTAACATCTCACCTAAATTCTAAAACGTTCAGTACCAACTCTTTTTAACAGCGCCCTCTAGGGCCCCAGATCTGATGAATGTGACAACCAACCCGTGTGACAACCAACCCCGTTCTCCCCTACAGTCCATTTACCATTTACTACTGCTGGGCTCTTTTGGTGAAGGCTGTGGTGCAGTTAAGATTATCAGCCATGTGCACTCCCAGGAATTTGGTGCTGCTGACTCTTACGATTGATGGTCAGCAGGGCATGCAGGGCAATTTCTGAAATCAACAATTTCCTTAGTCTTTTCCATGTTTGGGGAGAGGTTGTTGTTTATGTGCTTCACCTCCTCTCTGTAGTGTGTTTCATAGTTGTTTGTAACAAGACCTGCCACTATCATGTCATCAGAGAATTTGACAATGTGGTTGGAGCTGGACTTGGCAGGACAGTCAAGCCTTCCCCAGATCTGTGTTTCTGAGCTCTGTAGGCAGTTCCTTCGACCTTATGGTCGTCAACTCCTCCAACAGCTTTTGGTCATTCAGCCTTTGAAGGGAACATTCAACCAAAGATTCAAACCCTAATGTCAAGTGGCAGAAGAGACACCACGACAATTTACATCTGGAAATATAAGATGGTATGTATGTATCCAGTACATGTGTCTAATGTCCTATTTTAAACGCTGCTTTGAATAAGTGTCTGCCTAGGCTACTTGTCACACGTAAAAGCACTGACTTATTGTTAACGTTAACATCAACGTGTCTATATAGACAAAAGTATTTTGATGCCTGCCATTACACCCATAGGAACTTCGATGACATCCCAATCTAAATTAAGGGTTTTGATGTGGACTTGGCCCACTCTTTCCAGCTGTAAGCTTCCACTTTTTTGGGAAGGATTTCCACAAGTTTTTAGAGTGTCTATGGAAATCGTTGACCCTTCATTAAGGATAGCATTTGTGAGGTCAGACACTGATGCTGGACAAAAAAGCCTGGCTTGCAATCTCTCTTCTTGTGCATCTGAAATGTGTAAGATGGCATAGATAAACCTGTTTTCAGTGGGCCAGTCAAGTTCTTCCACAACAAACTTGCCCGACAATGTATTTATGGACCTTGCTTTGTGCACTGTGGTACCGTCATGCTGGAACTGAAAAGGGCCTCCCCAGTGCTTTAAGATAGTAGTCTTGGTCAGTACAATAGTTTGTTCACCTCAAATCTCTTTGAACCAGCTGTTCACTGAGAGGATGAGGAAGAAAGTGAGGAACATTGTCGCTGTCAGCTCTCATCCTCTCTCTGGCCAGTTTGAGCTTTTGAGCTCTGGGATGCGCTACAGAGTTCCTTTGGCAACCAGGTATATTTATAAGATGTCTTTTATCCCAAATGCAATTAATATTTTAAACACTAACAAATGATCAATATGCACACAGGAACTGATATGCACTTGTATTTTTATAGCTTACATATTTTATGTATTTAAAATTATTCCAACTTTATGGGCGACCATATATTTTAAGTATGATTTCATGGAGATTCTATGGATTTTATGTAATTTCTGTCTACTGTATGTTGTAGTGGAGAAATAATATTCATTATATCCATATGCATTTCAGTATTCTGTTAAACTGTGTTATGCTTTGTTAGCTTGTGTATATTTCTCATAGTGTGGGAAAGTGCTGTGTACCGGACTCCCACTAAGGCACTGATAAGACACCACCGAGAAGGCCTCGTTATGTATCAGAAGAAGGCCTTGTTATGTATCAGGAGAATGGGCTGATTCTCAGAGAGGTGTGGGATGAGCCCGAAATATATTATAACTTTGGTTCTGTTTCTTTACAGTTCAGTTCTGTTCTCTGTACCTTACGTGTGCTGTGTGCTGAGCTCATTTTGTACAAGATACATATATTAAAATACTAGTTTGTGATATAAATTCGTTTACTGGACTCATGATTTTCTCTCTCACCCTTAATTAAGGAAATCTCCACAATAATGTCTGTTATTGGTGAACCAAAGATAATTTTCCACCATGGTGGACAATAAAGTTTTATTCTATTCTATTCTAAAATTGTTGAAAAACCTGTTCCTCTTCCATCACAATATTGTTTGAGATACTTCTCCACGCACCTCTCTACTTCCTCTACAATGTCTGCAAACACAGAGTTAAGGTCGGGTATAGGTAAATATTGACAGCTCAAATTCAAATGTCAAATGTCATAACAAAATTAGACAACACCCACCACGAGCTATAAGGAGTCCGACTAGCTCATAGGTTTGCCATCCTTCTCGTGGTTTGTCCCTCCTCCTGATGGCAGCACGGACCTTGACAGATTCTTTCAGGGGGTATGGTGGCCAGAAGACTTTTTCTCCTCGCACCCATGTGTGGGGTATGAACCCTAACCCTAACCCTGAATTATGCACCACTGTTTCATTTTGACAATGCAACACTCTCCTTTTTTTGGCTTGTCTGATAACCTTTTGCTACTCAGTCTAAATCATGTTGCACTGCTATGTTTAAACTTAATAAACCAGTACAATAACTGAAAGAGAAACTACACTGAACAAAAATATAAACGCAACACTTTTGTTTTTGCTCCCATTTTTCACGAGCTGAACTCAAAGATCTAAAACATTGTCTATATACACAAAAGACCTATTTCTATCAAATATTGTTCACAAATCTGGCCGGTTCCTGCCAATATCCAGCAACTTTGCACAGCCATTGAAGAGGAGTGGACCCACATTCCACAGGCCACAATCAACAACCTGATCAACTCTATGCGAAGGAGATGGGTTTGGGTTAGGGTAAGGGTTAGGGTTAGGGTTAGGGTTAGGCAAATGGTGGTCACACCAGATACTGACTGGTTTTCTGACCACCCCAGACCCCCTCAATAAAGCAAAACTGCACATTTCAGAGTGGCCTTTTATCGTGGCCAGCCTAAGGCACACCTGTGCAATGTTCATGCTGTCTAATCAGCATCTTGATATGCCACACCTGTGAGGTGGGATGGATTATCTCAGCAAAGGAGAAGTGCTCACTAACGCAGATTTAGACAGATTTGTGAACAATATTTGAGAGAAATAGGTATTTTGTGTATATAGACAATGTTTTAGATCTTTGAGTTCAGCTCATGAAAAATGGGAGCAAAAACAAAAGTGTTGCGTTTATATTTTTGTTCAGTGTATATTTCCCCCTAAAGCCTCTGTCCTTGACAATCAATAAAGGATGGCATACATATACATATATACGTATTTATACATATCAATCTTATGACATCCACATACATCAGAGGCCTCAACACACAAATAATTCAATACACATCTGTGTCATTAGCATGTCTCAGAATAATAAAAAAGCCGCACATCAAGACATGAAAATTGTGTGTAAATGTGTCTAAGTGGATGTGTTGTGACTGAATCTGCTGTTACTGTGCATGTATTGTGACTTTATCTTCATATTATAATGTTTAATAACTCATAGTAATAATTATGCCAACTGTATCAAGCACCATCCATAGCTGACATGTAACTAGCGTAAATGCTAACATCAGCAGAAAAGTTAACGTACCTATTCTGATGGCTCTGTAATGAATAAAATAGCTGTAAATCAATCATATTGCTTTTAAATTGATCGATAATATAGGACTGCATGCATCCTCGATCGTTGACCTTTTCCGTTTTCCGTCAACACCACACACCTGGGCATCGATAAGAGGAATCGATAAACTTGTAGACATGTCATCCAGATGGATTGGACAATTTGGTACTGGTTCTAAACCAGAACGAGTTTTCAATTCCCATCCCTAATTGTGGCGGATCTACAGGTTGACAAGATCTGGGGGCAGTTTTTTAACTTTTTATTTTATGGTTCACATGTGAAGAATTTAATTTTACTGCATTGTATGATGACTGAAAACATTAGTATTACTAGTCATGATTTATTTCGGTCCTTATTAATGATTTTCAAAAAAGAATGCACATTGAAATAAAAATAAAAATAAGGCTTTAAATCAAAAGAAAAACATTTTTAATTACATTTCACTCAGTAACACAGCATCAACTGACTTCTTTCTGTTATAAACTCATTCAGATTCAGTCAGCAGCTGGTTGAAGTCACTGTTTACCCAGAACTAATATATATATGTGTGTGTATATATATATATATATATATATATATATATATATATATATATATATATATATATATATATGTGTGTGTATATATATATATATATATATATATATATATATGTGTGTGTGTATATATATATGTATATATATATATATATATATATATATATATATATATATATATATATATATATATTCAGGGCTTTTGAGCAAACATTCTGAGGAGCTGAGGAGGCATGTGTACTCACTCAAGGAGGAAGAGGAAACACTACTCAACCGAGAGGAGGAGGGTTGGGTGAAAGGGATTATCACCTTTCACATATAGTGTGAGTCACAGCCAGGAGAGAACAAGTGATAGAAAGCAGTTTAACAGGTGGATGTGAAGCAAGGCAGGTAGGGGTGTGAGTTAGTGGGTGAAGTTAACAGGAAATGAGAGGCATGGGGGTGCGGAGTTCAATTGTCTCTTGGATCTTTATCATCCTCTGTTTGGGGACATTGCTGACCACTGTCACCTGGTACTGGTTCGAGTAAGTGTTACTTTCCTAACTACTTGTGCTGTAACTTTGCTTTAGTGACACAAATTATTTCACAACACTACTCATTCTTAAAAGTAAAGTTTCTAGCAGAGAAATTTGGAAAATGTCATTAAAGACTAAATGAATGACAAGTTAATTTTTTCAGTTTTTTCTTTCTTGTTGGTAGAACAAGTAGTAGTAGCATTTTCATTTTTGCCTTTATTGGACAGTTGGTGGCAGAGAGGCTGACAGGAAACAAGGGGAGCGAGAAATGGGTTTAACATGCAACAAATGTCCCTTGCCGGACTTTGACCAGGGAGGTTGTGGGTTTATGGTAAATGCTGTAACCATTTGACTACGTATATGCTCCACAAAGCATATATTTTGCTCTTTGAAGCTTAATTATTGTATGAAAGGTGCTATAAAAAATAAAGTTATTATATTTGAGTAAGTTTTAAGTAATGTACACTTTTTTTATGATCAATTATTATATGAATGTATGATGTACTTGTCGATCAACATTCATTTCATACAAAGTAAGTGTTAACTGATCACATGAAGTAAAATGAGTCATGTATTACTTTGGTGGCATTTGTCCCCTTATAACAAAGTGTAAATACAAGTTTCTACATACTTTTATAATGTGTACATTAAAATAATGTTAAAGAATGTTAAGTTCAAAGTTTTCCTTTTATTTTATTGTACAAGTATGCAATATTCGTAAAATAAAATATACAAAGTCATTGAACATGAAATTGGACAGGCTCCAACAACAAAAAGCTTTACAAAGTGATATGACAAGTCATAGATGAAATTTAAATATAAAGGCTGGTTGTCAGGCTTTTTCTGCTCTTTGATCCAAGCGTTTAGACTGCAAAATAATGGAACAGAATATAACCCCCAATTTTAGATATATTTTTCCTTTAAAAAAAAATGTAGTCAGGCCAATATTTTACACTATTCGACAAATTATTTGATTGCAAGTTACAAGTTTTTTATTTTTGAAATTAGTTTTATGTTCTCTCAAATTTCTATTTTTGTTTGACATTTAAGAAGTTTTGTTTGTTTCATTTGGCACAAATCTACTTCCATACTATTTGAGTGGCAGGTGAAAGGGTTGGTTCAAATTTGCACATTTACAATTAGAGATGGTAGGGTTCACTTAATTTATTGTCATAATTCTGTATTTTGTATTTTTCTGTTTGTATTTTCAACCAATTAAAATAAAATGAAAAAGAGATTAATGAAATACCCACATGACATCAAACTCTGTTACACTTTTAGGACAGGAGTTTCTTCTTTTTTACATTAACAAGAGTCATGCCAAGTAAATACTTGCCAAGGCCTGATTGTATTATCTGGTTTCTGATTTCTGCATGTGACTCATCATTTGTGTTTTCACAGTGACCTGGAATTGTATAAACCGCCTCGTCCAAAGAGAGGTCTCGGCAAGCTGACTGATGTTTGTAAAGGCTGCAGGTGAGAGCAAACACTCATGATTTCTCCTTAAAGTTCCTTCAGTTGGATGTTTGAGCTTCACTGTGCAGAATAATGTATATGTAGTTTGACACTAGAAGGCTATTTTCACATTCAAATGCTAAAAGTGGAAAGTTTCTCTTTGCTCATAGAAATTCTGATTTTAGGCTACAAGCACAATTAGTGACATGACAAACCCATCATGGTCCAGTATGCACCTCACACAAGAAGCTTCCAATGCACATACACTGATCATGGCCTTAACAGTGAAGTATGAGACATTTTTTGTGTCCATCAGTTTAACTTTTGTGATCAAAGACATATACATGTATTTGCATATTCATATATTCTGGAACTTTTAATGAAGGCAAAGAAGTAGATGCAATTTTAAGGATTTTTAAAGAGTTTTTAGAAACTGTTCCAAGTAATATTTCAATCAGGAGAGACAAGTAAATAGAAAGATATTTATTGTAAATATGTATGAACAAAATCTTAGTGATGACAAAGTCTTTGGCGCTTGAACTCCATGAGGAATCATCTCTGAACGGCTGCATATATATGTAGATCCCCCATGAAGTCCAGACACTGGTGATGGTGATTGCTAATGAGACTGAAGAGAAGATGGCAGATGGGAATAGACTGCAGATCCTGTAGAGAATGGCGGGGATGGGGAGGTGGTGGGGCGCAGGAACAGCTGTATGACAGGACTGAAGCAAAGGGAGAGAGGCATATTTAAACGGACCGCTACAGGATGATAGGCTCAGGCTGAAGTGTGGCGATTTGCTATTGGTTGCTGAGATTGACAGGTGACTAGCAACAATTGGAATAACGCCCTAGACATAGAAATCTAGGTTATAGATGAGCATGCTTGAAGGAGGCAGAAGTTTACCAGTTATGCCTGTATGTTTAGAGTCTTCTGGCTGAACTTTCGCTAAGCTTCATATGTTTGGACAGGATCTTTTAGTAACCTTTTTGTTTATGCCTTCATAAATTTAAATCATGTCCCCACCAGGCAACATACATCTGACTGTGTGTGTGTGTTTGTGTGTGTGTGTGTCACAGGGAGGTCATCGACAAGGTAAAAGAGCGTTACTCTCAAACCTGGAAGAAGCAAGAGGAAAATTCACGAAAATTTAGGTAAAAGAAAGAACAATAACTAGATTTAAGGAGAATTTAAAAAGTAAAATGTGTGTTAAAATAGAGGAACCTGACTGGCAAATGTCCTCCAAGTAACCATTCGAATGGCCATGTGATTTATGGTTGCAGACAGTCTTCACCAAGGAACTGAGACTGCTTTTGCTCAGTTAGATATATTATGGAAGTAAATTTGTGCACATTTTGAAATTCATAACCTAACCTTAATTAACTGCTAAATAATTACCTGACTGCCAATTCACATATTTCTTATTTAGCTAATAATGAAGCTTACTATTCAATAAAGAAAACGAAACTGACCCTTCAGTATTGAAGGACTATTTAACAAAGTCCTTGTGGTTCCCCAGATCTCGGCTCAGAGGTCAGTGCAATGGCTTCGACATGGCCATCGTCACGCAGGAAAACACTCCGATTGGATCAGAGCTTGTGTACGACGGTGACGGGAAGAAGCTTAAGGTTACCCAGGAGCTTTTCAACACCTTTGCAAAGGTATGCTGCTCATCATTCATGGATATAACCACATCACCAGCCGCTGGCAAACACTTCCTACTTTTGATCTGTAGTTAAATGATGTCATGTCTGTTTCATATAATGTGTCTTCAACGTACAGCACCTTTAACCAGAATTGTTAATTTGCAAAAAATACGAATAAATATAACTAGGCTATAAGCAACTGAGTGCAGAGCTACTTCACTTTATGCTATTTCTGTGTAAAAGGGTTCTTATCCTTGTTTTGAACTCGTGATATCAGGAAACTTCGCATCATATTGACTGTTTGACTTTCAGCTCAGTGCAGATCTTTATTGCACTAGCTTTAAAACAAGATATATCAGTGACTAAAAAAGATAAGAAGCCATTCAATTTCATCAACATTGGTTGAAGTCCATTGCTCATAATTTTTCTGACGCTAATTGCGTCTATAAATAATACCTTTGAAGGGCAGGTATTAACCGGCTGCGTACTGCACTCAGATGACTTCTGTTACTGTTGAGAGGAGGAAACGGAGGCACAATGACAGAATACGCACAGGACGGATGTTTTCCACCCATGTTAATATTTTTGGAGTGGAATATTTTTGGTTTTACTAACAGCATTGACTTTGTCACAAATACAAATACTCTCTCACATAGAACATCTAATGGGATCAAATTTCAGTTTACGCTTGCAGGCTTTCTGCTTGTCCACACTTTCCATTAACACACTCAAAACCCTCATTTAAACCTGCTGAATCCACCCTGTTTTTATTTACACAGTTATATTTGTAGTAGATCATCCGTAAAACTACGCTAACTAAACATGCCAACAACATGCCAACAATTGCTCTGCACACGCAATTATGTGTGCAAAGCACACATAATGATGTGTATTATCGAAGCTCTTGGTATATGTCTTGGTAGTAGCGCAGTCAAACATTTAACCACTGTATAAATCACTATGATTCCAAGGTCACAATAAAGTGCTGCCAAAACTTCGATTCACATTTGCATGATAAGTGTGAAGACCGCAATGGCACTGAACATCTCAGCCTTTGGGGCTACCTATGCCTTGAATAACCTGCCATGTGGTCTAACTTCTGAGGCAAAGAGGCTACATTTCTTTTCAGGGGTCATATTTTCAGTAATGTCTTCCCTCCAGTGCTAGATATCAATTAACAGACTCTGAAGTTTGCCTTTTTAGACATGTCATAACAGCCTGACCGGGCCTGTCCTGTTTCAAAGGCTTTGCCAAATATGGCTGATAAATGCCACCTCTTTCTGCCTGATTTTTTAGGGAACAGCTGATTTACCTCACTAACTCTAGTATCAGTAAAACTAATTTAACAAGCAAGGAAGTCATCATTAACAAAATGTGTTTAAATGATTTATTAAGAACAAATGATTGATGCTTGCTGATTGCATTGTGGGGAAGCTTACTGACCACCTCAGGACCCTACGAAGGAGACGAGAACGGAAGGAGAGGAGAGCGTTAGGTGAAACAGTTGTGGTGTTGTCCTGCTGCTGAATCTTTGCTAAATAAACTTGTAAAGATGTATTTTTTTGTCTTCAATGAACAGTATGTCCTAAATAGTGTATACTATGTCTTTATTTAGTTTAATGACCGTAATAATAATTCATTGTCTGTTGAATCCAGGAGCATCCTTTCAAGACTAAAAGATTGGACACATGTGCTCTTGTTGGGAACGGTGGTATCTTGACTGACAGCAAGTGTGGAAAGAGCATCGATTCAGCTCAGTTTATTATGAGGTGAGACAGGCATCCAGTGTAGTTAATTGAAATGCTGATGACAGTTAATCAACACAATTACGCTCATCTCTGCTGAAATTCGTATCTGTATATTCTTTGTTGTTTTTTTTCAGATGCAATCTACCGCCTTTGAAAAATGGCTATGAGGAACACGTGGGCATCAAGACTGATCTTGTGACAGCAAACCCAACAATTTTCGTAAATAAGTGAGCAAAATGATGAGTCTCATTTGACTATCTCTTAGTAATATTCCTCATCTTTTGTTATTTCACATCTGCTGTTTTTTCCCCCAGGTATAAGTCTCTAATGAATCGTCGCCGTCCATTTGTAGAGAGTCTACAAACCTACGGAAACGCTTTGCTTCTCCTTCCTGCCTTTGCCTTTAGCTTCTGTACTCCTGTGTCTATGCGGGCCGTTTACGCAGTTGAGGACTCTAATAGCCCTGTTCGTCCTGTCTTCCTCAACCCTGGGTACCTTCAGAATCTTTCCGTCTTCTGGAGAAATGAGGGCCTGAAACCAGGACGTCTCAGCACTGGCTTCATCCTGACCAGCCTAGCACTGGAAATCTGTGACAATGTGGAACTGTATGGGTTCTGGCCCTTTGGTAATCACCCATATGATTATTATCCCCTGTCTAATCACTACTATGATGACACGAAGGTTTCGGCAATGCATGCAATGCCTGCTGAGTTTAACATCTTGTTGCAGCTGCACAGTGAAGGTGTGCTCAAACTTCATCTGGGAAATTGCTGACCACGTGAAAAGTAGTTCCCAGACTTGGGGACAGATTACAGCTCAGGGGCACAGTGCCTTCTCTGTAGCCTCTGGGCGAAGCCAGGCACTCATGAAGTCTTTCATCCAAGCATGGTGGATGTTTGAACTTACAGTTAATGCTAAGCTGGCCTTAGGCAACCAAGACATTTGCACAGAAATCATAATGCACCAATGATAAGACTATATTGTATCTACTAGTGTATTTATTACTGCAAATGTTCCAGCTGGTGTCTGGAGGGAGTTATTTTGATTTACCTGGGAATCCCTTGTGTGTGAGGCCTTGGTGGCAGGAGCTCCATCACAGTGCCTTATGTTAAAAAAATGTACTTATGACAGACATTTGATTCAAACTGAATGTAATTTAAATAATTTGAATACCTCTTTTACACGAAGATTGGAGGCAAGTTTACATTTTAATCATGCACTAATTATATGCGGCTCGTGCTGGGAGTGACAGACAGTTACTCCTCAGTTGTTAGCACTCCATGTTACTGACACAGCCAGATGCTGTATAAGATAAAGATCTAAAGGGGGTTAAAGGGTTTTGTCACACAAACCATGACTGGAAACCATCTTGCTTGCACTCTGTGGGCTGTGGGCTAATCTTCTGATTACCTTGATTCAGGGTGGCAGCCAACGACTTAACAGAGGGGCATCAGTCAGAATCAGAAACAATATTATCAGTAAACACATTCAGGAGTTTTCGTCTCAGGAAGGTTTCATGCAGGCTTTGGGGGTTTCTTATGCAACTGGTAATGTTACCTTTCACTCATACTTTTAAATTGTTGTGGTGTTTTTTTGAGATTTTTTTTTCAGATGGAGGTAGGATTTAATATACTTGTTGGTTTGAAGTAGATTTGTGTGCCAGTATAGGATTTTGACACCTACCAGCCTGTCAGTGTCTACAACTGGCATGTTATTCGTCTTTTTAGTAGCCAATCTTTTTGCCATACAAAAGTCACCTCAATTTTACTTTCAAAGAAGATTTAGGACAGGATGGTTAAGATGTTGTGTGCAGTGAGCGGGTCTGTGGAAATGAAAATGCCTATTTTATAAGTGTTAAACCTGCATTAACTGATGTTTGGCCCATTGGGGGCAGCAGACATAAGCTGTAAACACAACACTGACATACTATCAGCTTTTAATTGATTCTGATGCCACTTTGTGGTTTTAATACAAAACTGCTGCTGTTACAATGCTTCATGGTTGGCCACGAGTCTCTGTATACCTAGCCCACCCCCAAACCTGTGGTGTATTCTGTTTCGTGCAGTCTTTAAGTTAAGATGTATTCCTGAGTTCAGGTCTTTGCCTGATTATTAAGTCACTCAAAATATATATTACACCTTTTTTGATTAAAAAGAAGAAAAACAAATCCAAGTTAGCCAGTTCATTAAGCCCATATTCTGGGTTTGTTCTCCACAGATTTTGTGACTTGTAGCTATTATGTGCTAATCTCTGCTGAGGCGGTTTATTGCTGCTTTGGCCTCTTGTAGAGTATGTTAAATTAATGTGGAAAACACACAAAATCCCGGCTGATTTTCATTCTGTATTTTTAAATATCATTTTATAACTTAATAATGCCTACTCTTTTTTTTTCTTACATCATATCTTTTCTTTCTTAATTGGTGGTGGTAAATCATACATGTGTGTTTATGCTGCACCCACCAGTTCTCAGTATGTCTGATATCATCTCTTAAACGAGGCCGTGTGGCAGCCGCTGTCACGCATAGGATCTTACACAATACAAGGCCTGCAAGGGAGTCAGACACTAAGTAGACAGGCTTTATATTGACATCCAATTTGTGCCATCCTACTGGAGTTACAAGAGAGTTATTAATTAATAAATCAATTAATTTGGATAAATCAGTCAAAGCTCTGAGTCCATGATTCAATGATTCAATTAATCCTCTGTATCGCTTCAAAGAGTAGACACACGATAATTGAGTAAATATAAAGTTAGTTTATTAACTAACAGGACTACTAATAAATGGTCGGTGTGACAAGATCTTGTGGCACGATATATAGGATTTGTGCAATTTACTTTTATTTATGTGTTTTTATTAGCAATATGTTATAATTTGTTAAACATTAATTCTTATTACTTTTAATTTATGTTTATATACTAGAATTGTTTCTATTCTTCATAATTCATTTTTGGTATTCGTATTTCTTTCTATCTATCGATGTATTTGGGGGGGCAAAACTTTTTACAGTGCTTGCATATTGCATACTGCATATGATAATTCATACTAGAACTCAAGCGGCATTCATTACAAGGTGATTAGTTAAATCATTTAAAAATGCACCTGCTTTGTTTTGCACTTTGTGACTTTCAGTCAAATAAAAACAATTTTTCCAGTCATATATTGAAGTTTTCTGAAGAATGGTGTTAAAATCTCGACTCGTCTTGTTCTCGTGAATCCAATATCGTTTATCGTCTCGTTTCGTGAGAGCTGAGTGTATCGTCACACCCCTAATAAATGGTATAATAAATCAAAAGAAGAAGAAAAAATATGTATTCAACAGATTGTTACTTAATATAGCGAATGAATAAAAGATGATGGTGAATGATGAATTTAATGAAGGATCTATAATGTATCTAGAAGCTAATAAACTGCTAAGTTTTACTGAGTTTTACTTTAAAAGAAATGTTTAATTACTCTATCTAGCATTTTGCTTATTTATTATTTTATTTTTATGTGCATTCTTTTTGGGAAATGGTTTCAACTTGCGTGTTTCAACTTGATGATGTGTAAAAAGAAAAATTAAAGCTAATGCACCTGTTGTTTAATCATATTAAGTCAACCCATGCATTGTGATCTCCAGCACTGTAAACCATCAGATTTTTTTTAGGTAATACGTTCCAAATAAGGTATACAGCACATCGCGAGAAGAAAAATCACTGTCTTCACAAAATATTTTTCATCATTTGGAGTCTGTCCATCTTTTGCATGTTATACTGATATAGTGTTCTTCTTGGCAAAGTTTTTTTGTACTACAGTAACGTGATGAATCAAAATCAGTTTTATTGTCACTTCCATAAGGCACACTGAGCATACATGGGAGAGCAATGCCATTCTCAACAGATCAGTGTGTTCACATTTAAAAACAGGCACATGCAAACTATATGTATTCTTTTTGGGAAATGGTTAATAAAGACCAAAATAAATTACTACTACTACCACTAAAGTTTGCAGGAGTCATATAATGCAGTAAAATTAAATTCTGCTCATGTAAATCCCGGATCTTGTCAAGTCCTAGATCCTCCCCTTGTCCACAAATAGATACGTTACATAGTGCTTTCATCACTGTGGCACACAGTTTCAGCCCGCTAAATATAAGTTATAAGATAAGATAAAATAAGACAAGATAGATTTTATTTGTCATTCAGATTATACAGTATACAGTGCACATCCAAACGAAACTCCGTAGCAATGGCTCAAGATAGTACAGAATATTAAAAAGTGCAGATATCAAAAATAATTAAAAAAAACAAAACAAAACAAAAACAAAAACTATGTATATATATGAATTAAAAAAAAAATAAAATAAAAAAAAAATATATATATATACACACACATATATACATACATGGGTCAATGACGTATAAGGATTTATTTAAAAATAATAAATATGGGAATATCTATTGCAGTAATTCAAACATTAAGAAAGGTTGAGTACACATAAATACATATGAAAATAGTAAATTAGGTGTTTTATGTGTTTTCCCATCTCGATGAATTAGAACTGACCTTAAAAAAGTCATGTGGTGCGACCATGATCTATCTTAAAATAAATTAATTTAAGTGTTTCGAAACTAATTATTTGCATGTCCTTTAAGTTTTTGTAAATAATAATCTCATATTTATGTTCTATAATGTCACAGTTGCCTTCTGAAATGTATGTAAGACTTATTTTTCCTGTAAATTGCTTAAAAATGATTGAAAAAATTTAAAAATACAATTCAGTTAAGCATACTGTATCAGTGATTAATATTAAAAGTGATATTTTACTCTGAATTTAATACAGTTATTGGTTTTATTGGTCGCACCACATGATATTTTGTCACTTTAAATAACAGAAAAATTACTAATAACTTGTTTTTTTTGAAAACTTAAAGTGATTACATATAAGGGAAAGGTACTACATATATATGGTATTTTTTTTAAATCAATTTAAACCTTTTTCTAACTGAAAAAAATGCAGTTAGACTGAAAATGTCATAGTCACGTCATTGACCCACATACATATTGCACATTTTCATGAGTATAATTGCACAGTAGTCTGTATAGCATATGGAACCGTGCATGGGTCAGGGTCCTCCTGAAGTGGACAATGCCCTCTTTTGTTTTTCTTTTGTTTGTGTTGCACCAGTCCAGCAGTTGGTTCACCTCCACTCTGTAGGCCAGGTTATTGTTGTCCCGGATGAGGCCCGCCACTACTGTTGTGTTGTCTGCATACTTCACAATGTGATTAGTAGTGGACCTGGCGACCTGGTGGGTCATCAGAGTGAAGACCAGCAGACTCAGGACGCAGCCCTGAGGGGTGCCTGGTCTGATAGTCAAAGAAATACATCCAGATATTGAACATGTTCTAAATTTGCACAATTATAAAATGGGTCCAAATATCCAGTCTTTTTTTTCCCCTGGCATACTGTTGCTGTCATCAGAGAGAAAGTCAAGCTCAACAGAGCAGACCAGAGCACACCAGACAGGAAGTCAGACACAGAATCAGCATAAAACTTACAGTCAACTTTAAAAATAAAACAATCAGCTACAAACACAAATAAAACAGACAGATAAAGAGACGTATAGCCTACTGACCCACATTCGAAGCACACAAATGAAAGAAAATGAACAAATCAACTAAATTTGAACAAGACTTTTTAGTTGTGCTGCTACAGTTGTACTTACGGTAGCATACAGTTGCGGTTCGGATTTGATTGGGCTGCCGTAATTACTGTATTAGCAGTGCAACTTTAATTTAAAAGGTGGATCGCTTGCCCTGACTACACACATCTACTCTAGGCCTAATGGTCCCGGTGGGGTAGGAGGACACCGAGGATGGAGCAGGGTTCCCCAGGTAACGGTGTTGCACACACGTCGCCCTGCATGAGCACAGGTAGAAAAACTACTGCGCATCCAATGAATGCACCTTTTGGATTGTAAACAACTATATGATAATTTTGTCTCCTCGTTTTTTGACGAAGAAAGAAAGAGATTTTTTATTTAATGAAGTAGATATTCGCTTTTCTCGTCAACAAAAATGCGTGTTAATTTAGTCACAGTCATTGTTAAAGGGCATTGGTGACATCTCGTCATCGTCTCGTTTCAATAGTTGCTTTCTGGACGAAATTAACACCTAGTAGCCTACAGAAGATAGAGGATTTTACCTGATCAAGAACAAGGATGGGCTGCTAGTTTGAGAGCGGAGGAGGCATGTTTACTCTCTCAAGGAGGAAGAGAAAAAAATGAATATAAACTGAGAGGGGGGTGGGAGAGATGGGAGTGTGTGCCAAAAGAAACATAAGAAAACACAGAGGCTTTCTTATATTTCAGAGAGCGGAGGAGGCATGTTTACTCTCTCAAGGAGGAAGAGAAACATTTACTTAAAACTGAAAACATTCTTATGTTTCTTCTGTGTGCCAAAAGAAAGAATGCAACCCTTCTGAGATACAGTGTGTGTATATGTATGTGTGTTAGATGTGTGTGAGGCACAGCCAGGGAAAACAAGTGATAGACAGTATATAACAGGTGGGTGTTTAGCAAGGTGAAGTAAGGCAGGTAGGGGGGTGAGTGGGTGAAGTTAAGAGCAAAGGAGAGGCATGGGGGCGCAGAATTCAGATGTCTCTTGGATTGTCATCCTCCTCTGTTTGGGGAGCCTGCTGACCACTGTCACCTGGTACTGGCTCGACAAGTAAGTGTTGCCTTCCTAACCACCTTTGCTGTAAATGTGCTTTAATGTCATGAATCATTTCACAACACTACTCACTCTTAAAAGTAAAGCATTACTTAGGTGGCATTTGTGCCCTGATTACAAAGTGTTAATATAAGTTTCTACATAAGTTTCTAATGCGTACATTAAAAGTATGCTAAAGTATGTTACTGTTACTTTATTGTACGAGTATGCAATATTTGTACAATAAAATTCACTGAACATGAACAACAACATTCTAGACCTATTGTCCTACAGAGTGGGTTTTATAATACAGAGCTGCTGCTACACGAAAGGCATGCATGTTATCTTAGCTATTGTTGGCAGAAACTCAGAACAGAAGAAGAAGAAGAAGAAAAAGAAACATTTACAAGCAACAGACCACAGACCGATTTACAGGCACTTTGGGTGTTCTTTGGGCCATGGCATTCTTGTAGTTTAATTGCCTGTCAAGCTACTAAAATGCCATACAGTCGTAGGCAAAACAGACAACTGTTTTTGTATGGCACATTTTGTAAAGAAAGGCAACTCAAGGTGCTTTACAGTGTGATAAAACAAGATGTCGTAGATGATATAAAGGTTGGTTGTCAGGCCGTTTCTGCTCTTTATTTCAAGGTCAGTCAAATGAAAAGGTAGCTGTTAGACTGCAAAATGATGAGACAGAGTACAACTCCTGTTTATAGATGTATTTTAAAATTTAAATTTTCTTTCTTTTTTTTCTTTTTTTTAATGTAGTCAGTATTACATTAATCATGTTCCTATTCTATGAGTGCTGCTCTGCAGTATTAACATTGCATGTTATCTGTGTTGTAAGTCCAGTAAGTAAAGACAATAGAAGAATAGTGATAACGTTTATGACTGCTACTGTCTGAGAGGCAGGTTAAAGGTTCAAATTGGCACTTTTGTTCTGGAGGGTTAGAGGTGGAAGGGTTCACTTGTTTGTTCATTTATTGTCAGATTTCTATACTTTCTATTTTTCTGTTTTTATTTTCTGAGTCAATTAAAATAAAATGCAAAAAATGAAAATAATGAAATACCCACATGAAATCACACTCTGTTGCACTTTTAGAACAGGAGTTTCTTCTTGATTGACATTAACAAGAGTCATGACACCAAGGAAATGAAGTCCCAGACTTCCTTTGATGATCTGTTTTCTGCATTTTTCTCATCATCATTTGTGTTTTTACAGTGACCTGGAATTTTATAAACCACCTCGTCCAAAGAGAGGTCTCGGCAAGCTGAGTGATGTTTGTAAAGGCTGCAGGTGAGAGCAAACACAGATGATTTCTCCTTAAAGTTCCTTCAGTTGGATGCTTCATTGTGCAGAATAATAAATGTGCAGTTTGACACTAAAAGGCCGTTTTCACATTCAAATGCTAAAAGTGGAAAGTTTAGGCTACAAGCACAATTAGTGACATGACAACTGGTTTGTAAACCAATTCTGGTCCAGTATGCACCGCACACAAGTGCTATGTGGAAACTTGAAGCTTCCAATGCACATACACTGATCATGGCCTTAACAGTGAAGTATGAGACATTTTTTGTGTCCAGCAGTTTAACTTTTGTGATCAAAGACATATGCATATATTTGCATATTCATATATTCTGGAACTTTTAATGAAGGAAAAGGAGCAGATGCAATTTCAAGAATTTCAAAGAGTTTTGGGAAAAACCATATCAGACCTACATTATTGTTCCAAGTAATATATGTCTGTAGGGGATCTTTTAGTAACCTTTTTGTTTATGCCTTGATACATTTAAATCATGTCCCCACCAGCCAATATACATCTGACTGTGTGTGTGTGTGTGTCACAGGGAGGTCATCGACAAAGTAAAAGAGCATTACTCTCAAACCTGGAAGAAGCAAGAGGAAAATTCCCTTAAATTTAGGTAAGTATGCAACAACATACTCTCAAAGGATTCAAGAAAAATCCATGTGAACTTTGTTTCCATTTTTTGCTAATAGAAAGAAAAATAAATAGATGTAAGGAGAAGTAAACAAATAAAATAAAATATGTGTTAAAATAGAGGAACCTGACTGGCAAATTTCCAGCAAGTAACCATTTGAATGGTCGTGTGATTTATGATTACATACGGTCTTCACCAACGACTCAGAACTGCTTTTGCTCAGTTGGATCTATTACGGAAGTGAAATTGTGCACATTTTTAAATTCATAACAAACAAATAATTACATAACTGCCATTTCAAATACTTCTTATATAGCTAATTATGAAGCTTTCTCTCCAATAAAGAAAACTAAACTGACCCATCAGTCAGTGTCAACAGTACTGACTGTGTTCAAGGACTATTTAACAAAGTTCTTGTGGTTCCCCAGATCTCGGCTGAGAAGGAAGTGCAATGGCTTTGACATGGCCATCATCACCCAGGAAAACACTCCGATTGGATCAGAGCTTGTGTACGACGCTAACATGTGGAAGAAGCTTAAGGTTACCCGGGAGCTTTTCAACATCTTTGCAAAGGTATGCTGCTCATCATTCATGAATATTGCCATGACACCAGCGGCTTGCTTGGTGTCTTGATTGTTCCTCAAATGTTATTCCTCAATGACTGTTTCACTTTCCACTTTTGAATGGGGCAACTATTGATCTGTAGTTAAATGATGTCATGTGTTTCATATAATTTGATTTCAACATACAGCTTAACACACATTTAAGAACATATATTTTACAGTTGTAAGAATGAAGAGTAACTGTTTGTGCAACTAGAGAGGAATTAATCATTCACGGCCAACCAATCCAAAATGACAAATGACAACTTATAATGAGCCTGTAGCTTTATTTTTTACTTTACTGCAGTTCCTTGGCAGTTCACAATTAAAACATACACACAAAGAACTGCACTAAAACAATTAGACAAACAACACAGTATACATATTTTTACAAAACAAAAACACAACTCTGTAATTAGAGGCTGTAATTACAGAGTTGAGTAACTTCATCAAACTTTTTAATAGGTGTCAGAATGGCAACTCTTTTTGATATCTGGTCGTGTATCTCTGAATACACTGAATGAGTCCCCAAAGGAAAGTAAACAGTCACATAGTGGAGGGGCAAGTAATTTAAAATTTTATGCACAAAAGTTTAATATTATCTAAAATTCTTACAGCCCAGAAGATTATGTTTCTCCATTATCCTGAAATGATGACTGGTCTATTGAATTGACTTTTTAACCAGGATTGACAGACAGCATACATAAGAAATACAACTATGAGCCACAGAGTGAAACGCCACTTCACTTTATATTTGTTCTCTGGAAAAGAGTTCTTATCATACCTTTGAACTAGTAATACACACCAGCATACATAAGAAATACAACTATGAGTCACAGAGTGAAACGTCACTTCACTTTATATTTGTTCTCTGGAAAAGAGTTGTTATCATACCTTTGAACTAGTAATACACACCAGCACACATAAGAAATACAACTATGAGTCACAGAGTGAAACGTCACTTCACTTTATATTTGTTCTCTGGAAAAGAGTTCTTATCATGCCTTTGAACTAGTAATACACACCAGCATACATAAGAAATACAACTATGAGCCACAGAGTGAAACGTCACTTCACTTTATATTTGTTCTCTGGAAAAGAGTTCTTATCATGTATTTGAACTAGTAATACACACCAGCATCATCTGAAAAGCACACATCATGTTTGACTTTCAGCTCAGTTTAGATCTTTATTGCACTAGCTTTAAAACAAAATAGTGCAACAATAAAACAATAAAACAATAGAGGACAGAATAAAACTGTCAATATAAAGATTAAGTTTGGGAGTTGGAGCAGTACCAACTAGATATAGTTGGGTGGACCTTTTCAACCACTGTATAAATTACTACGATTCCCAGGTCCGATGAAGTGTTGCCAAACCTCACTTCACATTTGCATGATGAGTGTGAAAACTTCAATAGCACTGATCATTTGAGCCTTTGCAGGGCTATCTTTGCCTTGAATAACACCTGGGGTCACATTTTCAGTAATGTGTTCTCTCCAGTTCTAGGTATCAATTCACAGACTCAGAAGTTTGCCTTTTTAGACAAAATATGACATAACAGCCTGACCAGCCCTGTCCTGTTTATGGCTGAGAAATGCAGCCTTCTTTTCCCTGATTTTTTAGGGAACAGCTCATCTACCTCACGAACCCTAGTATCAATAAAAAATAATTTCACTGGCCAGGACAGCACCATCAACAAGATGTGTTTAAATGATTTTATTAAGAGCAAATGATTGATGAGGATGATTCTCTTGCTGATTGCATTGTGGGGAAGCTTACATGAAGTCCAACGTATCAACCCCACAGCACTGACCACCTCAGGATCCTACGAAGAGTACGAGAGCAGAAGGAGAGGAGAGGGTTAGGTGAAACAGTTGTGGTGTTGTCCTGCTCCTAAACTTTCTAGCTGTCCCTCCCTCAAGATGTCTTTTTGTCTTCAATGAACAGTATGTCCTAAATATGTCTTTATTTTGTTTAATGACTGTGAAAGTAATTCATTCTGTTGAATCCAGGAGCATCCTTTCGAGACTAAAAGATTGGACACATGTGCTCTTGTTGGGAACGGCGGTATCTTGACTGACAGCAGGTGTGGAAAGAGCATTGATTCAGCTCAGTTTGTTATGAGGTGAGACAGGTGTCCAGTGTAGTCAATTGAAATGCTGATGACAGTTAATCAACACAATTACGCTCATCTCTACTACAATTCCATACAAACGTTTCTGTATATTCTTTGTTGTTTTTTTCAGGTGCAATCTACCGCCTTTGAAAAATGGCTATGAGGAATATGTGGGCATCAAGACTGATCTAGTGACAGCAAACCCAAGCATTCTCATGCAAAAGTGAGCAAAAGGATAAGTCTCATTTGACTATCTCCTAGTAATATTCCTCATCTTTTGTTACTTCACATCTGCTGTTTTTTTTTCTAGGTATGGGTCTCTAATGAATCGTCGCCGTCCATTTGTGGAAAGTCTGCAAATCTACGGAAACGCTTTGCTTGTCCTTCCTGCCTTTTCCTATAGCTTCAATACTGCTGTGTCCCTACGGGCCGCCTACACAATTGAGGACTCTAATAGCCCTGTTCGTCCTGTCTTCTTCCACCCTGGGTACCTTCAGAATCTTTCTGTCTTCTGGAGAAATGAGGGTCTTAAACCAGGACGTCTCAGCACTGGCTTTATCATGACTAGCTTAGCACTGGAAATCTGTGACAATGTGGAACTGTATGGGTTCTGGCCCTTCGGTAATCACCCATACCAACTGTATCCCCTGTCTAATCACTACTATGATGACAAGAAGGCTACACCAGTCCACGCCATGCCTGCTGAATTTAACATCTTGCTGCAGCTTCACAGTGAGGGTGTGCTCAAGCTTCATCTGGGAAATTGCTGACACAGATTTGGTGAGAGCTGACAGCTCAGGGGCACAGTGCTTTCTCTGTAGCCTCTGGTTGAAGTCAGTCACTCATGAAGTTTTCATCCAAGCATGGTGGATGTTTGAACTTACAATTAATGTTAAGGTGGCCTATCAGCAACCAAGACATTTGCACAGAAATCAAAATGCATCAATGGTGATACTGTGAACATCCTTTACACAGTCCTATATTGAATCTACAGCTGTATTTATTACTGCAAATTTTCCAGCTGGTGTCTGGAGGGAGTTATTTTGATTTAACTGGGAGGCCTTTGTGAAGCCTTGGTGGTGGTGGGGGGTCTCCATCACTGGGGATTTGGGTTTTGTTTGTTTTTTGCTTTTTTTGTGAATGACACAAGGTGAATGTAACTAAATATTTATCAGTAAAGTTTGTCATTTGTCTAACCAGATGGAGGCGTGATTTAATATACTGGTTGGTTTGAAGTAGATTTGTGTGTCAGTATAAGTTTTTGAAACCTGCCAGCCTCAGTCAGTGTCTACAACTGGCATGTTATTCGTCTTTTTAGCAGCCAGTCTTATTGCCAATACATCCAAATGTCACCTAAATTTTGCTTTCAAAAAAGATTTAAGACAGGATGTTTAAGACGTTGTGTGCAGACATTGGGTTTGTGAAAATAAAAATGCCTATTTTCTAAGTGTTAAACTTGCAATAACTGATATTTGGCCACTTGGGGGCAGCAGACTGTAAACACAACACTGACATACCACCATTTAAGCTCTTAGCTGTTTTTTGGTTTCCACTAAATCCCAGGGAAAATATTTTAGCTGCTAAATTCTCCACTATATTCACCAGCTAGTTCATAACTTTGTCTTGTCTGGCGTTGAGCAGGTAGAGTATAGTTGATTTTAATTTGAAGTTTTTCCACTAAAATCAGCTGCTGGATGTGGATTAAAATAAACGCTATCTGAGCAGTGAAAGAGAACTAAAAGAGTAAAATTGCAGTCTGGAAACCAAATCAATGAGCTGAAAGAGGCTATAAAGCTCTCTGGGTTTGTTACTCTAAGCCCTCATTCACTTGTCATGATCCTCAGTTAATATGAAAATAAAGATTATAGCCACTTTAAACCTGCATTAAGTTTTTTTTGACCACTTGGGGGCAGTGGAAACAAATTGAGAAGACAACACTGACATATGATCACCTTTTAAGTTGATTTGTTAAGCAAAAAGTTGCTTATTTCCACATCCAGCAGTTACAGAGCAATATTATCACTTATTTGGAGTTGTGTGTCTGTCCATCTTTTAGCTCTGTTTTTGCACTCTACCAACCCCTGAGGGAAATATGTGGCTCCTTAGGTGCTAAATGCTCCCCTGTGTTCACCAGCTAGTTCATCAGGCATTTTGGTGCTGAGCAGGTAGTGTACAGAGGCTTTTTAAAGTGTTTCATTACACAACAGGTGACTTCTGGAGCCAAAAACGACACTATGAGAGCACTGAGATTGAACCAAAACAGTAAAGTTGCAGGTGGACAGCTCAACTATGAGCTGAAACTCGCTGAAAAGCTCAGGGGGTAACACAACCTTGATTATGAAGAACACTTGTATCAGTTCAGGCTGTGGCTCAGCAGAATATCCATTGACTGCAGGAGGGTTGGTGGTTCAACCCCCTGCTCCCTCTCATACTTCAATTCTTTACTTTAAATGTCCAGTTTTAAATTGGTAACATACAAAATGACAATCATAAAAGCACACTTACCTATATAATAAAACTTACAACTTAAAATAAACAAAATGAACAGACCTCAGTGCTTACATGAGATTGTACAAGTGCCTTACCTGCTTCATTCATTAGACATCAAGTAGCCAAAATAAATGTGTTTTAATGATTCACTTTCCTGCACTCAAAATAATTAATAAATAATACTGTATTTTTTACACTTCTGTTTGGATACTAATTTCATTTTATTGGCATTGTTCCTGTACTGCACAATGACCAACCTAATCTGTTGTTTCATGAAGTGGAAGCAGTTTTCCGTGAATGTGTGTCCATGGAGGTCTTTGCAATATCTTATTTTTGTAGTGCTTTGATTTGTAATGAAACTATTTCACTGTTTTCACTATTTTTTACTGCCTTATTAATCTGATTTGATAAAAGATCTGTACTAATTAAATGTATGTAAATGTAAGACACAGACAAATAAAGGGTAATAAATTGCTTGTGCATTGCAACAGATTGCAGGTTTGGTGATCAACTTAGAATAACTGCATAAATGACAACAGGTGCAGACAGAAGTATTTAAATGAGGGTTTGCATGTCTTAATGGAGAATTTGGACGAGCAGAAAGCTGAACTTAGCCGATTCCCTTCAAACATATCATACATAGACACAGTCACCATCACCAAAATTAACTGTGGATTTGGTAAATTGCAATGCATGTGCTAAACTAACATATTTGCATTTTCTCCTACCTGTATTTTGCACACTAGAAAAACGCCCCATATTGCATATTCATTATGGCAAACGTACAAAATAGAAGCAGGGGTGGAGTTAGGGGATGGCTTTAGATTAATAAATCAGATATGTAACGAGGGGCAAGGCCGCTTAATGGCTTAAAGGTGTATAATAAAATGTTAAAGTCAACATGAAAGCTTACTGGGAGCTAGTATAGGGAGTGCTCACCCCCTACACATATGGCCCTTGCAAATTCATAAGAACCAGCTTTTTGACCAATGGAGGGAGCCCTGACTGTTGTACATTTAGAGGAAACCTGATCCTTACAGGATGTAGAGATGGCGAGAGGCCTGGTTAACATCTTGAAAGATTTTTATTGTCATTCCAGCCATGAAGATACATGAAAAGAATGAAATACAGTACGTAGGTCAGATCGTAGAAAACATATATATATATTAAAGATTTAGATTTGCTAACGGGCAATGGACATTTGCTGTATTATGTGCTAGGTTACTTATGCCATTAACTAGATTTTAAAATTATTATCAGCATCAATATCATCAATAATAACTGCTAAGCATGTTTTAAAATTAGTAGGCTGCTACAATAGTTACAAATAGCCTTTTATAATAACTGTTATAAGTATTTAGCCTTCACCTAAGAGGGCTATTGATTTTGGTGAGCTTGGATGTGTTAATGGTTGTCTCCATTCAAAGCAGTCTCACGCCACACCTGACACGCCCCCCTCCCCCCCTTCAGCAGATTGGGATGCGATCTCACGCCAATCTTGGGAGGTCTGATTAAAACCTGGTATTTCATCTATTTTAGCTTAACATTTGGGCTGAACTAACCTTTCCTTGAAAAAGACGTAAGCATCTGGTTGCCTACTCTTTGCTTCTTTCCTTCTCCTCTCTCTCCTTTCTCTTCTGGCAGCCTAATTTACTCTTTGAGAGAGACATGTTGCTGCATAGAGCACTGTGTAGGAATGAGTCGCTTAACAACCATAGACTGTTTATAAAAAGTTAAGAACCGTTAGCGAGTCCTACCAGGCGGAATGAAACATTTCGCATTTATGCAAGTGGGTGCAGATAGTCTCAGACAGTCTTAATTTGATTAAAGCAACCTTATTATTGAACTTTCAAAGCAACTTTGATTTTATTTTAATATTTATGACGTCGTTTTTTATAACTGATATATTTAAACAGGCCCCCCTGTGCTTGGGGCCCTGGTACACCATTCCAATTTCTCCCCCCACTTCGATGCCCGTGGTGACAGTCTTACGAAATATGACAAAAAGTTACTTTTATAAGACTTACCAACTGCAGCTTTAAGTCAAACTGATAGGAGGATGGTGGGGCGAGGGTGTGTCAAAGGAAACAAGAAAGCACAGAGTCAAAAAATTATCACCTTTTAGAGATAGTGTGTGTGTGTGTGTGTGAGTCACAGCCAGGAGAGAATGAGTGACAGACAGTAGATAACAGGTTTGGTTTAGCAAGGTGAAGCAAAGCAGGTAGGGAAACAAGTGGGTGAAGTTGACAGGAAAGGAGAAGCATGGGGGCAGAGAATTCACATGTCTCTTGGATCTTCATCATCCTCTGTTTGGGGTCCTTGCTGACCACTGTCACCTGGTACTGGCTCGACAAGTAAGTGTTGCTGTAACTATGCTTTAATGCCATGATTTATTTCACAATACTACTCATTCTTAAAAGTAAAGTTTCTAGCAGAGAAATGTGGAAAATGTCATTTAAGACTGAATAAATGACAAGTTAATTAGTTTTGTTTTGGTAGAACAAAAAAGCATTTTTGGGGGACTTTTTTTGTTTGTTGCCTTTATTGGACAGTTGGTGGCAGAGAGGCCAACAGGAAACAAGGGGAGAGAGAAGTGGGTTTGACATGCAACAAAGGTCCCTTGCTGGACTCTAGCCAGGGTAGGTGTGTGTAACCACTTGACTACGGTGATGCTGCACAAAGATGTTGCCCTTTGAGCTGCATTTATTGTACATGCACACATGAAGTAAAGTGAGTCATGCATTACTGAGGTGGCATTTATGCCCCCATTACAAAGTGGTAATATACATTTCTACATATGTTTTTAATGCGTACATTAAAAGTATGTTAAAGTATGTTAATTTCAAAGTTTTTCTAAAGTATGCAATATTCGTACAATAAAATATACAAAGTCACTGAACATGAAATTGGACAGGCTGGACCAGGAACAACCACATTCTAGACCTATTGTCCTACAGAGTGAGTTTTACAATGCAGATCTGCTGCTAAAGGGAAGGCAGATATTTCATTCATGTTATCTTAGCTCTTGTTGTCAGAAACTTAAAACAGGAAGAAGAAGAAGTAGTTTAATTGCCTGTCAAGCTGCTAGAATGCCATACAGTCATAGGCAACTTTATTTTTATGGCACATTTCGTATAGAAAGTCAACTCAAAGTGCTTAACAGTGTGATAAAACAAGATGTCGTAGATGAAATGTAGATATAAAGGCTGGCTAGCAGGCCGTTTCTGCTCTTTGATCCAAGAGCAGTTAATGGTACAGGTATGATTACCCAACATTCGCCACATTTCACCATTGAAATGATTTAACTTAGAAAAGATAGCTTTTAGACTGCAAAATAAAAAATGTAGTTACGTAAATTGTGTTCCTCTTCTATTAGTGCTGCTCTGCAGTATTATGTGTTGTTAGTACAGTAATTATAGACAATAGAAGAATAGTGATAACGTTTATGACTGCTACTGTTTGAGGGGCAGGTTAAAAGGTTCAAATTAGCACTTTTTACTGGAGGGCAGAGGTGGAAGGGTTCACTTGTTTGTTAATTTATTGTCAGAATTCTATATTTTCTATTTTTCTGTTTGTATTTTCTGAGTCAATAAAAATAAAATGTAAAAAATGAAAATAATGAAATACCTACATGACATCAAACTCTGTTGCACTTTTAGAACAGGAGTTTCTTCTTGATTGACATTAACAAGAGTCATGACACCAAGGAAATGTAGCCCAGAATTCCTTTGATGATCTGTTTTCTGCATTTTTCTCATCATAATTTGTGTTTTTACAGTGACCCTGAATTTTATAAGCCACCTCGTCCAAAGAGAGGTCTCGGCAAGCTGAGTGATGTTTGTAAAGGCTGCAGGTGAGAGCAAGCACAGATGATTTCTCCTTAAACCCACATTATTGTTCCAAGTAATGTCTGCAGGGGATCTTTTAGTAACCTTTTTGTTTATGCCTTCATAAATTTAAATCATGTCCCCACCAGTGAATATACATCTGACTGTGTGTGTGTGTGTGTGTGTGTGTGTGTGTGTGTGTGTGTCACAGGAAGGTCATCGACAAAGTAAAACAGCGTTACTCTCAAACCTGGAAGAAGCAAGAGGAAAATTCCCTTAAATTGAGGTAAATATATTTATTTTTGTTAATAGAAACAACAATAACTAGATGTAAGGAGAAGTAAAATAAAAATAAAAATGTGCATTAAAATAGAGGAACCTGACTGGCAAATGTCCTCCAAGTAACCATTCAATTGGCCATGTGATTTATGATTGCAGACGGTCTTCAACAACGGCCCAAGTTATGGAAGTGAAATTGTTCACATTTTTAAATTCATAACCACAAATTATTACCTAACTGTCATTTCGCACACTTCTTATTTAGCTAATTATGAAGCTTACTATTAGTGTAAAGATTACAAGTCCTTGTGGTTCCCCAGATCACGGCTCAGAGGTCAGTGCAATGGCTTCGACACGGCCATCATCACCCAGGAAAACACTCCGATTGGATCAGAGCTTGTGTACGACGGTGACGGGAAGAAGACTCTTAAGGTTTCCCGGGAAATTTTCAAAGTCTTTGCAAAGGTATGCTGCTCATCATTCATGAATATTACCATGACACCAGCGGCTTGCTTGGTGTCTTGATTGTTCCTCAAATGTTATTCCTCAATGACTGTTTCACTTTCCACCTTTGAATGGGGCAACTATTGATCTGTAGTTAAATGATGTCATATGTTTCATATAATTTGACTTCAACATACAGCTTAACACACATTTAAGAACATATATTTTACAGTTGTAAGAATAAAGAGTAACTGTTTGTGGAATTAATAATTCACGGCCAACATAGTTTATGATAATAAATGATTAGGTAATAAATAAATATCTGTGAATTGACATACTGTGTTGTTCCTGATCAACTGTGTAGATCAACAGTAAGAGCTCATTATTTACTACTATTAAGTCGCCAAGTTTTTTTAAGCGTGATAACCAATCCAAGATGACAAATGACAACTTTTAATCATGACATGAGCCTGTAGCTTTACTTTTACTTTACTGCAATTCCTTGGCAGTTCACAATTAAAACATACACACAAAGAATTGCACTAAAACAATTAAACAAACAACACAGTACACATATTTGTACAAAACAACTGTAATTAGAGGCCGTAATTACATAGTTGATTAGCTTTTAATCAAACTTTTGAATAGGTGGTAGAACTGCAACTTTTTTTTATATCTGGTCGTGTATCTCCAAATACACTGAGTCCTCAAAGGAAAGTAAACAGTAACATAGTTGAGGGGGAAGTCATTTAAAATGTTTATTTGTTCTCTGGAAAAGAGTTCTTATCATTCCTTTGAAATCATAATATACTGTACACCAAAATCTTCTGGAAAGCTCATAAATGTTTGCCTCTCAGCTCAGTTCAGATATTTATTGCACTAGCTTTAAAACAAAATAGATCATCAATGAAACAATAAAACAGCAAAAGACAATAAAAAGAACAACAGAATAAAACTGTCAATATAAAGTTTAAGTGATCACCACCTGGTGGTGAGTTGGATCAAGACCTCAGTTGTGGAGGCGGCTGCTCAGAGGTGCGCCTGGAAGCTCATCGGTCCCTGTCCAGAGGCCCCTGAGCCAGGCTGGTTCAGGGGCCAATTTCAGCTCATCTACTTCATGAACCCTAATATCAATAAAAAATAATTTCACTGGCAAGGACCACACCATCAACAAGATACGTTAAAAATTATTTATTAAGAGCAAATGACTGATGAGCATGGTTCTGCTTGCTGATTGCATTGTGGGGAAGCTTACATGAAGTCCACTGTAGCACCAGGGCAGCACTGACCACCTCAGGACCCTACGAAGTTACGAGAGCAGAAGGAGAAGAGAGGGTTAGGTGAAACAGTTGTGGTGTTGTCCTGCTGCTGAATCTTTGCTGAATAAACTTCAATAAAATAAGTGTAAAGCTGCCCCTTCCTCAAGATGTCTTTTTGTCTTCAATGAACAGTATGTCCTAAATAGTGTGTACTATGTCTTTATTTTGTTTAATGACTAATAGAAATTCATTGCTTGTTGAATCCAGGAGCATCCTTTTGAGACTAAAAGATTGGACAGATGTGCTCTTGTTGGGAACGGCGGTATCTTGACTGACAGCAGGTGTGGAAAGAGCATCGATTCAGCTCAGTTTGTTATGAGGTGAGACAGGTGTCCAGTGTAGTTAATTGAATAACTAATTACAGTTAATCAACACAATTACGCTCATCTCTACTACAATTCCATACAAACATTTCTGTATATTCTTTGTTGTTTTTTTCAGATGCAATCTACCACCTTTGAAAGATGGCTATGAGGAACACGTGGGCATCAAGACTGATCTAGTGACAGCAAACCCAAGCATTCTCCTAACGAAGTAAGCAAAAGGATGATTCTCATTTGATTATCTCCTAGTAATATTCCACATCTCTTGCTGCTTCATATCTGCTGTTTTTTCCCCAGGTATGGGTCTCTAATGAATCGTCGCCGTCCATTTGTGGAGAGTCTGCAAACCTACGGGAACGCTTTGCTTGTCCTTCCTGCCTTTACCTTTGTCTTCAATACTGCTGTGTCCCTGCGGGCCGCCTACACAATTGAGGACTCTGATATCCCTGCTCAACCCGTCTTCTTCAACCCTGAGTACCTTCGGAATCTTTCTGTCTTCTGGAGAAATGAGGGCCTGAAATCAGGACGTCTCAGCACTGGCTTCATCATGACAAGCTTAGCACTGGAAATCTGTGACAATGTGGAACTGTATGGGTTCTGGCCCTTCGGTAATCACCCATATGATTATTATCCCCTGTCTAATCACTACTACGATGACATGAAGGTTTCGCGTGTACACGCCATGCCGGCTGAGTTTGACATCTTGTTGCAGCTGCACAGTGAAGGTGTGCTCAAGCTTCATCTGGAAAATTGCTGACGTGAAAAGTATTTTCCAGACTTGGGGAGAGCTGACAGCTCAGAGGCACGGTGCCTCTGGATGAAGCCAGTCACTCATGAAGTTTTTCATCCAAGCATGGTGGATGTTTGAACTTACAGTTGCCTTAGGCAACCAAGATATTTGCACAGAAATCAAAATGCACCAATGATAAGACACAGTCCTATATTGTATCTACAACTGTATTTATTACTGCAAATGTCTCAGCTGGTGTCTTGATGGAGTTATATTGATTTAACTGGGAATCCCTTTGTGAAGCCTTGGTGGGGGATCTCCATCATTCTGCCAATGTTAAAAAAAAGTTTAACTAATGACAGACATTTGATTGACCATGGGTATGGTTTAGATCAACTGAATGCAATTTAAATAATTCAGTTTCCTCCTTTACATGAAGATGGCAAGTTTACACATTTCTCACAACGTTTGCATGCAGGCTTTGGGAGGTGTCTTACACAACTGGGAATGTTACCTTTCACTCTCATAATTTTAACCCTTTCATGCATGAATTATGATAACCTCAGTCAGGATTTTTTCACTATTTTTTTTCAGTTCTCTTTAGGCATGAAAAAAAACATATTTGAAATTAATTTTTTCTTTCACGAAATGATATATTATTACATTAAAATAACATAAATCAACTGATCTACAACCAAAATAATTACTGCATGTTTCGTGGTAATGTATGGGATGACATACTAGTGTCCACTGTCAATCAATCTCAATCAGTCTTTATTTATTGTGTACCTTTTGTCGTGCCAAATCACAACAAAGGTAATCTCAAGGCACTTTACACATAGAGCAGGTCTAAACCGTATACTCGTCAGGTTTAGTTTTAAAGAGACCCAACATTCCTACATGAGCAAGCACTTCGCCATCTGCCTCGACCGGTTGGGGTAGAGAGGAGAGAGGCGAAGGATAGGAGCACATTGAAAATGATCATTGAAGCTAGTAGGTCCGGGACTGGAATCTGTTATCCCGACGTCTACAGGCCCAGATCACCTGTGAGACGAGAAAGCACAGACAACTCCGGGAAAGAAGTTTAGGTTATTGAATGTATTAGTGGTACATGAATGTTAATGGATATAGATGGATGGATGGAACTATGCCATCAAAATCCTTTCATAAGTAAGAAAACAGCTTTTGAATAGCTGTCTACTGCAGTGAACACTATGCGTGAAAAGGTTAATGTTTTGCAGTGGGTTTTTTTTGGTCATACATATTTATAATTATACAAGCTGTAAATGACCAAACTAAATAATGTGACTTTACAATTGTGTGTGTGTGTGTGTGTCTGTGTGTGTGTGTCTGTGTTTTTGTTTTGTTTTGTGAATGACACAAGGTGAATGTAAATAAATATTTATCAGTGAAGTTATAAGTTTGTCATTTGTCTAACCAGATGGAGGCGTGATTTAATATACTTGTTGGTTTGAAGTATATATGTGTGCCAGTATAAGATTTTGACACCTACCTGGATTGTATGTTTTTCACTGTTTATAGCAGTAGACCAGCTGTTTCCCCCACACAGATGAATCTGACATCTTCTCATCTCACTGTGCAGCTATTTGACAACAAATAACCACATTCCTCGTCATTTCAGCCTATTCCTTTAAACCACAAAAACAGAAGAGAAACGCAGGTCATATTTAGATCTATCAATCTCTCCACTTGTAAGGCTGCTCTTAATGAATTATAATCACATTATTAGCATTACTTTCTTCTTATGTGGTGAAGCTTTGTGAAGATTTTAATGGCATTGTGTGTTGAAGGGCAAAAATCATCAAACTATCTCATAGGAAACAAAACAATCCTGTACTGTTTTTAGCACCAAAATCTCAATTCTATAATGTACCTTTAGAATCCATCATTGTGTATACTAATTTATTTCTTATTATATCATAAGTAAAGTTGTTTCATGAAGTGGAAGCAGTTTTCCGTGAATGTGTGTCCATGGATGTCTTTGCAATATCTTATTTTTGTAATGAAACTATTTCACTGTTTTCACTATTTTTTTTACTGTCTTATTAATCTGATTTGATAAAAGATCTGTACTAATTAAATGTATGTAAATATAAGACACAGATTTACTTTTTTTCATCTTTTATTACTGAACTCATAGGGTCTGATTTAAGAAGAGCCCAAATAAAGGGAAATAAATTGCGTTTGCAGTGCAACAGATTGCAGGTTTGGTGATCAACTAAGAATAACTGCATAAATGACAACAGGTGCAGACAGAAGTATTTAAATG
Organism: Scomber scombrus; assembly: GCF_963691925.1. Classification (NCBI taxonomy): domain Eukaryota; kingdom Metazoa; phylum Chordata; class Actinopteri; order Scombriformes; family Scombridae; genus Scomber; species Scomber scombrus. Next base: position 5,145,231 of record NC_084987.1, on the reverse strand, counting down.
AGGGTTTTGCATGTCTTAATGGAGAATTTGGACGAGCAGAAAGCTGAACCTAGCCGATTCCCTTCAAACATATCATACATAGACACAGTCACCATCACCAAAATTACCTTTGGATTTGGTAAATTGCAATGCATGTGCTAAACTAACATATTTGCATTTTACAAACTAGAAAAACGCCTCATATCGCATATTGAATATGGCAAACGTACAAAATAGAAGCAGGGGCTGAGTTAGGGGATGGCTTTAGATTAATAAATCAGATATGTAACTAGGGGCAAGGCCGCTTAATGCCTTAAAGGTGGGTTATAAAATGTTAAAGTCAACACTGCAGCTTACTGGGAGCCAGTGTAGGGAGTGCTCACCCCCCTACACATATACAATTAGACAAGCACCAGCTCTTTTTGACCAATGGAGGGAGCCCTGACTCTTTCCCGAATTAAGTGTGACACCGTAGTCCAGCCAAGAGTAGATAAAAGTATGTATAATTTTCAAGTCAAAAAGATGGCATAAAAGATTACACCCAGACCCCTTACCGTCTGTGTAATGTTGTGAGTCAGTCAAGGTTTCCACCATAAGAGCTGAGGGAATTTACTGATGAAATGTTCATCTGGTTATTGTTCAACTCCTGGATAGCTTTATAACCCAGTATCATATACACCTGACTTAAACAAATGACTTCTTCTTATCTGCATGCTCACTACTCATGTACAGCCAGTCACACCATACACATTAATCAGCATCAAGAGCTGCGTGGTCTGGCTGTAAAGCACTAAAACAATGTCACTGCAGTGTCTTTGTATCAATTTACATATAGGTAATAGCTCAAAGTCAACGGGGACAACAAGGTAATGTTTATCCAGCTTTGTCAGTGTCAGTGTCAAGTTCCTGTCAGAGTTAATAATGATAAGAAGTGTCAGATAAGTTTCTTTCTTTGTCATTTTTTGTCAGGAAGCTGTCCGTACAGTTAGAGGAAACCTGATCAATACAGGATGTTGTGCAGAGATAGCGAGAGGCCTGGTTAATATCTTAAAGGATTTTTATTGTCAGCCATGAAGATAAATGAGAAGAAATAAATACAGTACGTAGGTCAGATCGTAGTAAAAAAATAAATAAATGTATGTAATATAATTAAAAACATGATTCTTAAAGGGATTTCAAATTTGTGAATCTTTGGTAGGTAGAATAAATCCGCAGCCAAAAGGTAACTGCATCAATTCATTAATAAATTAATAAAGACATCACTGTCCAACACTCTGAGCGGGCGCAGGGTTGTTGAGGTGAGACAGTTATATTCTTCACCTCAGAGCTGATTTAAGTTGTTTATTACTGCAGTGTGTGTTGGTCAGCTAGTCTAGTTTGTTACTGCTGGAGTTCACTGGTCCGCTAACGTTTAGTGACGACGTAGAAAGTTTATAGTATACTTCACGTTTGTCTCTCAAAGACGGTGAGAAGAACACATGAGAAAAAAAAAATTGGTCATGTCTCAAAGTTTAAAGAAGGATGAGGAACAACATTAGTATTACTAGTCGTGATTTATTTATCAACCAGATTTAAAAATATATATATATTCAGGGCTTTTGATAACACATTGAGGGCTGCTGCCTCAGAAGCCACCCCTTACCTCTACTCCTGATATGCAGCAACAAAAGGATTGAACTCAACTGACCTGGACACAAACAGGAAGAGAGGGGAGTGCAGATAGAGATAGAGGATTTGCCTGATCAAGGACAAGTATGGGCTGATAGCGGAGGTGGCATGTTAACTGTCTTAAGGAGAAAGAGAAACACTTACGTCAAACTGATAAAAGGACGGTGGGGCAAGGGTGTGTTTAAGGAAACAGAAGAAAGCACAGAGGCAAGAAATGATCACCTTTCAGAGATAGTGTGTGTGTGTGAGAGTCACTGCCAGGAAAGAATGAGTGAAAGACAGTAGATAACAGATGTGTGATTTAAGTGAAGTAATGCAGGTAGGGGTACAAGACGGTGAAGTTAATAGGAAAGGAGAGGCATGGGGGCAGAGAATTCACATGTCTCTTGGATCTTCATCATACTCTGTTTGGGGACATTGCTGACCACTGTCACCTGGTACCGGCTCGACAAGTAAGTGTTACCTTCCTAACCACCTTTGCTGTTACTGTGTTTTAATGCCATGATTTATTTCACAATACCACGCACTCTTAAAAGTGAAGTTTCTGGCAGAGAAATGTGGAAAATGTCATTTAAGACTGAATAAATGACAAGTTTATTTGTTTTCTTTTTGGTAGAACAATAAAAATAAAAACAAATTATAAAGTTCTTCTTTTTCTTCTTCTTCTTCTTCTTCTTCTTCTTCTTCTTCTTCTTCTTCTTCTTCTTCTTCTTCTTCTTCTTCTTCTTCTTCTTCTTCTTCTTCTTCTTCTTTTTCTTCTTCTTCTTCTTATTATTATCATCATCATATTTAAGTAATGTTTAAATAATGCATGAAAAAGTATTAATTATTATATAAATGTATGATGTACTTGTCAATTAACATTAATTAATTAACTATAAAGTAAGTGTTAACTAATCACATGAAGTAAAGTTTCATTTGCGTACATTAAAAGTATGTTAAAGTATGTACTTCCTAACCACCTTTGCTATAACTGTGCTTTAATGCCATGATTTATTTCACAATACTACTCATTCTTAAAAGTAAAGTTTCTAGCAAAGAAATGTGTAAAATGTCATTTAAGACTGAATAAATGACAAGTTAATTAGTTTTGTTTTGGTAGAACAAAAAAGCATTTTTGGGGGGTGGCTTTTTTTTTGCCTTTATTGGACAGTTGGTGGCAGAGAGGCCGACAGGAAACAAGGGGAGAGAGAAATGGGTTTGACATGCAACAAAGGTCCCTTGCTGGACTCTAGCCAGGGTAGGTGTGTGTAACCACTTGACTACGGTGATGCTGCACAAAGATGTTGCCCTTTGAGCTGCATTTATTGTACATGCACACATGAAGTAAAGTGAGTCATGCATTACCGAGGTGGCATTTATGCCCCCATTACAAAGTGGTAATATACATTTCTACATATGTTTTTAATGCGTACATTAAAAGTATGTTAAAGTATGTTAATTTCAAAGTTTTTCTAAAGTATGCAATATTCATACAATAAAATATACAAAGTCACTGAACATGAAATTGGACAGGCTGGACCAGGAACAACCACATTCTAGACCTATTGTCCTACAGAGTGAGTTTTACAATGCAGATCTGCTGCTAAAGGGAAGGCAGATATTTCATTCATGTTATCTTAGCTCTTGTTGTCAGAAACTTAAAACAGGAAGAAGAAGAAGTAGTTTAATTGCCTGTCAAGCTACTACAACGCCATACAGTCATAGGCAACTTTATTTTTATGGCACATTTCGGATAGAAAGTCAACTCAAAGTGCTTTACAGTGTGATAAAACAAAATGTCGTAGATGAAATGTAGATATAAAGGCTGGCTAGCAGGCCGTTTCTGCTCTTTGATCCAAGGGCAGTTAATGGTACAGGTATGATTACCCAACATTCGCCACATTTCACCATTGAAATGATTTAACTTAGAAAAGATAGCTTTTAGACTGCAAAATAAAAAATGTAGTTACGTAAATTGTGTTCCTCTTCTATTAGTGCTGCTCTGCAGTATTATTTGTTGTTAGTACAGTAAGTAAAGACAATAGAAGAATAGTGATAACGTTTATGACTGCTACTGTTTGAGGGGCAGGTTAAAGGATTCAAAATAGCACTTTTTACTGGAGGGCAGAGGTGGAAGGGTTCACTTGTTTGTTGATTTATTGTCAGAATTCTATATTTTCTATTTTTCTGTTTGTATTTTCTGAGTCAATAAAAATAAAATGTAAAAAATGAAAATAATGAAATACCTACATGACATCAAACTCTGTTGCACTTTTAGAACAGGAGTTTCTTCTTTGCTGACACCAACAAGAGTCATGACACCAAGGAAATGTAGCCCAGAATTCCTTTGATGATCTGTTTTCTGCATTTTTCTCATCATAATTTGTGTTTTTACAGTGACCCTGAATTTTATAAGCCACCTCGTCCAAAGAGAGGTCTCGGCAAGCTGAGTGATGTTTGTAAAGGCTGCAGGTGAGAGCAAACACAGATGATTTCTCCTTAAACCCACATTATTGTTCCAAGTAATGTCTGCAGGGGATCTTTTAGTAACCTTTTTGTTTATGCCTTCATAAATTTAAATCATGTCCCCACCAGTGAATATACATCTGACTGTGTGTGTGTGTGTGTGTGTGTGTGTGTGTGTGTGTGTGTGTGTGTGTGTGTGTGTGTGTGTGTGTGTGTGTGTGTGTGTGTCACAGGAAGGTCATCGACAAAGTAAAACAGCGTTACTCTCAAACCTGGAAGAAGCAAGAGGAAAATTCCCTTAAATTGAGGTAAATATATTTATTTTTGTTAATAGAAAGAACAATAACTAGATGTAAGGAGAAGTAAAATAAAAATAAAAATGTGCATTAAAATAGAGGAACCTGACTGGCAAATGTCCTCCAAGTAACCATTCAATTGGCCATGTGATTTATGATTGCAGACGGTCTTCACCAACGGCCCAATTTATGGAAGTGAAATTGTTCACATTTTTAAATTCATAACCACAAATTATTACCTAACTGTCATTTCACACACTTCTTATTTAGCTAATTATGAAGCTTACTATTAGTGTAAAGATTACAAGTCCTTGTGGTTCCCCAGATCACGGCTCAGAGGTCAGTGCAATGGCTTCGACACGGCCATCATCACCCAGGAAAACACTCCGATTGGATCAGAGCTTGTGTACGACGGTGACGGGAAGAAGACTCTTAAGGTTTCCCGGGAAATTTTCAAAGTCTTTGCAAAGGTATGCTGCTCATCATTCATGAATATTACCATGACACCAGCGGCTTGCTTGGTGTCTTGATTGTTCCTCAAATGTTATTCCTCAATGACTGTTTCACTTTCCACCTTTGAATGGGGCAACTATTGATCTGTAGTTAAATGATGTCATATGTTTCATATAATTTGACTTCAACATAAAGCTTAACACACATTTGAGAACATATATTTTACAGTTGTACGAATAAAGAGTAACTGTTTGTGGAATTAATAATTCACGGCCAACATAGTTTATGATAATAAATGATTAGGTAATAAATAAATATCTGTGAATTGACATACTGTGTTGTTCCTGATCAACTGTGTAGATCAACAGTAAGAGCTCATTATTTACTACTATTAAGTCGCCAAGTTTTTTTAAGCGTGATAACCAATCCAAGATGACAAATGACAACTTTTAATCATGACATGAGCCTGTAGCTTTACTTTTACTTTACTGCAATTCCTTGGCAGTTCACAATTAAAACATACACACAAAGAATTGCACTAAAACAATTAAACAAACAACACAGTACACATATTTGTACAAAACAACTGTAATTAGAGGCTGTAATTACATAGTTGAGTAGCTTTTAATCAAACTTTTGAATAGGTGGTAGAACTGCAACTTTTTTTTATATCTGGTCGTGTATCTCCGAATACACTGAGTCCTCAAAGGAAAGTAAACAGTAACATAGTTGAGGGGGAAGTCATTTAAAATGTTTATTTGTTCTCTGGAAAAGAGTTCTTATCATTCCTTTGAAATCATAATATACTGTACACCAAAATCTTCTGGAAAGCTCATAAATGTTTGCCTCTCAGCTCAGTTCAGATATTTATTGCACTAGCTTTAAAACAAAATAGATCATCAATGAAACAATAAAACAGTAAAAGACAATAAAAAGAACAACAGAATAAAACTGTCAATATAAAGTTTAAGTGATCACCACCTGGTGGTGAGTTGGATCAAGACCTCAGTTGTGGAGGCGGCTGCTCAGAGGTGCGCCTGGAAGCTCATCGGTCCCTGTCCAGAGGCCCCTGAGCCAGGCTGGTTCAGGGGCCAATTTCAGCTCATCTACTTCATGAACCCTAATATCAATAAAAAATAATTTCACTGGCAAGGACCACACCATCAACAAGATACGTTAAAAATTATTTATTAAGAGCAAATGACTGATGAGCATGGTTCTGCTTGCTGATTGCATTGTGGGGAAGCTTACATGAAGTCCACTGTAGCACCAGGGCAGCACTGACCACCTCAGGACCCTACGAAGTTACGAGAGCAGAAGGAGAAGAGAGGGTTAGGTGAAACAGTTGTGGTGTTGTCCTGCTGCTGAATCTTTACTGAATAAACTTCAATAAAATAAGTGTAAAGCTGCCCCTTCCTCAAGATGTCTTTTTGTCTTCAATGAACAGTATGTCCTAAATAGTGTGTACTATGTCTTTATTTTGTTTAATGACTAATAGAAATTCATTGCTTGTTGAATCCAGGAGCATCCTTTTGAGACTAAAAGATTGGACAGATGTGCTCTTGTTGGGAACGGCGGTATCTTGACTGACAGCAGGTGTGGAAAGAGCATCGATTCAGCTCAGTTTGTTATGAGGTGAGACAGGTGTCCAGTGTAGTTAATTGAATAACTGATTACAGTTTAATCAACACAATTACGCTCATCTCTACTACAATTCCATACAAACATTTCTGTATATTCTTTGTTGTTTTTTTCAGATGCAATCTACCACCTTTGAAAGATGGCTATGAGGAACACGTGGGCATCAAGACTGATCTAGTGACAGCAAACCCAAGCATTCTCCTAACGAAGTAAGCAAAAGGATGATTCTCATTTGATTATCTCCTAGTAATATTCCACATCTCTTGCTGCTTCATATCTGCTGTTTTTTCCCCAGGTATGAGTCTCTAATGAATCGTCGCCGTCCATTTGTGGAGAGTCTACAAACCTACGGGAACGCTTTGCTTGTCCTTCCTGCCTTTACCTTTGTCTTCAATACTGCTGTGTCCCTGCGGGCCGCCTACACAATTGAGGACTCTGATAGCCCTGCTCAACCCGTCTTCTTCAACCCTGAGTACCTTCGGAATCTTTCTGTCTTCTGGAGAAATGAGGGCCTGAAATCAGGACGTCTCAGCACTGGCTTCATCATGACAAGCTTAGCACTGGAAATCTGTGACAATGTGGAACTGTATGGGTTCTGGCCCTTTGGTAATCACCCATATGATTATTATCCCCTGTCTAATCACTACTACGATGACATGAAGGTTTCGCCCGTACACGCCATGCCGGCTGAGTTTGACATCTTGTTGCAGCTGCACAGTGAAGGTGTGCTCAAGCTTCATCTGGAAAATTGCTGACCACGTGAAAAGTAGTTTCCAGACTTGGGGAGAGCTGACAGCTCAGAGGCACGGTGCCTCTGGATGAAGCCAGTCACTCATGAAGTTTTTCATCCAAGCATGGTGGATGTTTGAACTTACAGTGAACCAAGACATTTGCACAGAAATCAAAATGCACCAATGATGAGACACAGTCCTATATTGTATCTACAACTGTATTTATTACTGCAAATGTCTCAGCTGGTGTATTGATGGAGTTATATTGATTTAACTGGGAATCCCTTTGTGAAGACTTGGTGGGGGGGATCTCCATCACTGTGCCAATGTTTAAAAAAAAAGTTTAACTAATGACAGACATTTGATTGACCATGGGTATGGTTTAGATCAACTGAATGCAATTTAAATAATTCAGTTTCCTCCTTTACATGAAGATGGCAAGTTTACACATTTCTCACAACGTTTGCATGCAGGCTTTGGGAGGTGTCTTCCGCAACTGGGAATGTTACCTTTCACTCTCATAATTTTAACCCTTTCATGCATGAATTATGATAACCTCAGTCAGGATTGTTTCACTATTTTTTTCAGTTCTCTTAAGGCATGAAAAAAAACATTTGAAATTATTTTTTTCTTTCACCAAATGATATATTATTACATTAAAATAACATAAATCAACTGATCTACAACCAAAATAATTACTGCACTTTTTTTGGTGATGTATGGGATGACGTACTAGTGTCCACTATCAATCAATCTCAATCAGTCTTTATTTATATAGCGCCAAATCACAACTCAAGGCACTTTACACATAGAGCAGGTCTAAACTCGTCAGGTTTAATTTTAAAGAGACCCAACATTCCCACATGAGCACGCACTTCGCCATCTGCCTCGACCGGTTGGGGTAGAGAGGAGAGAGAGGAAGGATAGGAGCACATTGAAAATCATCAATGAAGCTAGTAGGTCCGGGACTGGAATCTGTCATCCCGACGTTCACAGGCCCAGATCACCTGTGAGACGAGAAAGCACAGACAACTCCGGGAAAGAAGTTTAGGTTATTGAATGTATTAGTGGTACATGAATGTTAATGGATATAGATGGATGGATGGAACTATGCCATCAAAATCCTTTCATAAGTAAGAAAACAGCTTTCGAATAGCTGTCCACTGCAGTGAACACTATGCATGAAAAGGTTAATGTTTTGCAGTGTTTTTTTTTTGTCATACATATTTATAATTATACAAGCTGTAAATGACCAAACTAAATAATGTGACTTTACAATTGTGTGTGTGTGTGTCTGTGTGTGTGTGTGTGTGTTTTTGTTTTGTTTTGTGAATGACACAAGGTGAATGTAAATAAATATTTATCAGTGAAGTTATAAGTTTGTCATTTGTCTAACCAGATGGAGGCGTGATTTAATATACTTGTTGGTTTGAAGTATATATGTGTGCCGGTATAAGATTTTGACACCTACTTGGATTGTATGTTTTTCACTGTTCATAGCACTAGACCAGCAGTTTCCCCCACACAGATGAATCTGATATCTTCTCATCTCACTGTGCAGCTATTTGACAACAAATAACCACATTCCTCGTCATTTCAGCCTATTCCTTTAAACCACAAAAACAGAAGAGAAACGCAGGTCATATATAGATCTATCAATCTCTCCACTTGTAAGGCTGCTCTTAATGAATTATAATCACATTATTAGCATCACTTTCTTCTTATGTGGTGAAGCTTTGTGAAGATTTTAATGGCATTGTGTGTTGAAGGGCAAAAATCATCAAACTATCTCATAGGAAACAAAACAATCCTGTACTGTTTTTAGCACCAAAATCTCAATTCTATAATGTACCTTTAGAATCCATCATTGTGTATACTAATTTATTTCTTATTATATCATAAGTAAAGTTGTTTCATGAAGTGGAAGCAGTTTTCCGTGAATGTGTGTCCATGGATGTCTTTGCAATATCTTATTTTTGTAATGAAACTATTTCACTGTTTTCACTATTTTTTTTACTGTCTTATTAATCTGATTTGATAAAAGATCTGTACTTATTAAATGTATGTAAATATAAGACATGGATTGACTTTCTTTCATCTTTTATTACTGAACTCACAGGGTCTGATTTAAGAAGAGCCCAAATAAAGGGTAATAAATTGCGTTTGCAGTGCAACAGATTGCAGGTTTGGTGATCAACTAAGAATAACTGCATAAATGACAACTGGTGCAGACAGCAGTATTTAAATGAGGGTTTTGCATGTCTTAATGGAGAATTTGGACGAGCAGAAAGCTGAACCTAGCCGATTCCCTTCAAACATATCATACATAGACACAGTCACCATCACCAAAATTACCTTTGGATTTGGTAAATTGCAATGCATGTGCTTAACTAACATATTTGCATTTTACAAACTAGAAAAAACGCCCCGTATCGCATATTGAATATGGCAAATGTACAAAATAGAAGCAGGGGTGGAGTTAGGGGATGGCTTTAGATTAATAAATCAGATATGTAACTAGGGGCAAGGCCGCTTAATGCCTTAAAGGTGGGTTATAAAATGTTAAAGTCAACACTGAAGCTTACTGGGAGCCAGTGTAGGGAGTGCTCACCCCCCTACACATATACAATTAGACAAGCACCAGCTCTTTTTGACCAATGGAGGGAGCCCTGACTCTTTCCCGAATTAAGTGTGACACCGTAGTCCAGCCAAGAGTAGATAAAAGTATGTATAATTTTCAAGTCAAAAAGATGGCATAAAAGATTACACCCAGACCCCTTACCGTCTGTGTAATGTTGTGAGTCAGTCAAGGTTTCCACCATAAGAGCTGAGGGAATTTACTGATGAAATGTTCATCTGGTTATTGTTCAACTCCTGGATTGCTTTATAACCCAGTATCATATACACCTGACTTAAACAAATGACTTCTTCTTATCTGCATTCTCACTACTCATGTACAGACAGTCACACCATACACATTAATCAGCATCAAGAGCTGCGTGGTCTGGCTGTAAAGCACTAAAACAATGTCACTGCAGTGTCTTTGTATCAATTTACATATAGGTAATAGCTCAAAGTCAACGGGGACAACAATGTTTATCCAGCTTTGTCAGTGTCAGTGTCAAGTTCCTGTCAGAGTTAATAATGATAAGAAGTTTCAGATAAGTTTCTTTCTTTGTCATTTTTTGTCAGGAAGCTGTCCGTACAGTTAGAGGAAACCTGATCAATACAGGATGTTGTGCAGAGATAGCGAGAGGCCTGGTTAATATCTTAAAGGATTTTTATTGTCAGCCATGAAGATAAATGAGAAGAAAGAAATACAGTACGTAGGTCAGATCGTAGTAAAAAAATTAATAAATGTATGTAATATAATTAAAAACATGATTCTTAAAGGGATTTCAAATTTGTGAATCTTTGGTAGGTAGAATAAATCATCCGCAGCCAAAAGGTAACTGCATCAATTCATTAATAAATTAATAAAGACATCACTGTCCAACACTCTGAGCGGGCGCAGGGTTGTTGAGGTGAGACAGTTATATTCTTCACCTCAGAGCTGATTTAAGTTGTTTATTACTGCAGTGTGTGTTGGTCAGCTAGTCTAGTTTGTTACTGCTGGAGTTCACTGGTCCGCTAACCTTTAGTGACGACGTAGAAAGTTTATAGTATACTTCACGTTTGTCTCTCAAAGACGGTGAGAAGAACACATGAGAAAAAAAAAATTGGGCATGTCTCAAAGGTTAAAGAAGGATGAGGAACAACATTAGTATTACTAGTCGTGATTTATTTATCAACCAGATTTAAAAATATATATATATTCAGGGCTTTTGATAACACATTGAGGGCTGCTGCCTCAGAAGCCACCCCTTACCTCTACTCCTGATATGCAGCAACAAAAGGATTGAACTCAACTGACCTGGACACAAACAGGAAGAGAGGGGAGTGCAGATAGAGATAGGATTTGCCTGATCAAGGTACAAGTATGGGCTGATAGCGGAGGTGGCATGTTAACTGTCTTAAGGAGAAAGAGAAACACTTACGTCAAACTGATAAAAGGACGGTGGGGCAAGGGTGTGTTTAAGGAAACAGAAGAAAGCACAGAGGCAAGAAATGATCACCTTTCAGAGATAGTGTGTGTGTGTGAGAGTCACTGCCAGGAAAGAATGAGTGAAAGACAGTAGATAACAGATGTGTGATTTAAGTGAAGTAATGCAGGTAGGGGTACAAGACGGTGAAGTTAATAGGAAAGGAGAGGCATGGGGGCAGAGAATTCACATGTCTCTTGGATCTTCATCATCCTCTGTTTGGGGACATTGCTGACCACTGTCACCTGGTACTGGCTCGACAAGTAAGTGTTGCTGTAACTATGCTTTAATGCCATGATTTATTTCACAATACTACTCATTCTTAAAAGTAAAGTTTCTAGCAAAGAAATGTGGAAAATGTCATTTAAGACTGAATAAATGACAAGTTAATTAGTTTTGTTTTGGTAGAACAAAAAAGCATTTTTGGGGGACGTTTTTTTTTTGCCTTTATTGGACAGTTGGTGGCAGAGAGGCCAACAGGAAACAAGGGGAGAGAGAAGTGGGTTTGACATGCAACAAAGGTCCCTTGCTGGACTCTAGCCAGGGTAGGTGTGTGTAACCACTTGACTACGGTGATGCTGCACAAAGATGTTGCCCTTTGAGCTGCATTTATTGTACATGCACACATGAAGTAAAGTGAGTCATGCATTACTGAGGTGGCATTTATGCCCCCATTACAAAGTGGTAATATACATTTCTACATATGTTTTTAATGCGTACATTAAAAGTATGTTAAAGTATGTTAATTTCAAAGTTTTTCTAAAGTATGCAATATTCGTACAATAAAATATACAAAGTCACTGAACATGAAATTGGACAGGCTGGACCAGGAACAACCACATTCTAGACCTATTGTCCTACAGAGTGAGTTTTACAATGCAGATCTGCTGCTAATGGGAAGGCAGATATTTCATTCATGTTATCTTAGCTCTTGTTGTCAGAAACTTAAAACAGGAAGAAGAAGAAGTAGTTTAATTGCCTGTCAAGCTGCTAGAATGCCATACAGTCATAGGCAACTTTATTTTTATGGCACATTTCGGATAGAAAGTCAACTCAAAGTGCTTTACAGTGTGATAAAACAAGATGTCGTAGATGAAATGTAGATATAAAGGCTGGCTAGCAGGCCGTTTCTGCTCTTTGATCCAAGAGCAGTTAATGGTACAGGTATGATTACCCAACATTCGCCACATTTCACCATTGAAATGATTTAACTTTGAAAAGATAGCTTTTAGACTGCAAAATAAAAAATGTAGTTACGTAAATTGTGTTCCTCTTCTATTAGTGCTGCTCTGCAGTATTATGTGTTGTTAGTACAGTAAGTATAGACAATAGAAGAATAGTGATAACGTTTATGACTGCTACTGTTTGAGGGGCAGGTTAAAAGGTTCAAATTAGCACTTTTTACTGGAGGGCAGAGGTGGAAGGGTTCACTTGTTTGTTAATTTATTGTCAGAATTCTATATTTTCTATTTTTCTGTCAATAAAAATAAAATGTAAAAAATGAAAATAATGAAATACCTACATGACATCAAACTCTGTTGCACTTTTAGAACAGGAGTTTCTTCTTTGTTGACACCAACAAGAGTCATGACACCAAGGAAATGTAGCCCAGAATTCCTTTGATGATCTGTTTTCTGCATTTTTCTCATCATAATTTGTGTTTTTACAGTGACCCTGAATTTTATAAGCCACCTCGTCCAAAGAGAGGTCTCGGCAAGCTGAGTGATGTTTGTAAAGGCTGCAGGTGAGAGCAAGCACAGATGATTTCTCCTTAAACCCACATTATTGTTCCAAGTAATGTCTGCAGGGGATCTTTTAGTAACCTTTTTGTTTATGCCTTCATAAATTTAAATCATGTCCCCACCAGTGAATATACATCTGACTGTGTGTGTGTGTGTGTGTGTGTGTGTGTGTGTGTGTGTGTGTGTCACAGGAAGGTCATCGACAAAGTAAAACAGCGTTACTCTCAAACCTGGAAGAAGCAAGAGGAAAATTCCCTTAAATTGAGGTAAATATATTTATTTTTGTTAATAGAAACAACAATAACTAGATGTAAGGAGAAGTAAAATAAAAATAAAAATGTGCATTAAAATAGAGGAACCTGACTGGCAAATGTCCTCCAAGTAACCATTCAATTGGCCATGTGATTTATGATTGCAGACGGTCTTCACCAACGGCCCAAGTTATGGAAGTGAAATTGTTCACATTTTTAAATTCATAACCACAAATTATTACCTAACTGTCATTTCGCACACTTCTTATTTAGCTAATTATGAAGCTTACTATTAGTGTAAAGATTACAAGTCCTTGTGGTTCCCCAGATCACGGCTCAGAGGTCAGTGCAATGGCTTCGACACGGCCATCATCACCCAGGAAAACACTCCGATTGGATCAGAGCTTGTGTACGACGGTGACGGGAAGAAGACTCTTAAGGTTTCCCGGGAAATTTTCAAAGTCTTTGCAAAGGTATGCTGCTCATCATTCATGAATATTACCATGACACCAGCGGCTTGCTTGGTGTCTTGATTGTTCCTCAAATGTTATTCCTCAATGACTGTTTCACTTTCCACCTTTGAATGGGGCAACTATTGATCTGTAGTTAAATGATGTCATATGTTTCATATAATTTGACTTCAACATACAGCTTAACACACATTTAAGAACATATATTTTACAGTTGTAAGAATAAAGAGTAACTGTTTGTGGAATTAATAATTCACGGCCAACATAGTTTATGATAATAAATGATTAGGTAATAAATAAATATCTGTGAATTGACATACTGTGTTGTTCCTGATCAACTGTGTAGATCAACAGTAAGAGCTCATTATTTACTACTATTAAGTCGCCAAGTTTTTTTAAGCGTGATAACCAATCCAAGATGACAAATGACAACTTTTAATCATGACATGAGCCTGTAGCTTTACTTTTACTTTACTGCAATTCCTTGGCAGTTCACAATTAAAACATACACACAAAGAATTGCACTAAAACAATTAAACAAACAACACAGTACACATATTTGTACAAAACAACTGTAATTAGAGGCCGTAATTACATAGTTGATTAGCTTTTAATCAAACTTTTGAATAGGTGGTAGAACTGCAACTTTTTTTTATATCTGGTCGTGTATCTCCAAATACACTGAGTCCTCAAAGGAAAGTAAACAGTAACATAGTTGAGGGGGAAGTCATTTAAAATGTTTATTTGTTCTCTGGAAAAGAGTTCTTATCATTCCTTTGAAATCATAATATACTGTACACCAAAATCTTCTGGAAAGCTCATAAATGTTTGCCTCTCAGCTCAGTTCAGATATTTATTGCACTAGCTTTAAAACAAAATAGATCATCAATGAAACAATAAAACAGCAAAAGTCAATAAAAAGAACAACAGAATAAAACTGTCAATATAAAGTTTAAGTGATCACCACCTGGTGGTGAGTTGGATCAAGACCTCAGTTGTGGAGGCGGCTGCTCAGAGGAACGCCTGGAAGCTCATCGGTCCCTGTCCAGAGGCCCCTGAGCCAGGCTGGTTCAGGGGCCAATTTCAGCTCATCTACTTCATGAACCCTAATATCAATAAAAAATAATTTCACTGGCAAGGACCACACCATCAACAAGATACGTTAAAAATTATTTATTAAGAGCAAATGACTGATGAGCATGGTTCTGCTTGCTGATTGCATTGTGGGGAAGCTTACATGAAGTCCACTGTAGCACCAGGGCAGCACTGACCACCTCAGGACCCTACGAAGTTACGAGAGCAGAAGGAGAAGAGAGGGTTAGGTGAAACAGTTGTGGTGTTGTCCTGCTGCTGAATCTTTACTGAATAAACTTCAATAAAATAAGTGTAAAGCTGCCCCTTCCTCAAGATGTCTTTTTGTCTTCAATGAACAGTATGTCCTAAATAGTGTGTACTATGTCTTTATTTTGTTTAATGACTAATAGAAATTCATTGCTTGTTGAATCCAGGAGCATCCTTTTGAGACTAAAAGATTGGACAGATGTGCTCTTGTTGGGAACGGCGGTATCTTGACTGACAGCAGGTGTGGAAAGAGCATCGATTCAGCTCAGTTTGTTATGAGGTGAGACAGGTGTCCAGTGTAGTTAATTGAATAACTGATTACAGTTTAATCAACACAATTACGCTCATCTCTACTACAATTCCATACAAACATTTCTGTATATTCTTTGTTGTTTTTTTCAGATGCAATCTACCACCTTTGAAAGATGGCTATGAGGAACACGTGGGCATCAAGACTGATCTAGTGACAGCAAACCCAAGCATTCTCCTAACGAAGTAAGCAAAAGGATGATTCTCATTTGATTATCTCCTAGTAATATTCCACATCTCTTGCTGCTTCATATCTGCTGTTTTTTCCCCAGGTATGAGTCTCTAATGAATCGTCGCCGTCCATTTGTGGAGAGTCTACAAACCTACGGGAACGCTTTGCTTGTCCTTCCTGCCTTTACCTTTGTCTTCAATACTGCTGTGTCCCTGCGGGCCGCCTACACAATTGAGGACTCTGATAGCCCTGCTCAACCCGTCTTCTTCAACCCTGAGTACCTTCGGAATCTTTCTGTCTTCTGGAGAGATGAGGGCCTGAAATCAGGACGTCTCAGCACTGGCTTCATCATGACAAGCTTAGCACTGGAAATCTGTGACAATGTGGAACTGTATGGGTTCTGGCCCTTCGGTAATCACCCATATGATTATTATCCCCTGTCTAATCACTACTACGATGACATGAAGGTTTCGCGTGTACACGCCATGCCGGCTGAGTTTGACATCTTGTTGCAGCTGCACAGTGAAGGTGTGCTCAAGCTTCATCTGGAAAATTGCTGACCACGTGAAAAGTAGTTTCCAGACTTGGGGAGAGCTGACAGCTCAGAGGCACGGTGCCTCTGGATGAAGCCAGTCACTCATGAAGTTTTTCATCCAAGCATGGTGGATGTTTGAACTTACAGTCAACCAAGACATTTGCACAGAAATCAAAATGCACCAATGATGAGACACAGTCCTATATTGTATCTACAACTGTATTTATTACTGCAAATGTCTCAGCTGGTGTCTTGATGGAGTTATATTGATTTAACTGGGAATCCCTTTGTGAAGACTTGGTGGGGGGGATCTCCATCACTGTGCCAATGTTAAAAAAAACGTTTAACTAATGACAGACATTTGATTGACCATGGGTATGGTTTAGATCAACTGAATGCAATTTAAATAATTCAGTTTCCTCCTTTACATGAAGATGGCAAGTTTACACATTTCTCACAACGTTTGCATGCAGGCTTTGGGAGGTGTCTTCCGCAACTGGGAATGTTACCTTTCACTCTCATAATTTTAACCCTTTCATGCATGAATTATGATAACCTCAGTCAGGATTGTTTCACTATTTTTTTCAGTTCTCTTAAGGCATGAAAAAAAACATTTGAAATTATTTTTTTCTTTCACCAAATGATATATTATTACATTAAAATAACATAAATCAACTGATCTACAACCAAAATAATTACTGCACTTTTTTTGGTGATGTATGGGATGACGTACTAGTGTCCACTATCAATCAATCTCAATCAGTCTTTATTTATATAGCGCCAAATCACAACTCAAGGCACTTTACACATAGAGCAGGTCTAAACTCGTCAGGTTTAATTTTAAAGAGACCCAACATTCCCACATGAGCACGCACTTCGCCATCTGCCTCGACCGGTTGGGGTAGAGAGGAGAGAGAGGAAGGATAGGAGCACATTGAAAATCATCAATGAAGCTAGTAGGTCCGGGACTGGAATCTGTCATCCCGACGTCCACAGGCCCAGATCACCTGTGAGACGAGAAAGCACAGACAACTCCGGGAAAGAAGTTTAGGTTATTGAATGTATTAGTGGTACATGAATGTTAATGGATATAGATGGATGGATGGAACTATGCCATCAAAATCCTTTCATAAGTAAGAAAACAGCTTTCGAATAGCTGTCCACTGCAGTGAACACTATGCATGAAAAGGTTAATGTTTTGCAGTGTTTTTTTTTTGTCATACATATTTATAATTATACAAGCTGTAAATGACCAAACTAAATAATGTGACTTTACAATTGTGTGTGTGTGTGTCTGTGTGTGTGTGTGTGTGTTTTTGTTTTGTTTTGTGAATGACACAAGGTGAATGTAAATAAATATTTATCAGTGAAGTTATAAGTTTGTCATTTGTCTAACCAGATGGAGGCGTGATTTAATATACTTGTTGGTTTGAAGTATATATGTGTGCCGGTATAAGATTTTGACACCTACTTGGATTGTATGTTTTTCACTGTTCATAGCATTAGACCAGCAGTTTCCCCCACACAGATGAATCTGACATCTTCTCATCTCACTGTGCAGCTATTTGACAACAAATAACCACATTCCTCGTCATTTCAGCCTATTCCTTTAAACCACAAAAACAGAAGAGAAACGCAGGTCATATATAGATCTATCAATCTCTCCACTTGTAAGGCTGCTCTTAATGAATTATAATCACATTATTAGCATCACTTTCTTCTTATGTGGTGAAGCTTTGTGAAGATTTTAATGGCATTGTGTGTTGAAGGGCAAAAATCATCAAACTATCTCATAGGAAACAAAACAATCCTGTACTGTTTTTAGCACCAAAATCTCAATTCTATAATGTACCTTTAGAATCCATCATTGTGTATACTAATTTATTTCTTATTATATCATAAGTAAAGTTGTTTCATGAAGTGGAAGCAGTTTTCCGTGAATGTGTGTCCATGGATATCTTTGCAATATCTTATTTTTGTAATGAAACTATTTCACTGTTTTCACTATTTTTTTTACTGTCTTATTAATCTGATTTGATAAAAGATCTGTACTTATTAAATGTATGTAAATATAAGACATGGATTGACTTTCTTTCATCTTTTATTACTGAACTCACAGGGTCTGATTTAAGAAGAGCCCAAATAAAGGGTAATAAATTGCGTTTGCAGTGCAACAGATGGCAGGTTTGGTGATCAACTAAGAATAACTGCATAAATGACAACAGGTGCAGACAGCAGTATTTAAATGAGGGTTTTGCATGTCTTAATGGAGAATTTGGACGAGCAGAAAGCTGAACCTAGCCGATTCCCTTCAAACATATCATACATAGACACAGTCACCATCACCAAAATTACCTTTGGATTTGGTAAATTGCAATGCATGTGCTTAACTAACATATTTGCATTTTACAAACTAGAAAAAACGCCCCGTATCGCATATTGAATATGGCAAATGTACAAAATAGAAGCAGGGGTGGAGTTAGGGGATGGCTTTAGATTAATAAATCAGATATGTAACTAGGGGCAAGGCCGCTTAATGCCTTAAAGGTGGGTTATAAAATGTTAAAGTCAACACTGAAGCTTACTGGGAGCCAGTGTAGGGAGTGCTCACCCCCCTACACATATACAATTAGACAAGCACCAGCTCTTTTTGACCAATGGAGGGAGCCCTGACTCTTTCCCGAATTAAGTGTGACACCGTAGTCCAGCCAAGAGTAGATAAAAGTATGTATAATTTTCAAGTCAAAAAGATGGCATAAAAGATTACACCCAGACCCCTTACCGTCTGTGTAATGTTGTGAGTCAGTCAAGGTTTCCACCATAAGAGCTGAGGGAATTTACTGATGAAATGTTCATCTGGTTATTGTTCAACTCCTGGATTGCTTTATAACCCAGTATCATATACACCTGACTTAAACAAATGACTTCTTCTTATCTGCATTCTCACTACTCATGTACAGACAGTCACACCATACACATTAATCAGCATCAAGAGCTGCGTGGTCTGGCTGTAAAGCACTAAAACAATGTCACTGCAGTGTCTTTGTATCAATTTACATATAGGTAATAGCTCAAAGTCAACGGGGACAACAATGTTTATCCAGCTTTGTCAGTGTCAGTGTCAAGTTCCTGTCAGAGTTAATAATGATAAGAAGTTTCAGATAAGTTTCTTTCTTTGTCATTTTTTGTCAGGAAGCTGTCCGTACAGTTAGAGGAAACCTGATCAATACAGGATGTTGTGCAGAGATAGCGAGAGGCCTGGTTAATATCTTAAAGGATTTTTATTGTCAGCCATGAAGATAAATGAGAAGAAAGAAATACAGTACGTAGGTCAGATCGTAGTAAAAAAATTAATAAATGTATGTAATATAATTAAAAACATGATTCTTAAAGGGATTTCAAATTTGTGAATCTTTGGTAGGTAGAATAAATCATCCGCAGCCAAAAGGTAACTGCATCAATTCATTAATAAATTAATAAAGACATCACTGTCCAGCACTCTGAGCGGGCGCAGGGTTGTTGAGGTGAGACAGTTATATTCTTCACCTCAGAGCTGATTTAAGTTGTTTATTACTGCAGTGTGTGTTGGTCAGCTAGTCTAGTTTGTTACTGCTGGAGTTCACTGGTCCGCTAACCTTTAGTGACGACGTAGAAAGTTTATAGTATACTTCACGTTTGTCTCTCAAAGACGGTGAGAAGAACACATGAGAAAAAAAAAATTGGGCATGTCTCAAAGGTTAAAGAAGGATGAGGAACAACATTAGTATTACTAGTCGTGATTTATTTATCAACCAGATTTAAAAATATATATATATTCAGGGCTTTTGATAACACATTGAGGGCTGCTGCCTCAGAAGCCACCCCTTACCTCTACTCCTGATATGCAGCAACAAAAGGATTGAACTCAACTGACCTGGACACAAACAGGAAGAGAGGGGAGTGCAGATAGAGATAGGATTTGCCTGATCAAGGACAAGTATGGGCTGATAGCGGAGGTGGCATGTTAACTGTCTTAAGGAGAAAGAGAAACACTTACGTCAAACTGATAAAAGGACGGTGGGGCAAGGGTGTGTTTAAGGAAACAGAAGAAAGCACAGAGGCAAGAAATGATCACCTTTTAGAGATAGTGTGTGTGTGTGAGAGTCACTGCCAGGAAAGAATGAGTGAAAGACAGTAGATAACAGATGTGTGATTTAAGTGAAGTAATGCAGGTAGGGGTACAAGACGGTGAAGTTAATAGGAAAGGAGAGGCATGGGGGCAGAGAATTCACATGTCTCTTGGATCTTCATCATCCTCTGTTTGGGGACATTGCTGACCACTGTCACCTGGTACTGGCTCGACAAGTAAGTGTTACCTTCCTAACCACCTTTGCTGTTACTGTGTTTTAATGCCATGATTTATTTCACAATACTACACACTCTTAAAAGTAAAGTTTCTGGCAGAGAAATGTGGAAAATGTCATTTAAGACTGAATGAATGACAAGTTTATTTGTTTTCTTTTTGGTAGAACAATAAAAATAAAAAAAATTTATAAAGTTCTTCTTCTTCTTCTTCTTCTTCTTCTTCTTCTTCTTCTTCTTCTTCTTCTTCTTCTTCTTCTTCTTCTTCTTCTTCTTCTTCTTCTTCTTCTTCTTCTTCTTCTTCTTCTTCTTTTTCTTCTTCTTCTTCTTCTTCTTATTATCATCATCATATTTAAGTAATGTTTAAATAATGCATGAAAAAGTATCAATTATTATATAAATGTATGATGTACTTGTCAATTAACATTAATTAATTAACTATAAAGTAAGTGTTAACTAATCACATGAAGTAAAGTTTCATTTGCGTACATTAAAAGTATGTTAAAGTATGTACTTCCTAACCACCTTTGCTATAACTGTGCTTTAATGCCATGATTTATTTCACAATACTATTCATTCTTAAAAGTAAAGTTTCTAGCAAAGAAATGTGGAAAATGTCATTTAAGACTGAATAAATGACAAGTTAATTAGTTTTCTTTTGGTAGAACAAAAAAGCATTTTTGGGGGGCGTTTTTTTTTGCCTTTATTGGACAGTTGGTGGCAGAGAGGCCGACAGGAAACAAGGGGAGAGAGAAATGGGTTTGACATGCAACAAAGTTCCCTTGCTGGACTAAAGCCAGGGAAGGTGTGTGTAATCACTTGACTATGTGGATGCTGCGCAAAGCATATATGTCGCCCTTTGAGCTGCATTTATTGTATTAATTTACCTATTGTCCTACAGATTGGGTTTTACAATGCAGACCTGCTGCTAAAGGGAAGGCAGATATTGTATTCATGTTATCTTAGCTCTTGTTGCCAGAAACTTAAAACAGGAAGAAGAAGAAGAAGAAAAAGAAACATTTACTAGCAACAAGTAGCGTACCACAGACCGGTTTACAGGCACTTTGGGTGTTCTTTAAGCCATGGCATTATTGTAGTTTAATTGCCTGTCAAGCTACTACAACGCCATACAGTCATAGGTAACTTCATTTTTATGGCACATTTCGTATAGAAAGTCAACTCAAAGTGCTTTACAGTGTGATAAAACAAGATGTCATAAATGAAATGTAGATATGGTAGATGGTTGTCAGGCCGTTTCTGCTCTTTGATCCAAGGGCAGTTAATGGTACAGGTATGATTACCCAACATTCGCCACATTTCACCATTGAAATGATTTAACTTAGAAGATTTCAAAATACTGAGACAGAATACAACTACTATTTATATATATTTATTATTACTAAAAAAAAATAAAAAGTTGTCAGTATTACATCAATTATGTTCCTCTTCTGTGAGTACTGCACTGCAGTATTAACATTGCATGTTATCTGTGTTGTAAGTACAGTAAATGAAGGGATTAGGATAGTGATAATGTTTATGACTGCTACTGTCTGAGAGGCAGGTAAAAGGTCAACATTTCACTTTTGTTCTAGAGAGTTAGAGGTTGAAGGGTTCACTTGTTTGTTAATTTATTGTCAGATTTCTATACTTTCTATTTTCCTGTTGTTCCTGTTTTCTGAGTAAATTAAAATAAAATGCAAAAGATGAAAATAATGAAATACCCACATGACATCACACTCTGTTGCACTTTTAGAACAGGAGTTTTCTTCTTGATGGACATTAACAAGAGTCATGACACCAAGGAAATGTGAGCCCGATTTGCTTTGATTATCTGTTTTCTGCATTTTTCTCATCATCATTTGTGTTTTCACAGTGATGTGGGATTTCATAAACCACCTCGTCCAAAGAGAGGTGTCGGCAAGCTGAGTGATGTTTGTAAAGACTGCAGGTGAGAGCAAACACTCATGGTTTCTCCTTAAAGTTCCTTCAGTTGGATGTTTGAGCTTCATTGTGCAGAATAATGTATGTGCAGTTTGACACTAAAAGGCTGTTTTCACATTCAACTGCTAAAAGTGAAAAGTTTCTCTTTGCTCATAGAAAATCTGATTTTAGGCCTACGAGCAAAAACTGGTTTATAAACCTCCTGGTCCAGTATGCACCTCACACAAGTGTAATGTGGAAACTTGAAGCTTCCAATGCACATACAGTGATCATGGCCTTAACAGTGAAGTATGAGACACTGTGGGCCTGATTTACAAAATGTTTGCGTGTGCAAAAACGTGAGTAAACTTGACATCACCTGCAAAAAAATGTGCAAGCTTATCTACTAATGGGGCACACTGAGGCTTGTGTCTTTCAAATATGCAAGATAATACGCGCTGTGCATTTAGTAGAATTGCCATAATGAATATGCAATATTGGGTGTTTTTACCCCAGTGTGCAAAATACAGAGAGGAGAAAATCCCGATATGTTATTAAGCACACAAGATTGTGATTTACCAAACCTGGAGGCACAATGACAGAATACACAGAGAACCGATTTTTCCACCCTTGTTAATCATTTTTGGAGTATAATATTTTTGGTTTTACTAACAGCATTGACCACACAGCATTTTTATTGGTAATTCTATTTTTTTTTTTTTGCTGTAACTCAATATATTTGTTAATCCCTTCAACTAGAACCTCGAATTCCAAGGTATCATTTTCAATTTCATTTTGCGCTTGCCCTTTATTTGGGATCATAGTAAATCAGGCCCTTTGTGTATAGCAGTTCAACTTTTATATATTTCTATATAACGTAAATATTTTTGCATATTCATATATTCTGTAACTTTTAATGAAGCAAAAGAAGTAAATGCCATTTAAGGATTTTAAAGAGTTTTTGGAAAAAACATATCAGACACACATTATTCTTCCAATGTGTGTGTGTGTGTGTGTGTGTGTGTGTGTGTGTGTGTGTGTGTGTGTGTGTGTGTGTGTGTGTGTGTGTGTGTGTGTCCTACAGGAAGGTCATCAACAAAGTAAAAGAGCGTTACTCTCAAACCTGGAAGAAGCAAGAGTGCAATTCCCTAAAATTGAGGTAAAAAGTCAACATCCTCTGAAAGATTTAGACAAAAATCAATGTGAGATTTGTGCCCATTTTTTGTTAATAGAAGGAACAATAACTAGAAGTGAAAAGTAAAAATAAAAATGTGCATTAAAATAGAGGAACCTGACAGCAAATGTCCTCCAAGTAACCATTCGATTGGCCATGTGATTTATGGTTGCAGACAGTCTTCACCAAGGAACTGAGACTGCTTTTGCTCAGTTTGCTCAAATTTGTGCACATTTTGAAATTCATAACCTCAAATAGCTAATTAACTAGCTGCCATTTCACATACTTCTTATTTAGCTAATTATAAAAGCTTTCTCTTCAATAAGGAAAACAAAACTGATCCGTCAGTCAGTGTCAACAGTCCTAACTGTATTGAAGGACTATTTAACAAAGTACTTGTGGTTTCCCAGATCTCGGCTCAGAGGTCAGTGCAATGGCTTCGACAAGGCCATCATCACCCAGGAAAACACTCCGATTGGATCAGAGATTGTGTTCAACGGTGACGGGAAGAAGCTTAAGGTTACCCGGGAGATTTTCAACACCTTTGCAAAGGTATGCTGCTCATCATTCATGGATATTACCACCAGCCGCTTGCTTGGTGTCTTGCTTGTTCCTCAAATATTGTTCTACAGTGATTGTTCCACTGCTCATCATGTGTCCATCATGTTGGCATTTCAAACAGGACACAGCATTTTTTTGTTGTTGTATAAAACAGAGATCATATATATATTTTGCATTCTTCGCATTTCAGGAATTTGTAATGCAAAGATTTTTTTTTTTTTAAAACATAAAATATTTTGGAAAACACTTCCCACTTTTGAATGGGGCAATTATTGATCTGTAGCTGAGATGCAAATAAAAAAAACTACAATGCAAATGAAAAAGCCACAACGGAAGCACGCGGTCCGATTGTATAATTGGTCTGGGTTTACTGGGTATTATAATTGGCGACAGAAGAAATGACACAGGTGTTGTGCCAAAAATGATTGCCTGCCAAAAAGTTATTTCCGTCTGTAAAAGTGCTGGCAGCTCAGTTTATATGAATATACAGCTGCTTTTATTCAGATCAAACAGCCATTACGCACAAATACACCAAATCTATGTCTGAGCTAATGGTATGTATTTGTGTAAAAATAACGTTTATTTTAACAGAATACGTGTTTGCTGTTTATAGCGTAATCAGGCATGATATTAACATGATTATAGTCAATAATGTTATTTTTTATATTTGTGTGTTTGGTATGTCTAATATCTGTGTTAAACAGACTGTAATTGACATGATTTATGTCTGGCTTATGTACATTATGCAATAAAGACATTGGAGTAAAAGGTTTTTTTTAGCCCTTTTACTCCCAGATGATAGCTTATCCAGTAATTAAATGAAAGGATCTAAATGTTGAATACCTTCATTAATTAAAACAATGTTCCTACTTCATGACCATAGATATGCCACTACCAATAAGAATTAAGCCACTTTATAAGTTTTGGCAAAAAAATAAAATGATTGTATGTATACATACATACATACACATAAACACAACAATCGTAAACTGTCCAAACAACACGCTGACATGATAAAACTATATACAATAGAGTGGCTACACTTTACTGGCATGCTGCACAAATAAATGTCCTGCAGTTTTCATTCTTCTTCTTCTTCTTCTTCTTCTTCTTCTTCTTCTTCTTCTTCTTCTTCTTCTTCTTCTTCTTCTTCTTCTTCTTCTTCTTCTTCTTCTTCTTCTTCTTCTTCTTCTTCTTTGACAAAAAAAACCTGCCTGTCCATTGGCAATAATAGTCCCTGGTAACCCAGACCAATTATAGAATTGGACCACTCACTACGGCTGTGGCTTTTATTATTTGCATCGTAGCTTTTTTTTTTTTTTTTTTGGATCGTGGCTTTTTTTTGTGTTGCAGTGTTTGTAGTGTGGTGACTTTTCTTGGCACTGTAACATACAGCTTAACACACATTTAAGAACATATGCGTTGCAGTTGTAAGAATACAGAGTAACTGTTTATGGAACTAAAGAGGAATTAATCAGTAATAGCCATGGTAGTTTCTGATAATGAATTATTAGGAAATAAACAAATAGCTGTGGCATATTAGGTTGTTCCTGATGAACAATTTAGTTGCAAGTGTGAGAACCAATCCAAAACTACTTTTAATCATGACATGAGCCTGTAGCTTTACTCTTACTTTACTGTAGTTCATTGGCAGTTCACAATTAAAACATACACACAAAGAATGGCACTAAAACAATTAGACAAACAACACAGTACACATATTTGTACACAAAGTGAAAATCGACAAAATTTAGAGTCTGTATTTACATTTAGAGTTGAGTAGCTTTTTAGAAACGTTTTTAATTGGTCTTTTTGATGTCTGGTAGTGTGTCTCTGAATGCACTGAATGAGTCACCAAAGGAAAGTAAACAAAGTCACATAGTGGAGGGGCAAGGGATTTAAAATGTTACACACAGAATTTTAATATAATCAAAAATTCTCACAGCCCAGAAGATTATGTTTCTACATTATCTTATAATGATGACTGGTTGTCTATTGAATTGACTTTTTAACCAGAATTGTTAATTTGCACAAAATATAAATAAATACAACTATGAGCCACAGAGTGAAAAGCTTCTTAACTATCTATTCTCTGGAAAATAATTCTTATCATTCCTTTGAAATCATAATATGCACCTGCGTCATTGGGAGAGCTCACATTATGCCGACAGTTTGACTTTCAGCTCAGTTCACATCTTTATTGCACTACCTTTAAAACAAGATAGCTCAACAGTGAAACAATAAAACAGTAAAAGACTTAAAACTGTCAATAAAATGTGTAAGTGTGCTTCATAATGCTTGACTTAGATTTTAAAGTCTGGGGTTGGGCATGATGTTGTGGAGAGGGGCAGGACTCCTTTCTTGCCCAAGGAGAAAGGTGCTGGGCGGTTAAGGGGTCCCCGGCTGCTGCAATGAACAGCAGTTTAGAGTACCAGGCCTTTTTGGATTCTTTGGGTGGGGCAGTTGAAGGGGAGAGGCCCTGTGACTCCATAGTTCTGCTGGGGGACTTAGATGCTCACGTGGGCAATGAAAAGAAACCTGGAGGGGAGGGTTTGGATGAATGGCCTGCCCGATCTGATCCTGAGTGGTGTATTGTTATTGGACTTCTGTTCTAGTCATGGACTGGCCATAACAAAACACCATGTTCGAGCATAAGGATGTTCATAAGTGTACTTGGTACCAGAACACCTTAGGCCAAAGGTCGATGATTGACTTTGTAGTTGTGTCATCAGACCTGCGGCCGTATGTCTTGGACACTTGGGTGAAGAGAGGAGCAGAGCAGTCAACTGATCACCAAGTGGACCTTGTTCATCTGTGTCTGTGGACACCAGTGGAAAAGTAGGCTGTTAGGGCCTGGCTGGCTCAGGGGTCGCCCGAAACAGTAGACAGGTACCGGCTTGCCAAAAAGAGAGCAGCTTTAAAATACAATAGAATAGAATAACACAATAAAGTAAAACTTTATTGTCCACAATGGTGGAAAATTGTCTTTGGCTCACCAAAAACAGACATACAGTGGACAGAAATTACATAAACACCATAGAATCCATACAAATTACACAAAATCGTTCTTAACCCTTTCGTGCATGAATTATGATAACCTCAGTCAGGATTTTTCTCCTAATTTTTGTAATTTCTCTTCTTCTTTCTCTTCATTTTTTCTTTCACCAAATGATATACTATTATTTTATAATAATAAAAATCAACAGATCTACAACCAAAAAAAACCCATTACTGCAGGTTTAGTGGTGATCTATGGGATGACGCACTAGTGTCCACTGTGGTGTCTGACGTGTAACTATGCCATCAAAATACTGTCATACATAAGAAAACAGCTGTTGAATAGCTGTCCACTGCAGTGACCATGATGCGTGAAAGGATTAAAATGCATAAAATACATAAATACATAAAATATGTAAGTGCATAACAGTTCCTGTGTGTGTATTGATAATTTGTTAGTGTTTAAAATATTAACTGCATTTGGGATCCCTTATGAATATTCTTGGTAGCCAAAGGAACTCTGTAGCGCATCCCAGAGCTCAAAAGCTCAAACTGGCCAGAGAGAGGATGAGAGCTGTCAGCGACAATGTTCCTCACTTTCTTCCTCATCCTCTCAGGATTTGAGGTGAACAAACTATTTTACTGACCAAGACTACTATATAAAGAGAGCTTGTTCTTAGATTGGCAGCTCAGATGACCGTACCAGGCTGGAATATGAAAGGATAGAATACTCTCTACAAGACTCTTGTTCACAACTTCTATTATCTTCTGGCTGACACCTAGGCTGCAGATCCTTCTCAGAAGATCGAGTCGTTGTGAATATGAATAAGGTCATCAGAGAGTCCAGAACTGTACCAAGATACTTAAAGTTATCCACAGTTTCAACAGACTGGCCGATGAGTGAAACTGGCTAAATGATCATATCCTGTTTTGTGGAGAGTACCAGTACCTTTTGGCTAAATATGCAGCTTAACTAACAGAGTCTGTTTTTTCTAGAAGTCCAACTAAGGCCATGTCGTCTGCATATTTAACCAGTTTAAAATCATTGTCACTGATCACAAAATCATTACACAGCCTTGTGGGCAGCCTTTGGCAGTCGATGAAGCAAAAACCTGGGTGTGGGAGTTTGGCGAGATGATGGAGAAAGACAGAAGAGATCTGCTGACCTCGACTGGGGATATTATCTGGCCGTGGAAGGAACATTTGACGAACTCTAAACCCAACCAACATGTCCTCTGTGGAGGAGGCAGAGCTGGATGATCCAGGGGAACCTTCACCCATATCCCTGGCAGAGGCAGCTCCTCAGTGGCAAGGCACTGGGGGTGGATGAAATTGTCCCTGAGATGCAGAAGGCTCTGGACATTGCGGGCGTGTCATGGCTGACGCGCCTCTTCCATGTTGCATGGAGGTCAGGGACAGTGCCCATCGACTAGTTGACCGGGATCGTGGTCCCCATTTTTAAAAGGGGGACTGGAGGGTGTGCTCCAACTATCGGGGGATCACACTACTCAGCCTCCCGGGAAAGGTTAAGCCAGGGTATTGGAAAGGAGATACTGGCCAATTGTTGAACCTCAGATTCAGGAGGGCTGTCCCTGGTCTTTGATTCTGTTTGTGATATTCATGGACAGACTCTCAAGGCGCAGAAGGAAGAAGGAAGGAGAGTGTCCAGCTTAGGGACCTCAGAATTGCCCCCTTCTGCTCTCCTGCGGTTCTGTTGGTCTCAACACATGATTACTTCCAAAGTGCACTGGGACGTTTTGCAGCTGAATGTGAAGGATGAGAGTCAGCACCTCCAAATCAGAGGCCATGGTACTCTTCCAGAAAAAGATGGATTGTCCGCTCAGGGTTGGGAGGGAGTTGCTACCCCAAGCAGAGGAATTTAAATATCTCAGTGTCTTATTCACCAGTGACGGTAAAATGGAGTGTAAGACTGATAGGCGGATTGGTGGCATTGATGCGGGTGTTGCACTGCACCATCCTGGTGAAGAAAGAGCTTAGTCTGAAGGCTCCTCATAGGGAGGAGCTGATGAGCGTGGCTGGTGGAGAGGGATGTCTGGATTTCATTGCGCGGCCTAATGCCACCATGACCCTGCCCCAGATAAGTGGCAGAAAATGGATGGATGGACCTCCTCCTGGTCTAAATGATATATTTATACTAATACAATAATATTAATATTAATACTATTACTAATACTAATATAAGGAGTAAAATCAGAAAATCAAAATAAAATAAAACTGAATAAAATATCTAATACCTCTTGTACCACAGGACAAGATTAAATAAATAATACATTTTTGCCCTAGATGAAGATGATGTGTATTATCAAAGATTTTGGTATGTGTCTTGGTAATAGCACAGTCAAACATTCAACCACTGTATAAATCACTATGATTCCCAGATCACAATGAAGTGTTGCCAAAACCTCAATTTACATTTGCACGATTAGTGTGAAAACCCAAATAGCACTTTATTATTTGATAAATATGATTTATAAATATGATTGATGAGCATGGTTCTGCTTGCTGACTGCGTTGTGGGGAAACTTAAACAAAGTCTACAATAACACGGACCCCCTCAGGATCCTCCGAAGGGTACGAGAGCAGAAGGAGAGGGTTAGGTGAAACAGTTGTGGTGTTGTCCTGCTGCTGAATCTATCAAATCTATGAATGAAATAAATGGATGGATGTCCTTCCCTCAAGATGTTGGTCTTCAATGAACAGTATGTCCTAAATAGTGTATACTATGTCTTTATGTTTTTAATGACTGTGATAATAATTCAGTGTCTGTTGAATCCAGGAGAATCCTTTCAAGACAAGACTGGACACATGTGCTCTTGTTGGGAACAGCGGTATCTTGACTGACAGCAGGTGTGGAAAGAGCATCGATTCAGCTCAGTTTGTTATGAGGTGAAACAGGAATCCAGTGTAGTTAATTGAAATGCTGATGACAGTTAATCAACACAATTACGCTCATCTCTGCTGGAATTCCATACAAACATTTCTGTATATTCTTTGTTGTTTTTTTCAGGTGCAATCTACCGCCTTTGAAAGATGGTTATGAAGAAGACGTGGGCATCAAGACTGATCTTGTGACAGCAAACCCAAGCATTCTCGAACACAAGTGAGCAAAATTATGAGTTTCATTTGACTATCTCCTAGTAATATTCCTCATCTCTTGCTGCTTCACATCTGCTTTTCCCCCCCAGATATGAGTCTCTAATGAATCGTCGCCTTCTGTTTGTGGAGGGTCTACAAACCTACGGAAACGCTTTGCTTCTCCTTCCTGCCTTTTCCTTTGGCTCTAATACGGCTTTGTCCCTGCGGGCTGCCTACACAATTGAGGAATTTAATAGCCCTGCTCGACCTATCTTCTTCAACCCTGGGTACCTTCAGAATCTTTCTGTCTTCTGGACAAATGAGGGCCTGAAACCAAGACGTCTCAGCACTGGCTTTTTCATGACTAGCTTAGCACTGGAAATCTGTGACAATGTGGAACTGTATGGATTCTGGCCCTTCGGTAATCACCCATATGATTATTATTCCCTGTCTAATCACTACTACGATGACATGAAGGTTTCGGCAGTCCACGCCATGCCGGCTGAGTTTGACATCTTGTTGCAGCTGCACAGTGAAGGTGTGCTCAAGCTTCATCTGGAAAATTGCTGACCACGTGAAAAGTAGTTTCCAGACTTGGGGACAGATGATAGTTCAGGGGCACGGTGCCTTCTTTGTAGCTCTGGATGAAGCCAGTCACTCATGAAGTTTTTCACCCAAGCAAGATGGATGTTTGAACTTACAGTTAATGTTAAGCTGGCCTTAGGCAACCAAGACATTTGCACAGAAATCAAAATGCACCAATGATAAGACACAGTCCAATACTACAGCTGTATTTATTACTGCAAATGTCTCAGCTGGTGTCTGGAGGGCGTTATTTTGATTTAACTGGGAAGCCTTTGTGAAGCCTTGGTGGTGGTGGTGTGGTGGTGGTGGTGGTGGGGGGTCTCATTTGTGTACAATGAGGTCTTTGCAATATCTTAATTTGTTTGATTTATAATGAAACTGAGACTGACTTGTCTCTTATGGTTAAACTCTTAGTCTTGTTTGGTAAGTTGTGACATCTATAAAACTGAGATAGGTCACTCATTTTAAAGACGAAAGGTATAAAATGTAAATACTTTACCTTGACTTGACTTTAACTGCTGACACAAGACGTCTCGTACTTCACTGTAAAGTTCATTATCAGTGCTTGTGCACTGCAGGCTTCAAGTTTCCACGTGACACTTGTGCAAGTTGCATACTAAATCATGATTGGCTACAAACTGGTTGTAATGTCACAAATCTTGCTCATATAGACAAATTCTGTATTTACATTTTGTATTAGTGAATTCAATTTATAATTTGAAGTTATAAGATTTGGATCACCAATAAATAACAATAGAATAATCTTTGCAGACTGACTGGAAAGGCAGTTTGCTGAAGAGAACAACTTTAGGTTACAAAACAAGTGGAGGTTTAGGAAAATGCATAAAGTCATGCAAATTCAGAGAACATTTTTCACTCTGGCATGCAGACTTTGCTATCTGTGGAATAAGTCCTTGTGAAAACTTGTTGTTTTTTAAATTAATTAAATTGTTTAAGTTGTACTTATTATTGTAACTTTTTTATTGTTTCATATGCAGAATTATTTTCACTTATGTTTCTGATTTTATTTATCGTCTGTTGTTGTTGTTTGTTAGAAGGTTGTCCATGCATGATGTCCAAACTCAACTACAGCAACAATGTCTTTCCTAAAAAGTCTATCAGACATCTGCATCTTTGTCAGAACACTGCTGTTCACTTAGACCGAGAAAGTGGAACATATCAATCCATTTCTGTGGGTCTTCACACTGGCTTCCTGTCTGTCAAAGAATAGACTTCTTTAACTTGCTATCTGCACATATAACACGCCATGGTTTAAGCTTTAAGGGCAGACATATGATGCTGATTTCCTGTTTTTTCACATGGTAATGACTGCGGTCTAAAGTGAAACAGAAAGTTTGTTCATCTTGATCTGCAGTGATAATTTAAACAATGTAAAAGCAACAAAAATACATATATGTGATGTAGCAACTTCAAACAGCTACCATATATATATATATATATATATATATATATATATATATATATTAAAGGATAAGGTTGGTGATTCCTCTGTGCTGTAGCCCTCTGCTGTTAGAAACGACTCCAAAGACTAATGACAGAAATGCTTTTTTCAGTCATTTTATTAAACATTAAACCATGAACAGAATGATTACTTCTTCATTATGGTTGATTGGACAGGAAGTGATAGCTCCAGAAAATGAAAAGGTTAGCAAGAAAGACAGAACAGCAGTGAAGAATGACTGACTAAGTTAAAGTGTTGTGGCTGGAAACAGTAAAAAACAAAACTTTTTCAGTCAATTCAATGCTTTCTTTTCCCTCATTGCCACAGTGGTGTGGATTTAATTTTATTATTTCAATTACACCATTGAATTCATTTGTTTACATATAAAATTATTTATTATGTATTTAATAGTATTTTTGGAAGGTGTATTTTTGGTTTAAAAAATAAATCAAAATCTTCATATCAGTCAGAATAACTTTTATTAGATAAAGGAAGTGTTGGGTAGGGACGCGCTTCCTGTTCAACTGTACTGCAACAGACATGTCTTATAAGGACAGAAGACACTGAGAGGTGCAATAGATGTATATTAGTATAAGGAAAGAAGACAATCTGAGAGGTGAGAAATGTCTGCAGCAAGGTAAGTTTTGCTTCTTTGTACTAATTTCAATATACACTTTATATCCAAATCAACATGCACTTGATATATTTCAGATATGTTATGATTTTATAAACACCAACACTGTATATTATATTAAACTTTATATTTTAAATTCAACAAAACACATCCACTACAATAAGGTGAAGGTGATTGTCTTCACAGGCTTTGTGGTTATATTTTAATCATTTATTTCATGACCCACCTATTTAGGAATTAAAATTCATTGAATTGAAAATATTATATCAGCCAATTATGACAATCTGGTATGAGGCTCATGCCCTGATGAATCAGATTTCATATTTTACTCCTATTTGGGGCAATACCAGTTTCAAACCAGAGAGACAGGATATAGGCTTCAAACACTGGATGGATCTTGGGTTCAAAAAAGTAGGTGATTTTTTCAGTGAAGGCACCCTAATGTCATTCCAACAACTATTGCAAAAGTATCTCCAAGTACCTACAAATAATTCATATATTTTCAAATCAAAAACTACTACTGTGCAACATTTTCTGACATTGAACAGTATACAATAGATCATCTGCAGGGCAGGAAGCAATTGCCCATGTTTTATAACATGCTCTTAACTTGTTACGCCTTCAGTTAGACATCAAGGCCAAAGAGTGATGGCATGCCTCTTGGCTCAAACTCTAAACACTAGATGCAGACTATTATAATATACATGGTTATTTAGGACATCTACAGAAGAGGATTAGGACCACATGTGAAAAATTCATTTTAGTTCTGAGTTTTAATGCATTTTATGTTTCATATAAAGCACTTTGAATTTCCTTGTTTTTAAAATGTCAGAACTCAAATACATTTTTCACGTGACCCTATACTTCTTCCATACTCTTCCATACCCATCTGTCTGTATGTTTTAAACAAGTAAAATGGTGCCAGTGGTTGAACTAATAACACAAAATTCTTATAAACGTAGCTGTTGGCTGGCTGAGACAAACCAGCCCCTCCAGCAAGAACATGAGATAGAGGGCTTGAGAGAATGCAGGCTCACGTCTTCCTCTGGGTTGGGTTGCCAGGTACCAAAACACATATCAGAATAGAGGAAGGTGACATACATCAGCAAAAAAAAAAAAACTGGAGCAGGAGCTTGCTGTTGTGTTGAAGTACACTCTGAGAGGCCTGGAGAAGCTGGCACCGAGATGTCTGTCATGAAGCCACAGTTAAGACTTTGGTTTTAAAAAACTGTCAGGTAATTTTTGACAATTGCTGAATAATTTTTTTCCAGCAAATACAAAATGAGGGATTCTGCCAGATCTTTCTGTACTGGCACAGAGCAAATGTGGAGGGGTTTGGTTTACTCCGCAATAACAATCCAGTTGACTGTTAGAATTTGTTATGAAATGTCACATATTGGATGTTTTTTTGTGTTACAGAGAGGAACTACAGGAGGTATTGTGCCAATACACCACAGATACCCTTATCGACATCAACACAGTGAAAGAATTCTGTGAGAAAATCTCTAAATGGATGGAAGAGAGGAAGAAAGAGGTGGAGATAATTACAGACATTAAAGACAGAGCCAACAAAATCAACCTGAGCATCAGCCATGTTATTAAGTCAGCCAACAGAGGCAAGGCTTTGTGGAAGTACATGAAGAGTAAGGTGACCCAAATGACTGCAGACAGCAGGCTCGAAGAGCTGGAGCAGGAGCTTGCTGCTGTGTTGAAGGACACTCTGGGAAAACTGGAGAAGCTCAAATGCTTCCTGGATGCAGTGGAGAGGCTGGCGGTCACCTCGCTGCATGTGTTTAGTGAGGAGAACCGGGTGTTACATCTGCCCCAAGAGATCAGTCCTGACACTGTTCAGGTTGTCATCAAAGCTGCTCGGGAGGTCCGTCCTCTCCTCCTCGAGTTTAAAAGAAATGCAGAGGCCTTCTTCCTTCCCAAACTTCAGAATGTGGAAGTGCTCATAGATCAGTTGAATGAATACATCCAGACCACCCAGAAGATCTGTGACAAGTTAGAGAAAAGGTAAACTTTTCCATAAACCTTGTTAATAGAATCCCAAAACCCAATCCTAAAAGTTATTAATGGAGGACTTAAGAACATTTAATGAATAAAACAACATAGTTTCATAAACAGAACTTTTTTCCCCCCAAATAATACTAAGATATTATTTTAAAACTAATTAATAAATGTATGGTATAGTTATATAATTCACAGCTCTTTCAGTGAGGTTCGCCTGAGGATGAATATGGAAGGTGTGGTAGATCTTGATGAGGATTTGTCTGAAGATGACATACCAAGGATTAAACAGCTTCATGAAATCAGGTAAGCATGAATTGATAATAATAGGTTTGGTGGTGCTCAAATATCATATCATTTTGGTTGTATAAAGTAGTTTATATCAGAAATGCAGTTGCTGCTCTTAATAGTAGAGATAGGGTGAGCTTTAATTGGTATTTCAGCTACAAGTTTTATAGAACAGCTGTTCACAAAATTAATGGGCAAACACATCTAATCAGTATTACATCAGTGTACTGTAGTGTAGTGATCAATAGACTTAACAGATAACTACGTAGTTTGGTTCATTTGGTTTTAGTTTGTTTGTTTATTTTGAACATTTTAAAATAACAAAATAAAATGTATAGACAGCAACAAACAAACAATTGAAATAACTGCAAATTTCAGATAAACAACAAAAAGTAATAAACATTCAATGTTTGAAAAGGGTGTAGGATGAAGTAAAAAAAAAAAAAAACTTTTCTACTTTTTATACTCAATAATATCAATTGAATCAATGTAAAAAATATTGAAAATAACAACTCTTTCTCACTGAAGCACATATTAAAACGTCCAATATAATGAAAGCCTGTTAAACACTGAATTCAGTGGCAAATGGGATTACATTCCCATTGATTGATTCATATCTCATTACTTATAAATTGTACAGTTTATATGAATCACGTAAACTTGAAACTTAATGAATGTACTAATGATTAAAAGATCAATAGGTAATATATTTACTGTAGCCTAAAAACTTAACTCATAAAAAACCACGATATCAGAGACAAAGGAGAAATGCTAAGTTGAAATACTGGCTTCTGCAACTATACTACATCCAGTATTCTCTCCTATGAATTGAGAGTGATGTTCGACCCTCAGTGTGCTGCTCAGGACACTTCAACACACAGGGAGGAGGAGCCAGTGATTGACACACTAAAGCCTATGATTAGTAACTAAATTATGTTGGGTATATCCAACTGCTATTATATATCAGACAACAGCATATGTTTCTGGAGATAGTTTAGCTGTGGTGGAAAAGAGACAGGAAGACCTTTAATTAAAAAACGTATTTCCAAGTTAGCCAGTTCATTAAGCCAAGTTTCTGGGTTTGTTCTCCACAGATTTAATTTAACTTGTAGCTATTTTGTGCTAATCTCTACTGAGGTGGTTTATTGCTGTTTTAGCCTCCTATAGTGTATGTTAAATAAACGTGGAAAACTCACCAACTGGTTTTCATTTTTTATTTTAAATATCACGTTATACTTAATAATGTCACCTCTTTTTTCCTTTCTTCATTTCTTGATTCTTCATCAGGAACGACAAGCACTTCCAGATGGTGTTCCTGTTCAACGAGAAATCGTGTCGTCACTTCATCAGTGAGTTCGATGGACGACAGCCCAGGATGCATAATTTTCTA
This sequence comes from Scomber scombrus, assembly GCF_963691925.1. NCBI lineage: Eukaryota > Metazoa > Chordata > Actinopteri > Scombriformes > Scombridae > Scomber > Scomber scombrus. Next base: position 5,108,655 of record NC_084987.1, on the reverse strand, counting down.
AAAGAACTGGAGGAGAGCGCTGTTTGGCTAGAAAGCATGAATAAGGGTGCAAAGATCTCCAGTGTGGCAGGAAACTCAGTGAGGGCAGTTGGAGGTATTCTTTCTATTGTTGGTTTGGCATTAAGTCCTGTATCAGCTGGAGCGTCTCTCGCCCTGACTGTGACTGGGCTGGGGCTGGGAATTACCAGTGGAGTCAACAGCGCTGTCACCACAGCTACAGAGATTGGAGTCAACTACACATATAAAAAGAAAGCCAGTGAAGCCTTCCAGAGCTTCATGGAAGATGTGCAGATTCTCCAGAAATGTCTGAAGGAGGCATCCAGTCAAACAGTCACCAACATAGAACAAGTAAGTATGACATATGTGGCTGTGGGAGTGGGCAAGGTTATGAATGAAGGTATAGGTGTTAAAAAAGGTATTAATTCACTTAACACTGCTGGTATGAAGATGTTAGAAAGTGAAGAGCTGATTGCAGGTGTTGGCGAAGTGGTGGCCGAGGAAGGTGAAGCATTATGTAATGTGGCCGATGTCCCAGAGATTGGTCAGGCAGCAGTCAAAGGGCCCTTTGTTCTGTCTAATTCAACCATGGCTGGATTTGGCTTACTCAATGTTTTTTCTTTTGGTATAGCCATCTTTAAAATCTGTAAAGACAGCATCAGTCTGGCCAAAGGCAGAAAGCCCAAAGTCTCAAAGTTCATCAGAGCCAGAGCTGCACTTTGGAGCTCAGAGATAGACTCATGGAAGATTATCCGTGACCATTTGTGTGAGGGTCTGCCGACGTCAGAGGCAAAACGAGCTAATCTTGATAAGCCATTTTTCCCAGGGTTAAATCTAGAAACACAGAGATACAATGAAATTCACATCTTATCAAGTCGGTGAAAGACAAATGTAAAAAAATAAATAAAAGGGAAAATACAGCAGAAAATCACTGAACATCCTCATGTCAGTTTATCTTTAGAGAATAAGCCGTGATTCTTATGACTGTTAACCAATTACAATTTTAAACTATTACATAACCAGCAGTAGATTGTATTACTAAGTGCTTACTGTGCTTTAATCATCAGACACTGAAGTCAAATTATATTAACATCTGATTTGTTTTTTGCCTTCTGTTTTAAGTTTAATGTGTGATTTCATAAATTGGATCCATTATTGCAGAGTCTGCAGGAGACGCTGTAATAACAGCTTTGTTTTGGCTATCTATGAAATGTTTTATTTTATAGTTCAGTCACACTGTTTCATGATCTCAACATGTATGTAACTCTCATGTATTCCTAATGAATCCAAATACATGTAAACTCTGAACACAGACTTTAACAATTAATAAACAGATTTCTTCAAGTAACTTCTCATACCAAATGTGTTCTAGTGTGGTTATGATTGCCTTATATCTAAGACAGGATGTTTGGATTAGGAGATTAAGATAAGAGTTGGTGAGCACATTATAGGAGCTGAGTTTACAGCAACCAAGATCAAGCACAGTCAAGGTTCAAGGTCAAGGCTTTACTGTCGTCACACAACGCAGGTCTGCATTATGAGATGCAGCTTACTCATGCTGTAGGAAGACGAATGGAAATAAATATGGGAAATTATAGTCAATACTTGTCACTTAAGAGCTGTACCAGATGAGATTTGAAATGAGGAAGTAGTTGGATTATGAACTCTATATACACATTTAAATACATGTTTAAAGTTATTCATATGGCACCATTATTCCAAAAACTAAACTAAGTGAAATCTATCTGGTAGCATCACTAGTATGTGAGTAGCTGAATGTTTACATTGGTCATTTTTTCTGATTTTGTCCTGGCTTTAAGTATAGATTATTTTTTTAGGATTATTTTTTAAGAATAAGTTCACAATTTTTCAAGTATGTCTTAAAACAACAGTCAGGAGCCCTAATGAACATTGAAACCTGTTTTTCTTGCTTTAATCATTCCTCCTGTTCATACTGACCATTAAAAGATCCCTTCATAATTCACTTCACAATATAAGTGATGGAGGACAAAATCCACAGTCCTCCTGTTCAAAAATGTATTTAAAAGTGTATCTGAAGCTAATATGAAGCTTTAATCATCCAAATGAGTCAAATCAAGTAGATATGTTTCAACATTACAGTCTTTTAAGTACCAAAGTCCTTATACTTCTACCACAGCTCAACAGGGAAACACAAAAAAGGAATTTGATGCTTGATTAACTGTATTTTCTCCACCACGTGAATTGAACTGCATATTGTGTTATACTTCAAGTGTACAGTTGGTGGCAGTGTATACCCAACATTCAGATATAGGTTAAACATGAGGAAGCCAAGAAGAGGAAGCCAACAGCACAAATCAAAGTCCAAAGTCTACCCACTGTAACTGTGAGAACTCTCTTCAGTCGCATATGTGCAAACTTTACTCTAATTTTTCTTTGCGATTAAGAAGTAAATATGGAAAAGATCACCGACTACCTCGTCAGATATAAAAACTACAACTTTGCAATTGGTTACACAACTGCAGAGTACATTGATTCCCTCCAGAACTTTGAAATACGAGACAGTGACACATTCCTTGTAACTTATCCAAAGTCAGGTGAGTATAACATTTTTATTAAGTTTTGACCTGGTTATGATGTCTGATAACTGTACCCGTGTACCCATACAGGCACTATATGGACTCAACAGATCATCATCTCCATCTGTGAGTTAGACGGGGGTCTGAATGAATATCCCAACAACTTGGAGCAGATGCCATGGTTGGAGTACAGAGAGGGTCGTGAGGACTATTCCCTGCGACCATCACCGCGACTCTTCGCCTCTCACCTCACCCCGGCTCTCCTGCCTCCTGGACTGAAGGACAAGAAGGCGAAGGTCAGTAATTTACTGGAATTCCTGCCAGTAAAAGGAATATTTAAAAAAACTAAAACAAAATAATAAACAAAACAAAACAAAAACAGAGTAAGTTACAAATGTTGTATCTCAAGTAACAATTACAACACCAACAACAAGCTTACGTTTAATTTCTAACATGTCTTATCTTTTTTTTTATTACCACAGTTGTTTTTTATTTTTTTATTATCACCCTATATCTTATACTAGGGGTATTCAATTATGTTTTATATTAAGTGAGGTTTAATGTTTTATTCAATTTCAATTATCTTCTTTTACTGCCTAGTTGTAGTACTTAAATGTTTTAGCCATGTAAAGCACTTTATAGTTATTATTATTAACTATGGGCAGGCCTTCAAGTAGCTATATCTTCATTATTCATTAATATGCTGATTATTGAATCAATAAACCAATTATACCTTTGGTCTATATGAAATGTTTTATAATATAATTTTTTTTGTTTGACCAGCAGTCCAAAACCCAGAGTTACTGAATATAATGTACTGAAAAACAAAGAAAAGCAGCAAATCCTCACATTTAAAAAAGCTTGAACTATCAAATGTTCAACATTTTTGACAAAAATGTACATATGTGATTAATTGATTATCAAAGTAGCTGCGGATTGACTTTCTGTCATTTGACCAATTGATGAATCGACTAATTGTTAAGTATGCAAATTTTTTGCCTAAGAAAACAAGTTATAACATGAAAATCCTTACTAGAATTATGAGACTGTTTGTTTTACTTTTTAAGTTAAATTGTGACGCTAAGGCAAATTTGTGACTAAGCATATCATCATTTTGACTTTTTCCTGGCTTCGTTACGTAGCTAAAGTATAGTGAATATTTGGCCTGAGATTGTTATGTGTTATGTTCACTTCTGAGCTGATTGTTTGTGTCTGTGTCAAAGATCATCTATGTGATGCGGAACCCAAAGGACAACATTGTGTCTTATTACCACTTCAGTCATGCCATAGCTGACCTTGAGTCTCCCAAGAACTTCGAAGTTTTCTTTGAACAGTATTTGACGGGAAATGGTGAGATACTGAAGGGGCAGAGTCTTGGTGATGATGGACAAATAGAGGCCAGTCCTGATCAATTTTACATGATAACCAACTGATCAAGAAAAAATTATTTAAAGAGAGGACTTTTATAACATTTTTTTCATTTTTGTGATACCATTTCAGTACGTTAAAACCCAGAGATTTTCTAATTGCACAGCTCGCTTCACTCTTAAAAGTAATTCACTGATAGTTGAGGATAGGAACTGCAAAATAAGTAATTTGGCACCAAATTGCCAAAATATAATTATAGTACAGGAATATTATAGTTTCTTTACATCCCCCAAAGCATTATGGGAATTGTAGTTCCTAAAAAGCTAGCACAAATGTCCTGAAATGACAGAATAATAGGAGGAGCGACAAAATCCATTAGTATTGACTTTTCTACTGTTGCTATATCAATTTGTGTTTCAGACTTTTTAAAAACCTGTTGTTTCTACTGGGATAGATATATTTTTAAAAACACTTATTAAAGAAAGATGTTTAATTATGGGATAAATTATTTCATACAGTTGGAGCGTCGTCCTGGTTCGACCACATCAGGGAGTGGCACTCTAAGAAAGATCAGTATGACATCCTCTTTCTGACCTATGAGGACATGGTTTTGGTAAGATGTTGTTCTTGTTGGGTTGTTCAGTTAATGGTTTGGGGTAGGAACATATTCTAAATCCATTTAATACCTTAAAGAGATGTGTTAACTTGAATAATAGTCCTTTATGTCTCTCTTCTCTATCTGTGCTCTTTTTCTCTTTTAGGATCTGAAGACAGCTGTAACAAAGATTTGCAGTTTCTTGGGGAAAAACCTCAGTGAAGCTGCGATTCAGCAAGTTGTAGAAAAATCTACATTTAAGACTATGAGGAACAACTCAAAAGCCAACTATAAGTTCCTGCCACCAGAGAAGCTCAGTGGAGACTTTATGCGTAAAGGTAACGTACTGTAACATCACTACAGCTCCTGTGCAGAAACTCTCGCAAAGATATCAGGTTCAGTTTTAGTGGTGTTTTTCATTACAGGTAAGATCGGTGACTGGAAGAACACCTTTACAGAAGATCAGAGTCAAAGAGTGGATCGACTCCTTCAGGAGAGACTCTGTGACTTATCTCTAAACTTCATCTGGGAATGAGGAGAGCAGCTACAGAAACCTTCAAAGATAAGGCTGGGGATTTTTTAAATTATTTTCTCATTGTCAACAATTGTGCAGAGCCAAACCAACAATGAATATATCTTCTCATAAGAATTGTGTAGTATGTAGACCTTTGTTGTTGTCCAAAAACTGTGAAAAACATATCATGTTGCATATGTTTTGATTTGGTGCTATATAAATAAAGATTGATTGTACTAAAGCTTTGAGAAGTCAAGAGGTTGGTGATACATGGCACAAGCAGCTATTGATATTGAACTATGGTGCATTTCATTTGTACATGGAAGACAGAAAATTCAACTGGAAAACCCTCTCAAGGTTAATATATGCACAAAATACAGCGAAATGCTTGTTTATGAACTGGTATTGCTATCAATGGCTAACCTGGCTAGAACTTGTTTCCTGACTTTCTTGAACTAAAATGATTTAAACTCGGGTGTAACGTCATTCTCAGCTCCGACTTCGGAGGTAAATGGAACGCAGCACTACTCTCCAGAAACTGTTAATGTGATTGGTGTTTCTAGTATTCAGAGTGGTTTCCAAACAACCCTTGTCTTTGTGATGAAGGAACATGTCACCCAGTGCAGTGGTGTAACTCATTAACATGTTTGTATAGTTTTTGGACAACAATGGAGGTCTAGGGTGCAAGAGAATAAGATGCATCAGGCTTTGGATACACACAATACTTGCGAGATCGATTCATTGCCAGTTTGCCTCTGCACATAAGGAGTATATAGAAAATCACCAGCCTTATCCTTCAAGATGTTCTCATGTTCTTATCCCTAGAAAGCTAAAAGACCCAAATGAATTTACGCTGTTTGTGAACAACTTCAACTTACAACACACACACAGTTGCTACTAATAATAGTAAATAAAGAAAACAAGCAAAAATCAGTCTGGCCAATCTTCTCTTTAATGAATGTCAAAAGGAATTAAATTGTGTTTCTATACGTGTGGTGCTTTGGTCTCTGTAGCCGACTCCACACTTCAGTTCTCTTCATCTAGAAGAAAAAATTGAAACAGAAGAAAACAGATTTTTTAATAGATTAACAAAACAAGATTAATCTGCGAGGAAATAAATTTACCAGGTAATTCTCCACAGTCAATGGATGGAAGGTATATTAAAAGACGAGTAAAAAAATACTTTGTACTAACCACTCGATCTCACCTTCCTCCTCCTCGTCCTCCTCATCCTCTTCTTCCTCCTCCTCTTCATCAGAGCTGAAGGTACCATCAGGCAGGCTGTACACCCTAATCACTTGCTGTTGACGGACACAGAATATTGACAGATCAGTTCCATAATTATTAATATTAACTGTCTTTACCTTTAAAACTTTCACGAGCAGAAAGCGTGACGGCTCACCTTGTTGGGATCCTTGAGGATCAAGTATTTGCCCTCATCCAGCTTGCGGCAGATGTCGATGACACAGCGGAGGATACCCCAGGCGTTCTCCATGCTCAGGTTGATCTGGCTGGCGAACTCATTGGGTTTGAACTGCTGAGTGCCCAGGACGACGTGGCGAGCAGAGTCCTTCACGTGGTAACGCGAAACGTACCTGATCAACACAAAGGGATGCATTTACGGTGAATGAAGTCAATAACAGTCCAACCATCCCTCATTTAACAAGCTAAAGCACAAGCATCATGGCAGCAGGGGTGGTTTTTTGTTATTTTTAAGGTTTAATGTGTAATACCTGGAATTTGAGGATGTTCCAGGATTTCAGGGGACAAAGTTATCCATATAAATCTTTTAATATGCTTAAACAAGTGAAAATGAATCACCAGGTATATTACTTACAGTTCACCACTTTAAATTTCTACCAATAATCTGAATGCTAATTAACTGTTAGCAGTAACAAATCTTAAGTATCTTAAGTGACACAATCTATATTTATAGAGCTGCAACAATTAGTCGATTAATTGCTTCATTGGGAACTATTAAATTAAATCGGCAACTATTTTGATAATTGAATCATCGTTCTGTGATCAAACAGCCCAGATTCAAGTAACTGATGTGTTTATCTACACACACAGGGTCTCAGCCAATGAACAGCACTGATCTCTCCAGCAATGCACTAAAACAATAGGCACTGGTCAGCTTGCGCAGTGGGCTAGTCATCATTGACCCCTGAATACTGTCCGACCCAGGTACTTATTTATTACTTAAGAGGCGGATTCCAGCTTCTCGAGTGTGAATAGTTGCTGGTTTCTTTAGTCCTCTATTAGAGTAAAATGAATATAGGACATCGTCCTGGTCTCTGGGAAACAGTGATGGACATTTTTCACAATTTTCTGACAATTTATGGACCAAAAAACTCATGAGTATTGAGAAAATAATTGACAGATTTATCAATAATGAAAATAATTGTTAGTTGCAGCTCTGTATTTTTATGAAGCTGAATGTCTGAAATGTCTCAGTCTTCTGATTTGCTTCTATATGGGCTGAATTATAGCTTGCTACGGCTAAATACTGGGTAAATAGACTTACCCCCCCCCGCTGATCCATAGCTGCCCCATTCTCTACATCTCCTGTATTCATCCACAAACAAAGAATGATCAAATCTCTTGTGTGTGATCCTCACCCCAGTTTGAGGTACTCTGATCCAGCCAGCATGGCGCAGCAGGTCCAGCGGGCCAGTTTGTAGCTGTTATTCTTCAGCTCGGTGGCCAGGACGGCTCCTCTCTGAGAGTCCAGCTTTTGACGCCAGTCCACTCCGTTACAATGCTGACGAGGAAACAGAAGCTCTTTAACATAACGTAATAATTCAGGAATTGAATGGCTGAATCAAAATTTGAATTCTTAACTTTTATAAAATGACATAACTTTGTAAGAGTAGCAATCTAATGAGAACTGTCTATCAGAGAAGTCAGACATTCACCAACTTTGTTGTCAACACGTCATAAACAGAAAATTGACTTTTTTTTGGCTTGCAGATTAATTGTATGTTAAATATAACAATTTCCCTGCACTAAAAACTTTAAGGCAGCCAGTTTTAAAGATTGAATATTGTTGTCTTGTATTCTTATATAATGAGACGGTTCTCATTACATTAAAGCTACATTAATGGATTTTTTTGTCCACTAGTTTTAAATTGAAACAAGCAGTACACAACACTGATAAATCTTCACCTTTAGATTGAAATTGTTAGAAAACAGTCACTTTCTTTCACATCCAGCAGTTACAGATTATTCATCTGGAGTTGTGTTTCTGTCCAACTGTTGATTGTAAATCCATTATTCACCTTCTTTTAGACTGTTTTTGCTCTCTACAAACTCCTCAGTGAAATATCTGGCTCTTCAGCTGCTAAATGCTCAACTATGTTCACCAGCTAGTCTACAGCTAACTGTTTGGTTCTGAGCACGTAGTGTACAGTAGGACTTTTACAGCTTTTTCTCTGAAAATGACACTATGAGAGCTCTGAGAATGAACCAAAAACAGTAAAGTTGCAGCCAGACAGCTAAACAATGAGATGAAACTCACTATAAAACTCCATAAAGCCAAGAGTAGCTGCAGAGTCACTGATAATTCCTTGTAAGTTCGTCACTATTTCTGATACCTCTCACATTATGCACTGTTGGTTCATACTGACACACTATGAAAAATACTGATTATAGCTGCTTCTTTATGAATCCTGAGAAGATGCACTTCACCCACTGTTGAAACCACTAAACATGCTTCCTCTTACCCTGGAGTCCCACTCGTTGAGGGTCTTGACGTTAATGAAGGACACTTCTCCGTTGGCACCAGTCATCACTCCATCGTGCTCACAGCGGACGATCAGATCGATGTCTTCCCCGAGCTTCCAGTGGCGGTACCTGAAGCACAAACACAAACCATCAGCCTGAGAGGAAGCTGCTGTCACATTTAATGACACTGATGCAGGCTAGTGTTTATTAGTTTATTATTGATTTACAGTACATTACTTTTTCTTAAAAGCCCACAAGATTATTTAGGTCTTGTATGTAATCACAGATGACACTGTTGACCAGGTTCAATTGAAAATGATTAAAGTTGCTGCACATCATTACACAGTGACAAGTGATCTAACCAGCAAGTTTCAGTGCCTACCTGTAGGCTACAGATGCCACCTCACTCTTGTCCATATCCTCCTCCACAAATGGGTTAGAGGTGGGAAACTTGTATCGCTCTCCACCCTAAGAAAAGAATGAGCATTGAATCAATATCCTGACAAGAGAAATCAATTTAGGCAGTCCTTCTTAATTCTAGATACAAAGTTTTCCATTTTTACAAGTTCTACTTTTCTTGTTGTAACTAAAACACTTTATTACAGCGATTGTGATAAAACTCAATCAGCAACAATTAGTCGATTAACAGAAAATTGAATTGGTAACTATTTTAATCATCTAATTAATCATTTCCAAGCAATAATGCCAAACATTTGACAGGTTCAAGGTTGTTAAGTTTGAGAATTTGCTCCTTTTTTGGTCTTGCATTACTGTAAACTTAATTTGGGGGTTTTGGACTATTGGATGAACAAGATAACACATTTAGGGACATCAACTTTTACAACAGGATGTAGTATGGGTCACCATCTGTCACCATTTTCTGATGTTTTATTGCCCAAAAAATGTATGTATTCATCATGAAAATAATTGGCAGAGCAACAGATAATAAAAATAATTGTTACTTGCTGCGCCGTTTAAAACAAGAAAGTTTTCAACTTATATTGAGAAATTTAGAAAACATTCTTCTGCCGTGGTTGCAGAAATATGCTGCTGTGAAACTGTGTGTGTTCTCACCATGCGTAAACACTGCTGGCTGAAGTTATGGTTGATGTATGTGGCCTCCATCGCCAGGTTACGGGGAGAGTTGAAAGAGTTGCCTTCGTCCTGCGGTGGCTCGTTGGCGGTCTCACTCACCGTAAGCAGATCTGAGAGAATAGTCAGTGTTAAAACATGTCGTAAAAGTTGTAATCAGACGTCGTTAAGATCTCACAAAGCCTCACCAAAGTCAGAGTTATCTCTCTTGTCAAAGAACAGCTTGTTGCCGACTCTCTGCACGATGATGTCCCAAGAGTTGACTGAGCGAGTGCAGCACATCAAGGTGGCCAGGATGGCATCAGTGGCAAACACGTTACCCTGAGTCTTCGCCAGCTGAGGGAGCAAAGAGACAACATGGTTTAAAGAAACTGTGATTATTGGGAAGACCTTTTATTTAAAAAAAAAAAAAAAAAAAGGTGTGACTTTATACCTTGCGGATGACGGGATCATCAGTTGTAGTGACAGTGTGGAAAATCCTCTTGATGCTTTTGAGCTGCTTCTCATTGCGGGTGGTGATCCGGTCAAAAGCTTTATCGTAGTGCTCCAGCGCACCACAGCACTCGCTGCAGGAAAACAGGAAACATGAGTTCATCCCTCAAGAAAGAGTGCTAGCCTACGAAGAGCGGGTCTTGTTTTACCGCCTCGTGTGATTCACTTACATGTCCGTGGGGTCAGCCACCTCCATGTATCTCATCTTCATCAGCCTGGGGAAGTCCATCTCCTCCTTCACCTCCCAGTCGCTCCTCACCTCCACAGAAGAGTCTCTGGGCTTCAGCTGGGCCTTGTGGAAAATGGAGGCGCACGGAGAGAAAGATGATAGATAGAGGAGAAAGAGGGGAATCTTTATTAGCAAAAAGCTTCAACACAAGTATTTAATATGCTCAAAAACATACAGAGTATATCTGCGATACAAACATACAAAACAAGTCCTTCAAGCAACTTTTTTTCTCCATATGTTAACATATTAAGACTAGAAATTAGTTATTTTTCAGCTATTTTTGGGACATTCTATGTCTTTTATGATGGTAGCAATATGATAGGAAATGATCACACTCCAGGATTCATGTTTGTCTTGTTTCTCCATGTATACAATCAATTAGTCGATTATTACCTGAGACTTCTGGTCCCACTTCTGACGGACACCAAACTGCTTTTGGAACTTCTTCTGCAGGCGCATACGATCCCTGGAAAGACAAACACTTGAGGTTAAAATAAAGTCTTTATAACCAGCTGTCAAAGCACAATGAGTAAATGTAATCTCACACTGGGATCGTACTTCTCATATGGAAATTAACGGAGGAAATGCTTTATTATAGTCTATTTTAACCACAATGTTTCTTGAGATACATCATCTCTTTTACAAGGACTACAAGTATAACAGGTGTTCACAAAGTTACATGAAACATTAATTTACAATAATGACTTCCAACTAGGGCTGAAACTAACTATTTTTTCAGAGTTATAAAAATGTCCTGTTTTGTCTGACCAACAGTCCAAAACACAAACACATTCAATTTACTGTAATTAACCATAAAATGTTTGTATTTTTGTTTGAAAAATGACAAATCGATTATAGAAAGTTTCCAATTAATTTTCTGTTGTTCGACTAATCTTTAAAACACCTGTAACAAGAGAAGATTTGCATAAAAGAGAAGTTCTAGTACTCAAAAGAGCCTCACCTCTCCTTTTGCTTGGCGCTCTTCGGGAGCGTTTGCATGTTGAACTGGGTCAGGTTCCTGCGGTCCTTGTCCCTGCGCAGATTCCTCTGTTGTAACAAACATATTCTGTTACTGGACAACTGCAAATATGATATGTAACACTGTGTTGAGTACGTCTGTGGCCTGATCTGTTGTTTACCTGAGCAAACCTCATGCGGTTCCTCTGGTAGGCGGTCTTCTGCGTCTTGGCAGTGTCCACCAGCTGGAAGCTCGTCTCGTCCTCCTCGTGGAAGTAGGCGTACTGACTACCGCCTCCGAACTGAGAGGAATACTTATCTGAGGAGGAAATAAAGACACAAGATTGTAAGAATAAACCGTATGATGGATTTAACACTTCTATGAACACTGATAAAAGGATAATATGTGCTTAATTTCCCTTTAAATTCAATAAAAATCAAATAGGAGTTTCCCATTCTAAATTCAATTATTAACAGGAATTGTCAGTCTTTCCCACATCCTGAGAACTTATTTTTATACTAACTTGTGTATCTCTTGTCTTGATAAGTGGCTCCGGTCCAGTCAGCGACCTGAAAGATGGAAGAAACAATGTTAAAAGAGCTGTAGCAAACATATTTTAGACCATTTAAACAGGAAGTAAAGAGAGAAAACAAACCTTTCCCAGACGGTCTCCTTTGCTGAATGGCTGGTAGGGCATGTCTTTAAACTTCTCGGGGACCGCACATGGACCCCATCCGGACGGATTGTCCTGGATGACAGGGGCGTTGAACTTCGCCATGACCTGAAGTCGGATTGAGAGTGACAGATTTCTGTTATCAAACAGTTCAGATTGAAATAACCAATGTATTTATGTACACACACACAGGGTCTCAGCCAATGAACAGCACTGATCTCTCCAGCAATGCACTAAAACAATAGGCACTGATCAGCTTGCGCAGTGGGCTAGTCATCATTGACATCTGAATACTGTCCGACTCAGGTACTTAATTACTCAAGAGTAATTTTTAAAAGGAAAGGTGTCCAGATGATCTGATTCCAGCTTGTTTTTCTGGGGGGTTTTGTCCTCTATGACAGTAAAGTGAATATTTTTTGGGTTGTAGACTCTTGTCGGGACAAAAGAAGATGTCACTCTGACTTTAGGGAAACATCTTCATACTTTTTATGTTATATCTATATTATTTTCTCTCTTTCTGTACTTTATTTTTATTTTTATTAATATTATTGGGTTTTCTAGTTTTTAAATTGTATGTTTTAATGTTTCCCATTTTACTATATTGTATGTTTTTATGTTCTTTGTTTCCAATTCTTCTTAAATGTTTTGTTTTTATGTAAAGCACATTGAGTTGAAATGCGCAATATAAATAAAGCTGCCTTGCCTCTAGAGCAATTTATAAAGGGAATAATCTTTAGTTGCAGTGCTACTTATTAGAGCTACAAAAGACAACATTGATTAATCTATAAAAGGTCAACAAAGACCTTTTCTAAAGCCCACAATGACATCAAGCTTATTCTTTTGGTTAAAATCTAGGTTCATTTAAAACGCACCGTGACGTGGTAATTTGAATCTGTATTGTGAATATTGTTGTTGAATTGCCTACTTGGCTAATTTCTACATTAATAGTAAATTGTTGTATCACGTGATCGTGACGCACCAAACCACATAACAAAAAAAAGTGTGTTGTCATTGTTGTGTGGTAGGATGTACATGCAAAGAATGTATGAAATTAAGTGATGACAATTAATAAAGTATAAAAATAAAGTTTAGTTCTTTTTACTAAAACCTTCAAGATATTCAATTAAAATGATATGAAACAAAGCAAAGCAGCAAATCTTCATATCGGAGAAGCTGGAACCTGATAATGTGCAGCACTTTTGCTTAACTTCATTGCTTATTATTACCTAATAAATACATTATTAAAACAACCCTACGGTGTAAAGATGTCATTTGAGGATGAATACATGATTTTTAAACATTATTTAATGATCTCATAGTGCAGTTAACGTGGCTACAACAGAGAGATTATTATATTTGTCCATTTTTCTGCAGCATCTTTGTGTTTTAGAGGCGTCACCTTCATTAGTTTAGCATCTTATTGACAGATAAGACCAATAAAACCTTTCAAAACTAAATCAGACTTTCAGGCTCAAACTCGGATGTTATATCAGAAAATAAAACCTGTATCTTCTTATTTAAGGATTATATTTAACATGTTTTGACTCAGTTATTTGACGGTGGCTAATGCTAACATGCTAATGCCGTCCAGCCAGCCAGGTGGCCTAGCTAGCCCCGGCTAAAATAAGCTAAGCTAACAGGCTATTTACTAACACACAAAGCTCTGCTACGATTTATTTACCGACTCCACATAAAAAAACACGTCGCCGTTTCTTTATATATGTCATACGTTACTGAAATCTCACCGTGACTGGTGTAACAGCCTGTCGAGCCCTTTTTATTGAAGCCGGCCCAAAGACTGTGATAATCCCAGATGTGTGGCGACGTGAAAGGAAGGAAGCGACAGACCGCCGGAAACTGACGAGTGTCTTCGTCTTCTTCTTCTGTTGAGTTTTAGTGGCGGTTGACAAACACAGCTCACAGGCGCATTTACCGCCACCTATTGGACAGTGTGTGGGACAGCAGATAGGCAGAATGAACCCTCACACCAGTGGCGATTTTAGACCCAGGCACCAAGGTTATTATAGTAAACTAAAACTAAGACTAAAACTGAAACTAGCAGTGATAAAATAATTTAGTTAAATGATTTTTTTTGTTAAAAAGAGAGTTTTGTAAAAAAAAAAAAAAAAAAAAAAAAAAAAAAATATATATATATAATGAACAATGCAAAACTAAGTAAAACTAAACTGAATTGCAGATAAAATCAGCTTAGTTTTAGTTTTTAGTTTTTTTAATTTCCCCCCTGCATTTTTACTGTATTCTGTTCAGTTTGACTTCTTGAGATAACGGGTTTGCACCAGTAGGGAGACCACAAACACAGCAAATTTTACCTCATTGTCAGCATTATTTCATCCTTTTAAGCTTCTACTAATGAAGGCTTTCCTCCTAAAAAACTAAAACTAAATAAAAACTAAACTAAAACTACTTAATCACTTGTTAAAATAAGTAAAACTAAACTGAAATAAAAAAGCAAACTGAAAAACTAAAATAAAAATAAAAACTAATTAAAATTTCAAAACTATAATAACCTTGCCAGGCACCCATAAATTTGATCTCAGCACCCCTTAAAAATAAATAAGTCAATATTGTATTTTTTTCTAAAAAATATATTTTATACGACTTTAATTATTTTGCCAGCCTGTCTGCTAGAGATGGGACAAGCAATTATGCTACAGGCTCAAATGGTTTTATTTTAACAAGTTTAATGTACTTTGGATAGTTCTGTCATTAATATTGTGTTTCCGTCAGGGTTCATTAACTATCTTAGGGTCCTCTCTGTAGAAATCTGTGATTGTTTATTCTGAACCATTATTTTTATACACTATAGTATACCACTCTACTATATATTGATATTTCTTGTTGTAATTTACCAACTATTTATCCAGTGAAATTTCACCATGTTGCAATTGCTCACTTCCACCACTGGAGAGCAGTAAATACTTGGCCACGCACTTCACCAACAGTGACGATAACATACAAGTCATGTCAATTATTGTCATTCTCTCCATGTACTGTAGGTGAATAAAACTGGGTTTCCTCCTTTGCTACAGTGTAGACCAGTGGTCTCCAACCCTGCTCCTGGAGAGCTACTGCCCTGCATGTTTTAGGTATCTCCTCACTCTAACTCGTTATCAAGCAGCTGAGGCTCGTCAAAGGGCTTGATAACGAGTTGATTATTAGAATCAGGTGTGTTAGAGTGAGGAGATACCTAAAACATGCAGGGCAGTAGCTCTCCAGGAGCAGGGTTGGAGACCACTGGTGTAGACGATATAGCAAAAACTGGAATGTTAATCAGTCTTTTTCCGTACACCATCCTATGTACAGGTTAGTCTATTTCAAAGTGCTTTATAGATGACAAAAAAGCTGATAAGACATATCAAATTTGACACACAAGAAATAAAAAAGAAAATTTCATAAAACCAATAATGTAGATGTAACATCAAATAAGAGCAAGAGAAAACAGAAAAAACAAATATGACAAATAAAACCAATGAGAAAATACAACATGATTAAATAAAATTAAAAATGCAATTAAAAATTAAAAAAAGCCTGGCTAAAGAAGTTTTAAGTTTAAAGATATGAAGACTTCCAGCTGCTCTTAGATGTGTAGACTGTGTCAACAGCTCAGAGCATGAAAAAAAAAAAATTCATAAAAAGTTTTTGTCCTGCACTTTGGAACGACTAAAAGCCTCCTGAGGGGATGTAATGGTTCATACATTGTAAGTTTGCCAGACAAGGAGGCGGCTGCAAGACCATGAAGTGCTTTAAAAACAAGAAAAAATCAATACAGGAACTGACAGACAACCAGTGTAAGACCTTTAAAACAGGTGTAATGTTTTTTGTAATGTTGTTCTTACATAAGAAAATGGGCATAAAAAAATAATAATTATAATATATGCAAAAGTACAAAAAACATAAAAATGGCAACAGGAATAGTGCCATTTTGCAGCATCACAAGTCTGCTGCTTTGTGAGTGTTTTTGAGTATGAAACAGGAAAGCTGGGCGGGGGGGAGTGAGACTTTTTGTATGCGTCTGCAGTGGTCGGCAGGGGGGACTACGGCGCTCAGAAGCCTCACAGCCTACAGGATTAAAGCTGTCAGACAGTCTTGTGGTTCTGGCATGAATGATGCTGAACCTTTTTTCCAGATGGTAGTAGGTTGAACAGATTTTTGGAGAGATGAGAGGAGTCTTTGACAATGTTGACAGTCCTGCTGTTGCAATTACAGTTAAAAAAAAGTTAAAAATAAAAATCAAAGGAGAAAACAGTGCCTCTAGTTTGGAAGTAATGTGTGGAAAATGAACACATTTACTGTATACTTTCTGTTTTATCTATATTGTCCCAGTTAAAATGAAATTGTGTTGGATAAATTTAGCTGTTTTGTGTATATTTAACTTTAACACAGTGTGTGTATTTGATAAACGAGACATATCATGCACATTTCCTGGTCTATATTTTTATTCTGTGGTTCTACTGGAATATCTATGCATCATTTACAGTTTAAAACCTTCTTGTTTAACATATACTGGTCCTTTATGCAGCTCTCCAGTTCAGCCTCTGTCTGAAAAAGGCCGTTTTAGCTCCTGTCTCTTTAAGGCCCTCCTCCCAATGAGCCCGCTCTTTTCTTATTGGGCAGCTTCAGGAAGCTTCCTCTCACTCCAGAGGCTACGTAAACATAACATGAAATGGAAACTTCTTAAATACATCCCTTCATGTTTGAGCTGAAATTCGATCTAAAATATGCAAATGACCAGCCTTAGCAACAAAGATTAAAGGACGCACGGCTGTTTGTGGGCATGTGTGAACGATCTGATGCCAGATCAGAAAAAGTAAAAGTAACTTTGCCAATTAGGCTTTCAGAGCAGGTTGATTCCCTGACTTTAGACCCACAGGGACCATTTGTACATTCACCTCATGGTTTAGGCTTTGACCATGTTTAACACAGAAATACAACATCTTAACAGTATATAAATAACAGAAACTCTCAAAAAGCATCATATGTCCCCTTTCACAACGCCTTTCTAAGAGTGCATAATATCACATAACAAAGATAGTATTTGTAGAATTATGTGTAATAAGACACAGATGCATATAGAACATGCATTTCCTGGCATAAGGTAAGTAATGAAATCAAATGACATATCATGTAACATTAGACCAACCATGTTAACATGTAGAGAATATAAGCAGTCCATGATTATTGAAATTAATATTAAAGTTTTATCCTCTTGTTGACAAATTATTGCAAAGATTATATCAACTGCATGTTCTTAACACCTGCAAAATGCATAAAAGCCATTTATTTATTTCAGTATTTTACATTGTAGGTTCTGTATTGCTCTGAAAAGGTGTGACAAAGAGACACAGACATGCAGTTTAAACACATTTAACAAACTTAAATTTTTAGGATGACATTTTTATAATGAGTTTTTCTTTATGTGTATGTGTAAATGTGTGATGCAGCATGTGTAGGACAATGTATATTTGATGTGTGTGTGTGTATGCATCATGGAAATATGTATCCATGTGTGCACATATTTATTTGTATTACCTTTATAATATTTTATTATTGTGCAAATATTGTTATATATAGTTTATGTTGTTTTTTGTTGCCTTGTACAACACTTTTTAACATTTGTTTTGTGTTATATAAAGTTTTATTATTGTTATGAATATTATTGTTTCAATAAATACAGACTATTAAGTACTGTCATGTCCTGTTTATGATAACCAAATGTGGTTTTCTTTTATAATATATTACATGCACACTGAAATGAGAAATTGGAGATGTGCTTGCGTGACTTTGGAGAGGTTTACTGTAGTGTGACTTTTACCAATTTAACCAACATACATGGCTGCATTACACAGTTGCACTGTTGACCTGGTTTGAGTAAAAATGTGACAAATCCTGGTGCTAGAGCTGCTGTGTGCTGCTGGACTGTGCAGTCTTTGGGGAGATGTATGCTGTCTGAGTGTTTCTCTGTTATTTTAGATGTTATTTCCTTTCTTTTCCTTCCACCTGTTCCACACAGAAGACACACACACTCTTTGCCTCGAGCCAGGATAAATAACATTATTATCAGTCAATGCAATTGAATTTTGAATACTATGTTATACAGCTAATTAGGCAGCATATACACCAAAAGGGCTTTAGATAAGTAAAACAGACACTCTCCTGTGTGTGATCCTGTGCTTTCATGCACTGATCTTTCTCTCTGGTGTCACCTAGGAGGTCTTGTGTATTTTCTAAACAAATCCTTGGTATTAATTAAGATGTCGCTCCTGCACTGGAAAGGTCAGGAAATCTAATCAGTATACATGAATAAGGCTGACTCTTTGACTGATGTCAATAACTTGTACTTCAAATATTTCACCAACGCTGAAGTGATGCTCAGGGATCATTGCAGTTGTGAATGATGCTGTCATGTGACCACATCTGCCCTTTATTAATCGACTACTTCAGTGTCTCTCTTGAGCTGACACAAACCACAGATCCTCACTGTTGAGTAGTGGCTGTAATCTCTTCGAGACATCACTCTGTCGCAGCAAGCACCAGAATTTAAATTCAGCCTTTTTGCTTCGTTCCCACGTTGCATCATCACCTGGCAGCATGGGCTGTGAATCACATCAAAAACGCCTACTGTCGTCCGTCAGGGAGGTTTGGAGCAGCGCTGACAACAGATGGTAAACCCAGTGTGTGTGTGTGCAGAAGTCATATTCATTCAAGCATTGAAAATGAAGATAACTGATTATTTAACTGGTTACATCCTCACTTAGACATGAATGTGTATAGATGGAAAGTGTGATTTATTCCATTAAATATACATTACAAGAGCTTCAACCATTCAAAGGTTATATCAAAATCATTTATATTGTGAACTGCACTGATGTTTTGAGTCTATTCTTCAGGACTGACAAACCATCTTGATGCATTCCTGTTATAGAATAAGTCAAGAAAGCATTTATTCGTGGCCCTGCAAGCGTAGTGGTGTAGGTGTAGAGTGGAACATATAGAAAGCTTATCACCCACTGTATAATTTTGTTAAAGAATGAGAAAAATGATTTAAATCCTACAATTTGTTTTTAAATGTTGCCTAGAGTTGACCAACAAGAACAAAGTGGGCTCATTGGGAGGGGTTTCCTTAAAGAGACAGGAGCTGAAACAGCCTGTTTCAGACAGAGGCTGAACTGAGGGGCTGCATTAAAGTTTTTTTAAACTCAAATATTATCCATGATTATGAGTCTTAAATAAAACTATAATGCAGCCCTAAGTTTAGCCTCTGTCTGAAACAGGCTGTTTCAGCTTCCTGTCTCTATAAGGAAACCCCTCCCAATGAGACCACTTTGTTATTGTTGGTAAATCTAGGCAATTTAACAAAAATTGTAGGATTTAAATATTTTTCACATTCTTTAACAAAATTATACAGTGTTAAATATTATATATATATATATATATTATAATATATATATATATATATATATATATATATATATATATATATATATATATATATATATATATGATGTTTTTTTTTCATTGCATGTTTTTTAAAGCTCTCTGAGTCTTTAATGTGTGTCTGAGAGATAATTAGGGAGAAAATTTCCGGGCACCTGTGCTCAATCAGAGAGCCCCACATCCTCTATAAATACTAGGTGATTACTGGGGCGGGGGGAGGGTGACACTAACAAAGCAGAGGAGGAAGAGTTTACTGGAGATCAGTACTTGAGTAAATACTAAGTTACATATCACCACCATTTATATTTGTGGATTCTTTTACTGATAATACTGAAGACAATCACAATAAATTCACTGAAACACATCTTTTATTTTTCTCATTTCAAATCTAAATTTCACATTTGTGATTGTGGCATAAAACAGTGAAACTGCAGCAGCCCAATTAGAAAAACAGACAAACATCAATAAAACAATCCAGTGTTTATACGTACTATACAAAGTATACACCAACCTGCATCGGGCAGAGTTATGTAGCACATTTTACCCCCTGATGGTTTGAATTAATCTCAATCTCACTTTGATGAGGGTTCATGTTTCTGCACCTAAATCAACATTGACACTTCATCTTTAAATGAAGGTTGGTTTTTGAAAGCACAGAGTAATGAATAATCACGCTCTGTTGGTATTACCAGTGGGGATGCAGGAAGTCAATTCATGCATCCTGATTACACTCAGGCACAGATTGAATTAAACAGGCGTTGTTCTATATTCATTAAAAAGTGCTTAATGTGCAGCAGAATAAGCTGTTTTCTTTCAAGAGTGTCATTGACTGAGATAATAAAATCCAACCCAAAAGGGAAGCATTCCTGTTTATTAGCATCTTGTAAGGACCTTGTTGTGTTGATAACAGTATTTGTGCAGGGTTTCCATAGCTGCTCCTGCCAAAAAAAAAGAGAGAAAAAAAAGTGAATAATAGGCTATTAGAGTTAACTTGAGTCCAGTCCATACTGTATGTGGGTGAAAGCCTGTAGGCAGAGAATCGCACTGAGTCATAGCGATGCCACCAGCAGACCCATCAACTATCACCTCTTTATGTACAGTAAGTGCAGCAGGAGAGGAGGGGGCCGAGGATCAATACAGTCCAACAATATTTATAGCTGAACACACACATGCACAAACACTAGTAAATAGCTTACTCATAGAAAAAAAAAAAAAGAGAGAGAGAGAGAGAGAGAGAGAGAGAGAGAGAGAGAGAGAGAGAGAGAGAGAGAGAGAGAGAGAGAGAGAGGAGAGAGAGAGAGAGAGAGAGAGAGAGAGAGAGAGAGAGAGAGAGAGAGAGAGAGAGAGAGAGGAGAGAGAGAGAGAGAGAGAGAGAGAGAGAGAGAGAGAGGCAGACACATCCCAGCTCTGCTCGCCCTCAACAAATCTCCGCTCTCATCAAGATGCACGCCCCCAGAGGCCTGGCAAATAAAGTGTCAGCAGGCAAATCCCTTTTTAATGTGCCTTTTAATGACGTTTTGGGTTGGGTTTTTTTCAACACTCCTCAGTGGATCCGTGTGAAAAGGGGTGAGTGTGGGCGTTTGGGATGAAGACCAGCCGAGAGGAGCAGCAGCACAAAACAAGCAGAAGCATTGTTTCACTGTAGTTAGAGCCCGCTAAATATAGTGTGTGTGTGTGTGTGTGTGTGTATCCATGAATGAGTGACTTTTGTTGAATGATAGAGATTTGTTGTCATATTTAGTGTCATTTAGAATAAGCTTATCTTTTACATGCAGATTTATTTAGCTAGCTCATTTTAATCTGTCTGTCTTTATCTATTTCTTTTTAATATGTCATGTTTTTTTAAATACTGTCTATCAATATATGTTCTTGTTTTTAGTCGTATATACTCTTCCAGGAGTTGGAAAAGTTAACTTTGTTATGAAGGAAATGTGCAATGAAAATAAAATAAATCTATTCTACAACAGGAAATGTAAAAGAATCATAAAAATAAAAACTAGCAAAATAAACCTTTTTTTCCCTCTTTTTAAATATTTTTTGTCGTGTGGCCATATCAAAACCTATTATGTAGAAATGCATTGAAATCATAATGCTTCCCTTTGATACACACTGCTCTTTAATGAAGGGAACAAAATACAGAAATGATCATAAAGCCTCCTTATTACACCAAATAGTAATTAGGATATATTTCAGCCTTTATGAGTCAAATGGTCTTTTCTTGAACTAATATGTATATATACTCCTTTTTTGTTTGCTAAACAGTAATTCACAGACAAAGAAATGTACAGTGTTTAAACTCATGATGGATACTTCTCATGAACAAGCTGTTATAAAACCCCAACAACAGGATTCCTAATAGTTATTTTGGATTTGGTAGATGCTGCATTAAAGAATAGTCCAACAAATCACAGATACAGAGGATTTAAAAGTTCACTGTATTTAACTTTGTGTTTCACAGCAATGCTGTTATGAAACATGCCATCAAGTTACAATGATGTTTTAAGCAATTTTCATAATATTAGCAAAGAAGGTCTGACCTTAAAAGAATATTAGGGTTAATTGGAAAATAAATGAGGATTTGTCTTGTAAGATTTTATGTCATCATGGGGCAAGAAGGTGATACAATAACTGAGCTTAAAGTTACCTCAACACATCTCTGGGTTAGAAGTACCACATACATCATTAAAATGGCAAAAAATAGAACAAAATTTACCACAAAATATGACTTTATTCTTTTTTTGCTTTGATTTTGGCATGACTTTTGGAATGATATATTTAATAAATTATTTTTGCTGTTTCTCAGTGCACAAACAAATCTGAAGAAGCCAGTTTTTGAATATTAATACACTAGTTTGAAATGTGTCTGCCACTCCAAGCACTTTGAGTCGCTGGCTGAGCAGTTCTGTATGCAGACATTAGATCTTCTGACACAGATGGATATGATGTGGATCAGACATGAGCAGTTTTCTGCTGACAGTATACGAATTCATGTCTTTGAATGTGTGCGTGTTCATTGAGTACAGCAGCTGTAGCCCTTGCATGCACTATGCTGTATATTGTGTTATCTCACCAGTAATATGTGTCAGTTTAAATCACACTTCACTTCCTTTGTGCTTTTTAAAGGACTCACAAATCTGTAAATTTCCTCTTTTTAGAAACTTTTCTTTATTACATATCGGAAGAGAACAACTCTTAAAAGAGCTCAGAGACATCTCTTTATCTTTTTATGCCTCTGTACCATAGCGAGATGCGACATCACCCATTGGTCTGCTTTAGAGCTGGTTTGAAGCCAAGAGTTGCAGCTTATGGGCAGTGCTAAGACCTTCCAAAAAAGGAGTGCAAGGTGTTGGCTTTCATGCTCTGAAAACACTCCCCATTAGCCACTAAATTGTGCGAACAGATCAGCTATCTTAATCAAGTAACATTAAACTTAATAAAATTAAGTATTAAGTGATAAGTAATCAACAATCAATCATCAATTAAGTAATCAACGCCCACACAGCAGACATCAAAGCTATTATAAGTCTTTAAATCTTATTAACTGAGCAATAATTCCCATGATGACCACCAGCACATTAAAGGGCCTGAATTTAGAGACTGAGACCAGAATGAATCATTGAAAAAACATATTGATTTAGTATTTCTGGAGAGAATTTGACACTTTTTGAATAGGTATTAATTGGAGCCAATTTTCTTTTTGTGTAGCCAGCATCTGGTGGCCTTCGGTGGTTTTACATTTTTAACTACTTCAGTGTTGGCTTCAGCCTACCTGATGAGAGCCAGTGTTGTTAGTCCTTGGGAAGCAGAAAGCATATCAGCACCTGGGCACATGCATCACTAAATCTGAATCAAAGCCAGTGTGATTTGCAATTCCTGTAACAGTGTGTCACTCATGTGTCTCATATCACGTGGAGGTGCGTTCTGATAACAAAATAGTAAATGATTAACTTTGAATTGCTGCCAGTGTTGTAGTTGTGCAAGATTTACCAAGAAATCCAGCTTAACCCTCCTGTTGTCTTTACATCGACTGTGCAACTTTTGTCCTTCTGGGTCAAAATTGACCTGGTTTGGTTTGACTGTTAATAAAGCATAAGCTATAAATTATCACCTAATTATGTATTAGACCTTTTTAGTCAATTTCATTCCAATTTATTACTAGAGTTTTTACACATATTTTTGTGGAAATAATGGTCAATACGCCTCATTTCACTGAAACCATGCCCCTTTTTTGAGTTAACGTCCTCCCAAGTAAAAATTGACGCAAGGGTTAATTCAAGACCCTTCAGAGTTACTTGATCTGAAGTATGGTGAACTGGTGGGAAATTATAGTATTAAACAGGATTTAATGTGTTTTTTGTTTTGTTTCTTTTGTTTGCTTGTTTGTAATCTAGATCAAAATGTAATGTAAGTAATGTGGTGTATTTTTTAATCTACCCTGATCTCCAGGCAGCACATGCTAGTTTATTGTCATCAAATGTGCAAGAAAAATGCAATGTTATGAATTCTGAACTTGGGTGTCCAGGGTGCAAAGTTATCACACAAAGCCTTATGCTCTCAGGAAATGGTGCATATTTCCTGCTACAGTGCAAGAGACAAAGTAATTCCTTCACCATAGTCAAAATGTACAACATCATTCAGATTGAATTCAAATAACATCCTTCAAGGCTCAAGGTCAGTTCTGTCAATGCATGAATACAAATACCATACAATATACATGTAAGACAATATTTTTGTATATATTATTCATAAACAATCCATGAGAGCCCTACAACATGTGAAGACATGAGTCTTTTACAAAACGCTAATGTGTGTACAATTACAGTGAATGCTGACAAGCTTAAATACAGTTGAATTGTGTGATTGTCACATTATGGAATAAAAAGGCTACAAGTACAAAGATCAACCAGATACATGTGATGAAAGTAAATAAAGGCACAAATTTGTACATTCAGACATGCATATGTACACGTTATAAACATACAGTCTGTATGTTGGTAAAACTTTAGCAACTCCTTCAAATGCTAAATAAACTTTGAGTCCATTGATCAAAAAAGCATTTCTGATTTTTAAAATGTTTCTTATATATATTATATTTCTTATAATACTGATTTCACTTCAAGTAACATAAGCTGACAATCCATATTAATAATAATAATAATAATAACAATACATTTAATTTGTATCGCACTTTTCATTTTCGATACAGTATTAATAACAGAACACACAACATAAAGAAAATAGTAATAAGGATTAAGATGAAAAAGCCTTCTTGAATAGAACGTTTTTTAGGCTTTTTTTAAAAGAAAGTCTGGGGTCTGTAAGCCCTCACATAGTTAGCAAGACTGTTCTATTAGTGTGCTGCAGCAGAGCAGAAGGCTTGATCCCCTTGGTGCAGAGCTTAGTGGCCAAATCCTGGAGGAGCGAGCTGCTGGCAGATATGAGGGGGCGGGTGGAGGTTTGTGAGGTGTGTGATCAGTTCCTGTAGATCGGAGGCGCATGTGGTCTATGGATTTTTATGTGAGAATGAGTGTTTGTGTGTTAGAGAGGGGCGGAGTTTATAAATAACTTATCTCCAATGAGGTGCTCTGTTCTAAATTTTCCTCCGGCAGGGTTTTGATGCTCCCATTTTTGGCTCCATTGAGAAGCAGTGGGACAGTCAGTGTCGACCCATTGACCGGGTCCTTGCCTTTTGGGTCGTTTCGAATGTCCTTGTTGTCCGGGGAAGACAGCTCTGTTGTTGCTGGAGTTGCTCCTTTTTCTGAGAACAACGGCTGAGAACTCTCCGTCTGAAAGTTGCTGTTGCCATTTTGGGCGATTCTGTAGATCTCAGTCATTTCTGAGACGTCTTCCTCATCATCGTCCTCTTCAACCCTGATTCCCCTTCTCAGGCTTTCCCTGGGCATGAGCGCCCTCCTCCCCTCCTCCTTCTGCTGCTGCTGGCGCTCCATGGGCTCATGGTTCTCCACTTTCCTTGTGGAGCGACAGAGGGCTTTTCGGAAGCCCCTCTTGAAGTTCTCTGACATGAAGCCATAGACGATGGGGTTGGCGCAGCTGTTGGCATAGCCAAGCACGACAACAAAATAGTAAAGGCCATCGTACTCTATAGGCAGGGATACCAGCTGGTTAATGATGTTAAGGGCGTAGAAAGGCAGCCAGCAGAAGACAAACACAGCCACCACAATCACAACCATGCGTGTTACTTTTCTCTCCGACTTCCTTCGCTTGGTTGAGGTGGCGTGCACTTTCTTACCCGAGCTGCGGATCTTGAAGACAATAAGCAGGTAGCAGAGGCAGATGATTAGAAGAGGGCAGAAGAATCCAACAGTGGAGGTGTAAATGATGAAGGCCGCCATCCAGATCTTAGCTGGCTGTGGCCAGGCGATGTTACAGGTGCCTCCTGCCTTCTCAATATTAGCAAAAATGACCACAGGCAGAACAACAAGGAATGACAGCGCCCACACGGTGCCATTCACAATTTTGGCCACTTGAGGGCGTCGCCACTTAGAGGAGCGAATGGGGTGGACCACAGCCAGGTAGCGGTCAATGCTCATCACAGTCAGGCAGAAGATGCTGGTGAACTGGTTGATTGAGTCAACGGTCATGACCAGGCGGCACATGAAGGGGCCAAAAGGCCACATCTTTAGGGTGTTCTGAACTGCCAGGAATGGCATGCCGAGCATGAACAGCTCATCAGCAATGGCTAGATTCAGGATGTAGATGTTTGTCACTGATTCTATCTTCGAGTAGTGCAGCACAATGTGGATTACTAAAGTGTTCCCGCCCAGGCCGATGATGCAAACAATTATGTATATGAGGGGGATGAGGACCCCTGCTACGCTGAGACCTGAAGAGACATCTGTGACTGTGGAGTTGGTGGAGTTGGACAGCGTCTCGTTCAGAATGCTGTCATTGAACATGAGCAGAAACAGGGGCAGACCAGGAGAGGGACTGGCGAAGCTGCCATTCTCCCACATCTCATCCATCATCTCCAGCCTGGGAACGGAGATGTCACCCATGGATGTCTTCTTTCTATCGCTTTGTCTTCTGCTGTCTCAGCTCCCACCCATCTGTTCTGTTGAAGGGAAAAAATATAATTGGTTGTCTAACTGAATTGTTGACATTTTTGCAGAAAATGAACACATCTTTATTTTTCAAGGACATGAGTAAAGTGCTGAGATTTAGAAAAACTACATTTTTTGTGCTGCTGGGTTTAAAAGCACGTTTCTCTATTAATTGAAAAAAAAGTGCATGTTTGCTCATTTCAGCTTTGAAAACCATCAGCAGATCATGTTTTTCCCTCAGTTTTTACTGATATATTACTCTAGGGGCATTTTGGTTCTTTTACAGTTGCAAACACAATGAAATTACACACAGCACAAGCAACTCTGCAACTACTACACTATCATTCATGGACATTTTCCCCCTTTAATTTCTGATTGTGGCCACCATTAACATGTTACAATGGTAATGATAGTGCTCACAGTACGGGTAGCACAAACAAAAGAAAAATATAGGATCTGGATAATAAAAAGCAAATGCAA
Source organism: Scomber scombrus (assembly GCF_963691925.1). Taxonomy (NCBI): domain Eukaryota; kingdom Metazoa; phylum Chordata; class Actinopteri; order Scombriformes; family Scombridae; genus Scomber; species Scomber scombrus. Next base: position 5,081,457 of record NC_084987.1, on the reverse strand, counting down.
TAGGGGATATGAGATGAGTCAGACAGGAAACAATTAAACCAGGGTGAAAATGGATGTTTGCACTTAGATTGATTTGACCACGACAGCTATATTTGGTCCTTTGATACAGCAGGCAAATTAAACACAGTATGTTCCCACACACAGATGCAATGCTGATAATTGACATTTGATTAGCAGCCCAGCACTTTGGCTAAGACTCTATGTGTGGTTTCAGAGGACTCACACTTTGTAAACATCTCTACTGAGGCAAAGTAACAGCTGGCACACTCACCCTCTCATTCACACAGTCACTTCCATTTAACAATCATTGAGAACCAACAGAATCAGCCTTTTTTTACATCTTATATTTGAGATATTCTGATTGTGACAGAAGAGCAAAGCTAAAAGATGGTGATTTATGTGGGTTATGTGGGATCTCTTTTTGGACTTCTACATGGGATATTATGTAATAAACATGCAAAACACTGTAATTGGAAGACTCTCTTGTATGGCTCTAAAGATGGCTTTGCTACTTCAGTCCAAACTGGAACAACCGTTAAGTAGATTGCAATGAACTTTGGTGCAGCCATTCATATTCTTGTCAAAAACTTTTATTTGAGTAATCCCTTAACTTTCCTAGAGCATCATAAAGTCAAAAATTAAAATTTGTTTGTGACTGAATTCCTGCAAAACTAATGACATTCCCACCGGCCTCAGTTGAAATTTGTGTTTAGTGCTGATTAGCAAATGTTAGCATGATAAGAAGCTAAAATGAATATGGTCAACATTGTTCCTGGTTAACCTGAGCATGTTCACACTGTAAGCATGTAGCCATGCGGCTGCAAACAGCAGCAAATATGCTTTTCTATTAAAGTAATGCTGCATGAATTACATTTTCTGTCAACATAATGAGAAAATGTTAATTAACTTTTATGGCAAATTGCAAAAATGTTGATATTGAATGTAAAAATGAAATGTACCGTTTTTCCTCCAGATTTCAACATATTATGATCATATTTAGAAAGTGGCAGCACTTGGTTAAGGTTATAGAAAGATGGCCTTGGTTCAATTAACAAATAGTCTGCAGTGAAAATATGTTTATGAACATTTCAGTGAAACCACAATACAATCTTTCAATAAACTTAACTAAAATGCTTTTGTTGCCAAAACTGAACCCCATCAATTACCTTTGCCAATGCAATGTAATTAGGAACAATATAAGCATCATGACCATTTTTCATCAAAAAGGTTTTTCAGAAAATATTTCTGACCATCTTCCTTTTTTCCAAGATGTCTGATGTTGTTTTCATAAAATCAGCAGTGAGAATAGCACAGATGTGCCCTGTGCTCATTGATAGAGTTCATCAAACAATCCGACTGAAAGGTTATTGTCACCTTGATGGCGACAGCTGCAAAGACTATGAACAAGGCTTGAGTTCAATTTAAAACGACACAAGGGGGAAAAAACAGCCTGAAGCAGCACTTAGAGGAGAGCAAAAAAGGACAACAAACATACGTCTTCATATGAGACTTGAGTAGTTTCTTTGATTTTAGCAGATTGTCCCATAAATCATTTTTCAATATCTTCAATTCCTTGTGATTATGGACATTTCACATTAAATTTGGAGCGCCACTGGAAAGCAGAGGAGGAGCAAACTTAGAGATCAGTGTCGTAAATCAAACAGAAACAAATAAACGGCAACACGTGGCAGCAAAATAAGAACAGACTTTTCTCATCTTGAGTGAATGTGTTTCAAAAGGGAAAAATAACTGGTTCTTACTGATAAAAGAATGATACAATAATATATCAATAGCAGCAAAAACTCATCATCTTCTGAAGGACTTCATTATGAGCAGGATTAGATCCATATATTGGTTTACTACACTGAATTGAAATTAAATCAGTTATTGACCTGATAAGGCAACTGTTCATAGGGGAGGTTTCTCTTTCAGCAATGACATGTATGATGCTGCTTTGTGTTTATTAATGATTCAAATGCAATTCTCGAAGGCATTATCAATATAAAGGAGACACTAATCCATACCATCAGGGATTTACTAACACAGTAAATCCCTGATGGTTTGCGTCATCCTGCCTTCAAAGGACAACACCGATTTTTTCTCCCTCTGGTCTCCTTATAACATTTGCCACAACAGCTCAAGCAATTATCATTATCCATGTATGAAGATGAACCTTTTTAATATTGCAAAACAATTTCCAACTAAGGTATATTCATACCTCCTGAAAACAAAATCTCAGTTTTCATCATTACTAAAGACAGGATGACTTTCGAGACCCATTTGAAAACAAAAGGCAGTTAAACTACACAGACAACTGACACAATTATCCATCAGTTCTACTTAAAAGCCAAAAAGTACACAGAGATTTTATTTTTGTGCCACTTATGTTGTCAAGCAGTCTGCCAAACTCACTAATGACCGAGTTATGGGCAGGATAGTCAAGAGTGATGGATACTTTTTTTTTTAGAATTCTTTGTTTGGATACTGACACCAGTACTTAATGGCTCCACATTTACACTACACAGAGCTGCCATATCAACCAATAGTCAAGTTTCCATACAAATGTAGCAAACATTTTAATCTGCAAGAGAATACAAGAATTAATGTGAATTTTCACCAACTGTTATATAAATATTAGGAGTTGGTTAATCAAGAATAACAGTTGGTGGTGCTAATTTTACAGTAAGTGCCATTAAACCATTGCAGAAGAAGAGGAAACAATGATATGAAGCAATACAAGTGCTCCAATTATAGCTGAAATGATGGAAAACCGTGTTAAAAAAAAGAAGAAGGTGATTCTGCACCACAATGAAGCAAAGTTGCTGCTGCACTTGAAAACATACTTTATACAAGCGTTACAAAGGTGAGATGTAAGACATTAGCCCGGACTTAAAATGGAAGTTTGGGATGACTGTCTTTATGATCTAATCTGATCTGATGATATATCGATCGTTAAGTAAGCAAATATACTTTAATAGGACATTTATATGACCATAAAGGTTTGTATAAAAAAGTAAAATAAGAAGTAGCGATTAACTGATTGTAATTTCAATAATTTTTCAAACATTTTTGGTTCCAGCTTCTCAAATGTAGGGATTTGTGATCTGTGATAGTAAACTGAAAATCTTTCGTTGAGTTATGTTTTCCACAACTGGTTGGACAAAACAAAAAATCAGAAGCTGTTGGGAAGTTTTGACTTTTTTTTTTTTTTTGACATTTCACAAACTGTTAGTGATTTCAAGTCCAAATGAAAATAATTAATAGTAGGCGTTGTTAAAAAAAGAAGAAAGAAAGAAAGAAAAACGTTTCTTTTCTCTCACCCTCACCACAGTGCAGCTGTAACAATTATTTGCATTTCTCACAACTGTGAAGCCTCAGAGAAATCAATTTATCCAACTCCCTGTCTACATCTTTCATCTTGAACACCCTGAAGTCTGCCTAATGTCAAATGTCTGCATTGTATTTGTCATATTTAATTCTGCCTCATTAATCTTCATGCTAAAGACCCTTTGAGGCCTTTAAACTTTTCTGAAATAAAAATCCATTCAGTTTGGAAACTGAGGTTCTGAACTTCTCCCGGTGTCACACAGGAGTGATGTGATGTCAATGTCTCCTCATCTGTCTTTGTTTTTCTGTAAATGACACGAGGGGATGGGTGCAGAACTATAATGTGGAGGGACGCAGTTGTATAACCTCTAGTGTGAATACATCTAATAAAGAGTAATCAATGTCTTTCTGAAAACACCCTCAGACTGTAAAACCAGAGGCTGAGACTGTCTGTAGCCAACGTCCTTCTGGCTAAATACTGTGTTAACAACATCTGAAAAAATTGGGCAACCATGCTAAAAAAACATATGATCTATATTTTAATCTTCTGATGCCTGGTGTCCCTTGCTTTTGATTGGTCGACAGTCTGCGCTGTATCAAGGACTCATCTCTAGTGTTCATTAGATTAGATTAGATTCCACTTTATTTTCACTGCACAGAATACAAGTACTGAGACAATGATATTTTGCATCTAACCAGAAGTGCATAAGAGGCAGTAAGTGCAGTGCATTGTAATGCAGATAACAGCTGACACATTTATGGAAAAAACAACATAAAGTGTCTTAGAAAGGTGTCTGGCAACCTCATGCTGCCAGGACAGCTTCAATGCACCTTGGCATTGATTCTACAGTCTCTGGACTCTACTGGAAGGATGAACACCATTCTTCCAAAAGATATTCGCTCATTTGGTGTTCTGATGATGGAGGTGGAGAGCGCTGTTGGCACATTGGTCCAAAATCTCCCATCGGTTTTCAATTGGGTTGAGATCTGGTGACTGTGAAGGCCATAGCATATGATTCATGTCATTTTCAAACCCATCAAACCATTGTGACCCCTCACGCCCTTTGGATGGGGGCACTGTTATCCTGGAAGAAAGCACTCCCATCAGGATAGAAATGTTTCATCATAGGATAAAGGTTATCTCTCAGAACAGCTTTGTATTGATTTGCAGCGACCCTTCCCTCTAAGGGGCCAAGAAGACCCAAACCATGCCAGCAAAATGTGCCCCACAAACACCAGATCCTCTCATTGTAAGGGTCAAGCATTCAGACCTGTACTGGGTTTTCCTCTCATTTGTCACCCATCTGTATGAATCATATATACATATAATAAATAGTAAGGGTAGGTATAAATATGCTGAGATATGAACATTATATTAAAATTAATCAGTATGAAGATATATATACAGTGTTAACATTAGGAACTGTATGAGCAGTATGAAATGTAAACCCTTGGATATTCAGATTAAATAGCTTGAGGTATGATAAGAATACAATGTATAGTATTAATATGAATACACTATATAAGATATAACCAGTATACCGGTATAACCAGTCTGGTATAAGCAATTAATAAATATGAATACACTAAAGGTCAGATACAAACAATTTAGACAATAGTATAAATATAAATAATGTAGTAAATACTGGTAAGTAGTAAATACTAATTGGTTCAGTCTTGGACGAAAGGGGTAGATAGGTTTCCAGGGGTGGTGGTCGGGGGGTTTAGGAAGATGAGACACTGATGAGCTTTCTTGACCGGGGTCAATTGGTTGAGGGCCCAGTAGAGATCCTCAGAGATGTGGACATACAGAAACTTGAAGCTGGTAGCATTCTCAGTCGCCATGTCGATACGAATGGGGGTGTTTATGCTGCCTTTGGTCTTTCTGAAGTCCACAATAAGATCCTTGGTCTTCTCGATGTTGATGCTCAACCACCACCCTGTAGGCCGCCTCTGCTGATGAGACCAAACACTGCTGTGTCATCTGCAAACTTGATAATGGTATTGGAGCCATGTACAGCAGTCGAAAGAGAACAGGAGAGGACTCAGCACAAAGACCTGTGGGACGCCAGTGTTCATTCTGAGGGTTGAGGAGGTGAGGTTCTCTAACCTAACATGCTAGGGTCTGCTGGTTATGAAGTCCATTATCCAGTTACAGAGGGGAGTGTTGATGCCAAAGTCACCAAGTTTAGTGATCAATTTGATGGGATGATGGTGGTGAATGCTGAACTTCAGTCATCACACTCATCACGTCACCCTCAGATTGCTCCAGAAAGACGTGTGTTGCATGCATTCTTCAATAATCCTTTTTCAAAAAACAGCTGTTGGAAAAGGGGAGGTTGGCTTATATTTGGACCAATCAATACATTGCTATTGTTAAGGTAAATTGTAAATAATAGTGGTCCAAGCACATAACCTAAAAAGGAGGCTTTAAACTTTAAATTATTTTCACACATTTTGCATTATCTGTAAACACTATACTTTAAATAATCATGGACACTATTATTTTGTAGGGTATGGTAGGTGCCATTTGCTTCATTCAAACAATCTCAGACTAATCAAACAAACTACAAACTATGAGTAGCCGTTTCTTTTTTTCTCTCCTTTTACCAAAAGTGCTTTCATGAGGCAGAACAAACCAGTTGATATCAGAGATGTGAAGGTGAAACCTGTCTTATCTGAAAAAACAGAGTATGAAGGCTATTTTTGGACTCTTGAAAGAGGTCGAGACACAAATTACAATGGTTAAGTGGGATCAAAGAGTTCTGATCTTCCAGTAATAATTATGCAAACACCTTCCTTTTTTTTTTTTTTTTTTTTTGTTTTGTTTTAGAGTTTAATCAAAACCAATTACATCTTCCAGTACCATGGTGTTATTCTGTATTCTGAGTTGTTTTTGGATGATGATGGTTTTGAATTCTCTGTTTAGGTTGAAATAATGTCTGAAAATATCACAATATAGAATACATAAGTATTCCTGATTTGGACATAATTATTCAGAATTTAAAGTCCTCCTCAAACCCTCAATGTTCTGATTTATACATTGAGTATCTTTGTATACTTAATTATTTTACCAAATAAAATAAATTGTGGAAATTGTTTTCTGAAACATTACCTGTTAAATAATAAATCAAGATACTGCACTATAATAAAACAGGAAGTTTTCGATTTGTAAATGACAAAAAAAAGTTTCTTATTTGCTTCCAAAATAACAAATTTCAATTATTGTGCAGCCCTCACAGCTGAACAGACAATGTGTGATTTCTGCTACTAGGGATCTGAGTTTGATGAAGCCCCTGAAGGTAGCGTGAGCTCTTGGAGTTGTTGTCTTCATTGTTAAACAGCCAGCTTCTCAGTTAGGATTCCTTCAGTGTTCATCGTTCACAGCGTTTTTACCAGCAGCCAAATTATCTGTAGAGTTCGTCTCCTCTCCAAAACAAACGGACACAGTGATTTAAACTGGTAAAAATACTGAATAAAGGAGTTTCACATTAAAAAAGGGCTGCGAGCCAAGCTACTCCTCTATCTTATGCATGTACACTTTGGTAGAGGTGTGGCGCCACTGATAGGCGACCAAATGACCATTACCTTGATTTAAATTATGTATTTCTCGAGGTTTTAAAATTGTTGTAAACATTTGGGATAATGTTAGTACACAACTGAACAAAATATATAACATAGTCACATTCATATTTATTTCTTTATCTTTGCACAAAAATTTACCTGATTTTTATTGTTTGATGTACTGTTGTCGTGTTTTTGTGCCTTGTAAGGTGTCCTTGAGTGCTTTGAAAGGCGCCTTTAAATAAAATGCATTATTATTATTATAAGTCTAGTCATTTTTATACATTTTAATGCAGAATAGTTACCTATTTTAGCCTTTAAGATTTGGTTTTAAGTTGAAGTCAAATGTTAGGGCATCTCCTGGATCCACTGCAGTCATACCAGACATTACCAGTAAATAAATAAATTATCTGCTGATTAATAATTCAATCTTGGCTTATTTTCTAGTTTATCTCACTTCAAACACAAATCTGGCTTAATTCTTTCTGAACTTGGGTTTGAACTAACTGTAATTAGATGTCATTTAGTGGATGAACCCTGAACCCCTGAACTTCAGAAGCATAAGAAGGTACAACAGAAGAGAGCAATGCATAGTATTAAAGTAATTTATCTGAAGCAGTCTAATCTCACCCTTACAGAAGACAACCACAAGCTTCATAAACATGGTTTCAACACTCTTTTCACTTGAATGAAAGTGGATGAGTGCAACATAGTAGATACATGACTGTGAAAACAATCATAAAACAGGTGTCACACTTCATAGAGTTACCTGCTTATTTGCACAGCATTGTCTTAACAGATCTACAGTTATGAGAAGAGCTTGTTACTGCATCTAAAACATCAAATACAACTTATTTACAACAGCAAATCAGCTGGGAGACATGGTCGAGACAGCACGTACAATCACTGGTGAGCAGCAGCTTCCTCTGTCAGACATTAATAGCAGACAAATCTCACAGAAAGCTCAGTAAGTGCTCTTATTTTTAATACATCATAGCACTTTACTTTTTAGGGCCTGAGCACTTCACAGTGCGGAGGCCCTATTGTATCTGTAGGAAAAGCTCTGTTTTTTAAAATAAAATCAAACGCATTTTTGGCGGCCTAAACATGCACGAAAACTCATGAAAATCTGCACGCACGTCAGACCTGGTGAAGAATTTGATATCTTATTGGTCCCAGAAATGGGCGTTGCAAAATGGCTCTATGGCGCCCCCTAGGACACCTTAAAAAGTAAATTTCTTACGTCCAGATTGACATAGGAGAACAACATTTGGTATGCAAATGTATCATGTCCAGATGCACAAAAAAATTGGGGGAACCACACTCTCCATCCAACAGGAAGTTGGCCATTTTGATTCAAAGTTGCAATTTTGGCACTATTTTTGCTATTTCCAGCCCTCATACTTTAACAAACTCCGACTAGATATTTGACCCCACCGACTTCACATTCAGTCTGTATCATCTTGGAAATGAAAAGTTATGAAAATCTTTTGCTTTGCCTGTGTAAAAGATTATTTTTTTTAAATTCTGATGTCTCCCATGAAATTTGAAAGCCTTATAACATAACTCCACATTGTCTGATCTTTTTTAAATTGTATATGCTTGTTAAGAGTCCCGGTTTGAAGACATGTACAGGCCCATATTCAGTGTCAGTCATAGTGCCACCTACTTCTCGCAGTTTTTCTTGCTCTTAACAATCACCTCACACTGTAGTAGTGACACTTATAATGTTATAAATTATCTTCTTATTGTGCTTGTGTTTTGGTGTTTTTATGCTACTTTGCTGCAGAAGGGATTTCCTTAACAAACTGAACTGAACTAATTTAATTATTTTGGTATGGTGGGTCTCAGTGTATTTAAGATCTTTTATCTGGATTTTGCTTGTGTGTTTTCTTTTTGATGTAACCACTTTTAGCTGCTTTCTTCATTTCTGATTAAAAAGAAAGACTGATACACATTAATTTATAATGTATTAAACAAAGCTATTATGACTCTGGTTGGTTCAGACAAATGTGTTTGTTTTTCATAATTAAACCCCAATTGTTATCTTCTTTCATGTAGTCCTGAATTCCCTCTTAATTTAATTGTCATTTCTTTCTTGCTTTAAAAGTTACCTCTACTTCCTCATGATGACATCAGATTGTTCGTATATTGCTAAAGCTGTTCACATTGTTCACTAGTTTAGATTTTGAGTAAAGAACAAAAAAATAAGTGCAATCTGACAACTACTGTTTGTCTACATAGCCTCCAGAGCCAGAGAAAGCTTCCTGAAGTTAACCAATCAGAAGAGAGTGGACTGGTCAGGAGGGGGGCTCAAAGAGACAGAAGCTAAAACGGCTTGTTTCAGACAGAGGCTGCATAACAGACAAGGAAAAGACGTATAAGGAGTTTTAAAAAAAACTAAATCATGCAAAGATATTCCAGTAGAGCCCCAGAATAAAAATATAGAGCTTGAAATGTACATGATACTCTCCTTTTTTCATTCTTGTACCAATTTTCATTTGGTATTCTACCTAGTAATACAAACTCTACATCGAAAGGACATTTTTACAATTCCTGAAAATACTGTTTCCCAGAAAGTCTTCAATATTGGTGACAATATTTTCGTTTGTCTGTATTGAATTGCTTTGATAAAATAGCTAATCTGTATTGTGTTGTTCTGCATATCTCTCCCTATTACTGATTATCCAAGCATTACTTTTTCTTCCAATCTCTTTTTAGTTTGGACATTCTCATCTTGCCCCTGATCCCACATTTTATATCTGAGACTCGTGCTGTATGCCTTTAATTCGATTTTTATACTACATATATCCACTCAACAACAAAGTGATGTTGCTAACAAGCTGAAGGGTAAATACACGTGAGGGGAATGTGTGTACAGTATATCTCACACTGGGTAAGCTCAGCTCGCTGCAGGAACGGAAATGCCAAATCTTAACTGTCAAGCGCTGCTGCACTGCTGAGCTGAACATCCATCATAAAGGTCAGAGTCTCTGACAGACGCTCTCACTTCAAAGGTTCAGAGAGTTTCAGGGAGGAGCCTCGTCATTCAGGTTGGGAGTGAAAATCCTGACAGCCATGAAGTGCAGATCAACAGAGCCAGATATCAGCATTCAGATGCTGCACAACCCTTAAGGAGACTAGCTGCAGGTGCTGAGTCTATTCTATCAAAGTGAACGTCAGCACAGATTATGACTGATTCATTCACCCCATACTCACTGAACTAAATGTTGGACCCTTATTCACAAGCCACATATCTTTTGATAATTCTGACACTATAAAATGGCATTCAGAAAGACACATCTGGAGAAAATGAACATATTAACTGTTGGAGACCTGTAACTGTCTCAGTAACTGGTAACACTAATATCTCTATCAGGGTGACCATCATTTGATTCACGTTAAAATAAACCTGAATGCCACAGTAATCTGTTCAGCTCTGTGTCTGTATTGTTTGTGAGCTTTGTTTATCATTTTGTTGTCATGAACGTTCATATTATCCCTTTTTCTCTAATCGTGGGATTTGCTTAATGCTGCTTCTCGCCTCATATAATCAACATAATGCAATTTAATTTAGATACACCAAGGTTGATCAATTTGCACTTTGTTTTAATTAACTTCACTGGAGGTTGTGGTTGGCTTTTTAGGGTTGAAAAGGCAAAAGTAGCCGATTAGCATTAGTTGTGTACCATTGGTGCAGCTTGTAATGCATCATTCTTGTTATAGAGCATCTTTGGTGTGAGGTATAAATGATCAATCTCTGCTCCGAAACACTACCTGTTTTCAAGCTTTCCTTACTTAAGAAAGAGTATTAAACTCAGAGCTATTGTTGCTAATGTTCTTGTTTAATATTGCTATTAAATTCAATATAGTGTTAATAAGTGTTAGTCATAGTTATTAGGGGCGGAGAGCTAGGGGTGACTTTTGAGGCGGCAGGCCTAAATGTTTTTTCAAAAGACCAGCTTTTTTTTTTTTTTTTTTGATTTAATCTCATTGAAGTCACTTTTTCTGAAGAGAGGCTTCAACCAGCTGCTGACTGAATCTGCGTGAGATTATAACAATTGTGATAAAAAAGGAATCTTATGAAGACATTTCAGTTGAGGCAGTGTTACTGAATGAAATGTAATTAAAAATTAATCATAAAATATTTTTCTTTTTTCTTTTGATCTATTGCTTAATTGTTATTTATTTATTTATATGTGCATTCTTTTGGAAAATAGTTTATAAAGACCAAAATAAGTTACAACTATTAATGATTGCAGTGGTCATACAATGCAGTAAAATTAAATTGTGTGAACCAATATGAACCAACCAAAAAAAAAAAAAGGTGTGTTGGGTTTGGCTTTCGCTCCAGATCTTATCAACTCCTAGATCCACCCCTGGTTAGGGGTGTGGTTTGATCATAAACAAAGAAATCAAAGCAGATAATTACCTGGAATGGTGTGAACATTAACATTGTGAAACCTTTCCCACTCAAAAAAAATCCTTGCATGTTCACACCTGTTCACACATTTTATAATTTCCTGTGATGCAGAAAAGGCAGAGCGGGCACGCTGACCGTAACACTTAAATCTGCATTCATGTTATTTGCCTGCCTCACAGAGCCAATCAGCCTGGACTGATTGAGTGCTCGGTACTGACAGGCCTCAGCAGTTTAGAGACCACGTCAGGGTCACAGTTAAGGACATCGGGCCAAGTTGTTTGAATAGCGTGTTTGCTCGGCTTTCTTTTGTATTTTCTCCTCTTGAAAGCTGAGAGTGAATGTTCAGCGGCTTGCCAAGCGGTTAACTAAACAGTCAGGCCTGCACAGATGTGAGCTGAGCAGAATGGAAAATTATTAATGTGATTCACAGGAAATCATATTCTCAAACAATACAAAGAATGAAGGATATTTATAAGCAGACAGATGCTACAATGAACAAGCTATTACCACAAATTGAATAGGAATAGTTAGTATTTACTATAGAGGATGCTAAACACAGAAACTGAGGGTTACATTGGACTCATATTGAGCCATGGAAAATACTTCTCATTGAGTGGCACGTTTCAGCACACCTCAAATAGGTTAATTACATTTTTAATCAGTGTGAATGGTAGATCAATCTGAAAGTAACCATAGCAACAATATTAATCCTTCAACATTACATTGATGCATACTTTAAAAGTGGATTATACTTTTATTTTTTCTTTGATAGTGGCCATTAGGGAACCAAAATGTCCTCTGTTGTCCTAATATAGAAAATACTTGAACATAAAAGAGGGAACATCGCTTCCATCAGGTCCATTATTTTCTCACATCAGAAGAAAAACCGACTAAAGCTGCTTTCAAGGACTATTTAGACATGTATTCATTCTCTTGCTGAGAGATGAACTTGCTTGCAAACAGTTTCCCCATTCTTCATCCAGCAGTTACGGAGCAATATTATCAATCATTTGAAGTTGTGTTTCTGTCCACCTGCTGAATTAAAGTCCAATATTCTCTCTCTTTTAGGTCATGCTCCACTATGTTCACCAGCTAGTCTACAGCAAACTGTCTGTTTGCTGTATGGTGCTGAGCAGGTGGTGTACAGTAACTTTTTACAGCTTTTTCTCTGAAAACAGCTGCCTGCTACGTTTGAAAATGATGCTTTGATAGCGCTGAGAGGGAACCAATACAGTATCGTTGCAGCCGGACAGTTAAACAATGAGCTGAAACTCACTACAAAGCTCTGTAAAGCTGAGAGGAGAAGTAGAGTCACTGAAAATTTTCTGTAGGTTCATCACTATGAGCCACGATCAACAACTTACACACTGACATAACATTATTATGAGAAATATCCATTAGAAGACGATGGTGGTCATGGTTTAAAAAACAGTGTTGACCTGTGTTTAGAAACTAAAAACGAACAGACTTCTAATTCATTAAAGTCAGATTTTTTTTGTGATTCATCCTTCCACCCCAACTTCCTCCCTACACCAACTTTGTCGTTCTACTAACGGCATCTGATTTCCTTCTTCGTTCCCGCCATAATTACTAGAGCCACTAGATGACGTCTGTCAATTTAACATTAATTGACTGATCATTTTTCTTTGGAGGGAAACTTGACTCTAAAGCTAATCAATTACCACTGTATATCTTCTTTATTTAATCTGTGCAAAAACTATAGTGTAATAGCAAGAAGCTGTGACTGCATGGGGGTCACGTGTATATATATAGTTGTAGTGCAGGTTATTGTGTCCTTGAGTACTTTTTGTTTGAATACCCTTCAATGAAATCTTATCATCTTTGTCCCTTTCACTCTATTGGTTTAATGTGCTTGCTACTTATATATTGTGACTATATTCATATATATGGTGAAATATCATAAACCACTCTCTCTACTGTATCTGTATTCTCTTTAATCTCACAGCTGATGCAATAATCAGTCTGACAGGTTGCACCCGTCCTGTTTGACAACACTAATAAAGTCTATTTAATGCTGCAATACTGACGCATTTGACACTGTATGTGTCTTTCTTTCACACATGATGTGAAATGAATATAAGCTCAGTGGTATCACACTTGGTCCAAAATTTGGCTGTGGATGATTGATATAAACAGAACGTGACCATCCACAAAACTCTGCCATCTTTTCTGGTAACATAAAAGTGACCGGAAACGGCTTTAAAGATGCTTTCAAGGGAGATTTTTTAATGTTTTGTGATGCTCCAAGTGATATTTCAGCTACCTTTTATTTTTTTTTTTTCTTTTTTTTTTTTTTTTTTTTTTTTTGAACTTACTTTTTTATTTGACACATACAAACAAACATACATAAATTTAACAAACACCAAGGAGATGTATATTGTATAAAATTACACTTGCTTGAGATTCTTGAAACTGAAAGTCTTTTCTTTTTTTCCATGTTGAATATTCTTTGTATATATCAGTCCGTGTTCTTGTACTTGTACGTCATATTTCCATAGTCCATTTCTCCTCTCTATTCTGCCTTGATTGGCATGTTACCGATTACGTGAGCTTTGCCATTTGGAAAAACAATATTACAGATACTTATATTTTTAGAAAACAATAGTACCGAGTACGTGTACTTTACAAAATAAAACAACAACAGTACATATTACAAGTACTTATCCTGTGAGAAAACAACAATACAAAGTACAAATACTTTACAAGTGTAAAAAACAACGCTCCAATGGGAGAGAAAATAAAATAAAATAAAATAAAATAAAATTGGAGGTGATTAGAGGTTTGGCATCGCTTTTTTTAATAATGTCCATTTTTTATCAAACATGACTGTTTTCAACTGTAGTCTCGCTGTAATTTTCTCCATGACAAATACATTTTTTACCCTGTCTCTCCATTGTGCTATGCTTGGGGACAGTGGTTTCAACCAAGAAGCTGTTATGGTCTTTTTTGCTACCAGCAGCAGGACTCTTAGCAAATATTTAGATCTCTTGTCTGTCATAGTATCAGGAATTATACCCAAAATATACAATGATGGTTCCATAGGGAAATTAATACCCATAATCTGTTTAATTTCCTTCTGAATATTTTCCCAGAAGTCTTGTATTTTGGGGCAATCCCAAAATATATGGGTGTAATCCCCTACAGCTCCACACTCCCTCCAGCATTTATCAGATGTATTGCTATATTTTGATGTAATAAACGGAGTGTTAAAGTAGCGCATTTTCACTTTCCAGTCGAATTCCCTCCATGTTGGGCTGTTAGTTAATTTGTGTCCTTCTATAAATGTTTCCTCCCACTCTTCTTCTGATATTATGATGTTAGCTTCCAGCTCCCATTTTTCTTTTATATCAAAATTGTTATCATTCGATTCGTGTTGTAGAGCTTTATAAATTTTTGATATAACCCCTTTTTTTGATTTGTCTTCTGAAAATGACCATAACACTTCTTCTATTTTAGATGGTGTCTTGCAAATTTTCTCCCATTCCTGGTGTTTTTGTAGATAATCTCTTAGCTGCAAGAATTTGTAAAAATCATTAGCTGGTAAGTTAAATTCTTTTTGTAGTTGTGTGAATGATTTCAATGTTTGTCCCTGAAACATTTGATCAATATATATTAGCCCCTTGTTCGCCCATATGTTAAATCCTGAATCCATGGTAGATGGTATAAAGTCTGGGTTCTTTGCTATCTTAGTAGCCCTGCTTACCGAATTTGACAACTTCAGCTTCTGTCTTACTGCTGCCCATATTTTCAATGTTCCCCTGATCCACTCGTTACCCAATCTGAGTTTCTTCCGAAACTTTTCGTTCTGAAATGGGAGAGATTCTAAAGAAACATGTTGACATGCATTTTGTTCCATCTCCACCCACACTGAATCTTTCTCTTTAGTGATCCACATAATTAAGGCTCTGAGCTGTGCTGCCCAATAGTAATTTCTTAAGTTAGGTAGATTTAACCCTCCCTTCTCTTTTTTGCTGAGAAGCGTCTTGTATTTAATTCTTGCTTTCTTATTCTGCCAAATAAATTTCGATATGATTTTGTCCAATTTTTTAAGAAAGGCCCCCGAGATCCCAATAGGCAATGATTGGAATAAGAACAACACTCTTGGTAATATATTCATCCGCACAGTTTCCACTCTTCCTACCAGAGTCAAGGGCAACACTTCCCATCTAGCCAAATCATCCTTTATCGCCGTTACCAATTTCCCATAATTAGCCTCAAATAATTGTGCTGTATCAGGAGTAATGATTATTCCCAGGTATCTAAACCCCTTTTCTGTCCATTTAAAGTGGACCTTTTCTTTAAGTTCCTCTGGAAACCTTCCTGAGAGCATCATAGCCATTGATTTGGCTTCATTCGTCGAGTACCCTGATATTTCACCGTATTCTTTCAAGTTGTCTAGTAGGGCTGGTATAGACGTGGAGGGCTCACTTACATATGTTAATAAATCGTCCGCAAATAACGATGTTTTATGTTCTATGCCCCCTTCATCTTTTATTCCTTTAATGTTATTATTTTGTCTTATTGATTCTGCTAACGGTTCAATACTTGCAGCAAACAGCAGTGGACTCAAGCAATCTCCTTGCCTGACTCCTCTTTTTAGGTAGAAAAAGTCTGAGCAACAGCCATTTACTCTGATCCGGGATTTGGGATTTTTATAAACAATTTTAACCCAGTCAATAAACTTTGAATGAAACCCAAAAACATCCAATGTTTGATACAAGAAGTTCCACTTCACGCGGTCAAACGCCTTTTGTGCGTCTAGGCTAAGCAGCATGGTCGGTTGGGGGTTGTTTTTCGAACAGGATATAAGATTTAATGTTCTCCTGATATTGTTAGCCCCCTGTCTTCCCGGGATAAACCCTGTTTGATCAGGTTTGATTAATTTAGTTATATGTTGTTGCATTCTCTGTGCTAGTATGTTTGTTAATATTTTGACATCATTACAAAGCAAACTGACAGGTCTATATCCCTCACATGAAGTTGGATCTTTGCCTTCCTTATGTAGCACGGAAATTATGGCTTCTGACCAAGTGTCTGGGGGGTTTCCTGTTGACAGAGCATAGTTAAAGACTTTACATAATACTGGTGTTATCTCTTCTGCAAAACATTTATAAAATTCTCCTGGGAAGCCATCTGTACCTGGGGATTTGTTACTTTTAAGGGTTTTTATAGTGTTAGCTATTTCTTCTGATGAGATTGGTTTTATCATTTCAGATGCTTCTTCTGCTGTTAATGATGGCAAACATAGTTTTTTGAAGAATTCTTGTGTTTTAGTTTCAATAAGGTTAGACTCTGAGTCGCTATATAAATCTTTATAAAATTCTGCAAAGGCCCCCGCTATCTCTGTTGGCTTTGCCGTGATTAGTTTGGTACTGGGATGCCTAATTTTTGTGATTATTCTATTTGTTTGAGCTTTTCGCAGTTGAAATGCCAGTAACCGGCTTGCCCTGTTGCCCATTTCATAGTATCTTTGATTTATAAAACGGAGAGCTCCTTCTGCTTTATATGTTAAAAGTTCATCTAACTCACACCTAATTTTTTTTAATTCGAGAAGAGTGGAATTGTTAGACGTCCTTTTATGTTGTAACTCCAACTCTTTGATTTTGCTTTCTAGCTTTCCTTGCTGTTCCAATCGAGCTCTTTTCAATCTGGATGTTATTTCTATTATTTTCCCTCTTATGACTGCTTTTCCTCCCTCCCACAGAATTGATGGTGAGACCTCGCCATTGTCATTTATTTGAAAATATTCCTTTAAATTTTGCTTAAGTTCTTTGACCACCTTTTCGTCTGATAGGATTGACACATTTAGTCTCCAGTACCTAAAGAAGGATTCCCTGCCGAGCTCAAGAGATAGCGTGATAGGGGCGTGGTCACTTATAGTTATTGACTCTATACTGCAATTTCTAATCTTGTGTATCTGTTGTTTTGACACAAAAAAAAAGTCTATTCTTGAGTAACTACCATGTGGGTTAGAATAGAAGGTAAAGTCTCTTCCTTTAGGATTGTTATGTCTCCATGGATCAATAAGACCTAATTCTTTTATAACATTATTTAAGACTTTGGATTTTTTTGTATTTGGTCCCCTTTCTGGTGGCAATCTATCTAATTTACCATTCTGTATAGTATTGAAATCCCCCCCCATGATTATCGTCCCTCGTCCATTACTTGTAATAATATTAGCTATGTTTTTAAAGAATGTTTCATTTTCCTCATTTGGGGCATATATGTTTAATATCGAAATAGTCTCATCTCCTATTGTGCCCACCACCATGATATACCTTCCCATGTCATCTTTAATCACTTTCTCTGCAGAAAATGGTAGGGATTTATTAATTAGTATGGCCACTCCCCTTTTCTTGCCAAATGAAGCATGAAATACTTGGTTTACCCAATCCCTTCTCAGTTTTTTATGTTCGTTCTCATTCAGGTGAGTTTCTTGTATTAGTGCAATTGCACATTGTAGTTTCTTCAGCTGACTCAAAATTTTCTTCCTCTTAATGGGATGATTTAAACCATGCACATTATAAGAAACAAGGTTCAACCTATTCATGATACCTTAAAATGTAAGCATTCCACTCTGTTCCTCCTATAAACCAAAACAACTGTGTAAAACGGTACACAGCGAAAAAACAAGCAAACAATACGCATCTCCCTCTGAACTAATATACAACAATAACACACTATGACTCCCAAAAGTCCCATCATCAGAGAGATGTGGCAAGATCTCTCTGGGGAAATAGCACAATGTGCACCTGCAACTTCTCAGCTGTAATTAAGTTGCTGCTTACTCAAATTGAGCTTCAGTTAAGCTCACTCTACCAATTTTGACATTAATCTGTAAGTAATACTTAAATCCCATAACTAGCTCCTTGTATTCTCTTTAAGCATTAAACTAGACATATATTCAAATTGACCGTATTACCCTTCAGGATTGGCACTTATTTTCACCTTTAGTTTCTAGACTGTTGTCTTGCCTTTACCACTGTGAACCTCATAGTTCATTGAATGAGAGCTTGTAGATCTGCCTCTGTGATACGTGGCTGTCTCCTCTTCCCCTTCTGTCCTGGCACCGCCGTCCAGCTGCCCCGCATCCTCACTCTCTGTAGTTTCTCCCATTCGTCCTCCTCCACGTAAATCCCCACGTTCTTCAGCATGGGTGCAGCATCCATCAGTGTGGCGTATGTCTTAGTCCCGGTTTCCAGAAACACTTTCAGCTGTGCAGGATATGGAGACTGTGCCTTTATGTTTTTCTCCTTCAGTTTTTTTATTACATCCCGCACTTGTTTCCTTTTCTTCTGTATCTCTGTAGTGTAGTCTTGGTTAAAGTAGATGGTCCGTCCCTCATATGTTATTTTTTGTTTCCATGCTTGTTGTATGATGCGGTCTTTCACCTGGTGGTCGATGAAGCGGGCTATGATGGCTCGCGGGGGGGCCACGCCGTCTTTCGGTTTAGCAATCAGCGAGCGATGTGCTCTTTCGATGCGGATGTCCACGGCTAGTGGGATTTGTAGTGACGAGCGGATGAAGTCAGTCACAAATCCTATAGTGTCGTTTTTCTCCGAGCCCTCCGGGATACCGTGTATCCGTATGTTGTTACGTCTCGCCCTCGACTCCAAATCTTCACATTTTGCAGCTAACGTCGCTTCTTGGTGAAGAAGAAAGGCGACTGATCTTTCCAGCCGCGCTGCTCTGTCTTCCGTCTCCCCCAACCTTTCTTCCACGTCCCCTGTTCGCTGCTCCAGCGAAGCAGTTCTCTCCATAATCTCCTTTAGATTAGTTTCTAGTCTCACTAGAGCATTCTTGTTGTCAATAGCCGCTTCTGTGTGCTCTTGTCTTAACTTGCGCAACTCCGCCAATATTACCGAGTCTTCTTCCCCACCGACGGTGTCCTTATCCGGCGTGGCTCCCGCTGTCGAGTCCGTAACTCCAATATTCGCATTGTCCTTTTTGTTAGACCTTGTCTCCATCATTTTTGCTGTTGTTATCTTTCGTTGTCAGATTTTCTTGACTTTGACCCGCTTTCTGTTGTTAATAATGTTTAAAAGAGCTAGTTTTAATTGGTTTCTTCGAGAGCTAACTTTTTAGGCTGTCTTATCCAACATGGCGCCACCGGAAGTCCTCAGCTACCTTTTAAACCTGCAAGAATTAATATCTGAGAAAAAAACTAAATTTTAGGCAGTTTTAATGTATCCTATTATTTGTGATTCCTATGATCTACCTACAATGTTTGATTGCAGAACTTGCATTTTTATGTGTCTGCGTGTGTGACCGATCACTATATATCTGTATGAGAGGTGCTTGTCTGAACATGTATTAAAAAAGAAGAAAAATTTAAAATTATACACTTTATGTTTGTGTCGTTTGTGTTTGGGCGCACTGCTGAGGAACACAGGTGCCCCCTAATTTGTTGCAGCCATTACTCACAACGAATCAGCACTCCTTGAATAAATTAGGAGCTCGTGGCTCGGCATGTTGATCGATGAATATTTAAAGATGATGTTGTTAATTTTTTTTAACCTCCTCTGCAAACTCAGTAGGAAGTAAGCTGTCCTGAGGGTGCTGTGCTGCTGTCTTTCTGAGGCTGAAGAGGAGTGATGAAGCCTTCTTCCTCCAGGCTCAGAGACTTAGTGAACACAGGAAATTCATAGACAGCCTGGTATCCTTTAGTTTTGAGCTTTGCTGACCTTTTTATGTTTTGTTCAGATGTTTTATATGAAGAAGGTGCCAATTTCAAGGGCTGAGAGAACACAAAAAAAACTCAGAACAAGAGGTAAATATCCTGTTTTTCTCTTCCAGCTGTATTTTTTAAGAGGAAGAAACAAAGACACTTTTACATATGCACTTCTTTATGTGTGATATATTATTTATGTATAGTGACATTTTTGTAACACTTTCAACATACCAAATACTGAATTTAATGCTGATTAACTTAAAAACAACAACCCAGCAACACAAGATAACACATGCACAGTGAGATTAAACACAGATCTTGTTCGTCTGACTGGGAGAGATGTAACAAATCTATCATCTCTTAAACTCAAAGAAACTCAAATCTGAGCTGCTTTGAATGAGCCGACACCAGGTTGTGTTGAAAATTCTTCTCATCTGTGATCTGTAAAAAATAATTTCCTCCCTCACAGTGTCTTAAAAAAGAGATTAAAAAACAGTTGTCTCTCCTTTTTATACTGTCAACTTTCATTGCATTCATGCATGAATTAATAAATATCTGGCAAGACGTCTTCAGGACAGCCGTGCGAGCGAATAGGAATTAAATGAGAGAGTCATTTTAAAACAGAAAGCAGAACTCGCCGTCTGATAATGTTAAAATGATGAAAGTGATGAGAATATTCAGAAGGTGGTTCACTTGACACATTAGCAGGTCACAAATTAAGATTCAACATCCAAGTTAGTTTTAAAATTCATCCGCGTTGCAGCCTGAAGAGAACAGGCTGCACTTTTCAACTCATGGCTGTTTTCCAGTAGTGATGCACCTGTTGCAAACACCACACAAACACACACCTCTTTCCATACAAGCCCTAGAAGGATCATTTATGTAAAAGTCTCCTTTTTCATCACTTTAATGGCACAATGAAGCCAGCAATAGCTTTGTTTCCATCCAAATGTAGTGCACGTTTTAGCCAAATTTATAGAAAAGGGGCAAAAGAAAACTGACGTGTGTTTCAATCAAGCGGCAGCAGGTAATACAGCTTGAGGCTGAAGCCAGTGAGGAAAGAATAAGTCATTATGGTCTCAATCTCTAAATTCAGGCCCTCTAATAAGTATGCTGTTGGTCATTTTGGAATTAACTATGCTGTTAATAAGATTTGAAGACTTATAGCAGCTTTGATTTCTGTTGTGTGGGTGTTAATTGACAGCTGTGATTGACAGTTGGCTCGCCTGCTGCTCTCCCCGGCTCCAAGACTCACATAATGTCAGACTATTGAGTTTCATGTTACTTGATTACAATAAATAAATATCTGGTCAGCACCATTTAGCTACAGTAGCTAATGTTAGCTTTCAAAGTAGCAGGGTGTTTTTCCAGAGCTTGAAAGGCAACACCTGCACTTCTTATTGGGAGGACAATGGCTCCAAACTGACCATAAGCTGCAGCCGGCTCCAATGCAAACCATTGGGTTATGTCACAAGCTGCTATGTCCATACAAGCTGTAGTTTCCATTCACAGCTATTAGGCACATTTTTTGGAGTTGATGAGAACAACAGTTGGTGGCGCTTATTTTCCAGACCGTTAAAACCATTGCAGAAGAAGAGCACATACACAACAAGATGATTTAATTATAAGACCACCAGTCTATCCTCAATAATGAATGGAATATTAATGAATATAATAAATATAAAATAATGTATAAGACATGATGGAAATATGTAATTTATGTTTGTTTCATGTGCCACCATCTGCTGTTTTTTCCCATCTCTTCAGTGGTTATTCAAGTCACACTTCATGTATTTCATTATTTATTCACTAAGTCTGTTTCCATGACAGTTTGTCGTGTTGCATTTTGCTTTTATCGATACATTTTTTTCCAGCTCAGCCAATCATAAAAACCTTTTTAATGCAATATTTTTAGGATTGGATTTGGGTTTTTTTCACTCAGATTTTAAATGCAAAAATTGAAAATACAAATAGTTGGATGGAAATGCAACTAATGTTACATATTTCATGACTGAAAAGGACAAAAGAAGTTAAAAAACACCAGCCTGTGTAAATGTAGCTATTCCTTAATAGCAATCACGACCCGTGACACAGTGAGATTTACCTCTCGGCCTCTTTGACCTCTTAAAGGGCAAATTTTCCTGAAATGAAACTGTGGGTTGTCGTGATTAACTTGCCCACCCGTGGTGACTGTGTGTGTGTGTGTGTGTCTGATTCACAGATGATGGCATAATTTTGCTATTAGTATGTGAATTCATAATAACTTCAACAAGGCATAACTGCCAGGATCTCACACTGAAAATGATCTAAGTATCCATTTTTTAGATGCTATTTCAGCTGTAAAAAAAGATAACGGATAAAGATGCAGCATTTGAACACATAAGTGGCTCACCATTAAAGGAGATGTGATGTTGTTCTGCTGCTCTGAACTGAACAGAACAAATTGTTATCATCTAATAATCTCACGCACACTCAGAAACACAGCAGGGAACTTTTTTTTCTTCCCTGGAAAAGCATGTTTTCTCCCACAAACTGAACTGACTGTTTAAAAATCACGATGCAGCGTCACAGTTCTCGTGTCCACATGGATGACAACAAATACATTTTCACAAAAGTGGTCACAGCGTTCTCATAAAACAACTATAATACTGACATAACAGGAAAGCTGTGTAGTATAACAACACTGATCTATTCCATATTACTGCTATATTGGTGGCAAAGTGGCTAAAGTGACACAAGGATCCAAGACACTAAAACCATATTTGCCTTTTAAACATCATCATATGAAATATAAGAAAATACTGAAAGCCTAATTTTATTGTAATAAACATGCTCCACACAGATTAGATTACTATGCTAATGTATTAATAATGTAAATTAGCCTGTCTCTCTCACTAAAGCACATAATCTTTACATATTGAAGGAGACAGTCTAATTAGTCTAAGATTTGCACTCAGTTATGTGTTATTTATAATACCGAACCACCTTTAAAATAAGCTGCATTGAGGGAGTTATGGAGAGAGATGAATATTTAGCTGTCAAGACTATACTCTAGGTCTCTAAGTCTTTTCCATAAAATCCTCACAATGACAGAAACTTTCCATTAAAAAAACTCTAATGTCAAAAGCTCCTAATTTCTCTGTTTCATAGAGGGTTTCTTAAGTGGATACATAATAATTATAATTATAATAATAACATTATTAATAATAATTATGCATGTAGCATCTTTAAAAATAGTGTTTCTAAGTGGATTCATTAAAACAAATTATAAGTGTTATGTGTTGTATAATGGAAGTGCGTGTGTGCCTCTTGATGTTATTATGTTAATTGTTTTGTTGTATTATTTAATTAATTATCATTACGATAACTAATGTATATTGTTTAGTTTAAATGTTGTAAGTTTTATGTTTTATGCCTGAGGACCCCCTCAATAAGAGATATATCAAGGGGGGGGGGGGGTTATCCTTTAATTAAATTAATATATAAATAAAATAAATAATAAAATAAGGATGTATATGGGCTTTTACCTTTCAAGCAAAAAGTAGCTGAACACCTTATAATTCGAGGTATAGGGGGTTTTATAAGCTATAATAAACAGGTTTATTGTTGGTTAATAAATAATTTCCTAATGCTTCATAGATCTGTTGCACACCATTAATAAAGAAAAGTCATATTAGGTTGCCAGGTTGTGTTAAATATCGCTTTTACCGGTGTTTATCTTTGTCTGCTTTGTAATAATTAAGTTATAAATGTTGTATTAATAGTATTAATATATACATAAATGCTTAATAACTTACATTTTAGTCAACATGCATTTTCACAAGCTATTGCAGCCCAAAAAAAATGCTTCGCACTGATGGCAGGTTGCATGTAAGTGATTGTAAATTATGTATTAATCAGCTTATAAAGCCTTTATTAAGGCGTCTTATTAGAGCATTGAGTACAGTTTAACTTTAATGGACTTTGGATACATTTAATGGGTCATTAAGGAGCAATAACCCATTAATAAGCTTTATAATAGTGCAAAAACAGGCAGAAACCTCCATTAATGAAGCTTCTATGAATAAACACGTCAGTTAAAAACCCTGATAGTACCTGACTTTTAACCGGTGCAACATTTTTATAATAAGAATAATCTCGATTAAGTGTTGTTAATTTATAGCATTTGATGGACAGTGTGTGTTTTGGTTTGCGATACTGATCCACATAGTCAATGGACACAGTGACGATTAAAAAAAGAAAAGAAAAACAGCACATAAATCTACAGGGAACAACTCTTTCAACTCACCTTGTTTATTGAGCTGAGACTTTTTCAAACAGCGATCAATCCCAGGTCAGTCAGTCAGTCCACTCCGGTGAATTAAGGATTTATTAGTGGAATAAGCGCGAGACGAGCAGCCGCACTTCGTCTATTCCAGTGTCGGGATGTGTTTTAATTTCATCCTCCGCCTGTGCACAGTCCGCTCCGGTCCCCGGTGAGTTTTTCCCTCCGCCTGTTCTCGGACTGACTGATGCACTGAAAGTCACCGGCGGAGCATTATAACAGTCTCTTGCTTGTAACTAGGTAACAGCTCTGCCTGCCTCGCATGGAGTCAAGTAGGAGGTGTCAAAATCCTATGCTGTGTATGTGTGTGTGTGTGTGTGTGTGTGTGTGTGTGTGTGTGTGTGTGTGTGTGTGTGTGTGTGTGTGTGTGTGTGTTTGCATGTCTTTCTATCTTTGAGAGAACCAGTTTCAGTGGAAAAACCAACATTGTGAGGACATTTCTGTAAGCATTATTTCAATTAGTGTCCTCATAAGGATATAAAGACAAACGTTTGTGTGTGTGTGTGTGTGTGTGTGTGTGTGTGTGTGTGTGTGTGTGTGTGTGTGTGTGTGTGTGTGTGTGTGTGTGTGTGTGTGTTATCATCTGTCTATACATAGCCCTACTTGTTTTAATTGATTATTTTCTTTTATTGACTGTAAAAGATTGTAGATTGTAAATAGAGCCCAACCCACACTGTTTTTTTGGGGGCTGCCAATATAGATAGATAGATAGATAGATAGATAGATAGATAGATAGATAGATAGATAGATAGATAGATAGATAGATAGATAGATAGATAGATACTTTATTCATCCTTCACATTAAATTGATTGGTTTACAGCAACTACATCAACACTAAAGACAGCCACATGCAACATCACATATAAACACATCTGTAACTATCCAATGGAAAATAACATTGTTATGCTTTCTATCATTATTTCATGCCCTTCTCCCTTTATACCACACGCCCTGAAAGCAGGGCCAAAAGTCTGAAACTGAAAAAATAAAAAATTAAACCAATAAAAATAGATTTTAAACTGAAAAAGAAAACAATATTGGGATGAAATTAAATATTTTATTCAAAATAAATGAATACATTTTGTTTTTGAAAAAATACATTGTTTTAATTTCAAAACTTGGACTTTCAGTTTTAAATCTCTTTTTCGAATGAAGTAAACATGTGACCTCAATTTAGCTCCATTTTGAATGTAGGTGTAAATATGAGTCAAAATGTGTATCAGCTGCACAAAAATATTTTTCAAAAGTTGTTCTGGGTCATCAAAGTCATCAAATATTTGGCTAAAAGAAAACGTTTTTAGGTTCTCAAATGGAAAACTGGGTCAAGTTGGACCTTGAACAGTATGTAAGGGTTACAAACTTTCAACCTTAATCATGTACTTAGTTTGAGCTTTACTGTAACATTTATAACTTATTAAGTAAAGTAGTTGTAATCGTGGATGCATCTGTATGAATGTATCAGATTTTATACGTCTTGATGTTACTGGACAAAATGTAAAGTTTCTCATTATAGCACCATCATCTGGTCAATCTGTGTAACTCTTTATTGACTGTGTAATGGTACATATTCATCAACTAAACAGGCTTTCAGCCCCGAGGCTCGGAGGCTCTCAGGAGATGAATAATGATAACAAGCAGTGGAAATGACTGTATAGCGGCAGGAATGTGCCTAAACAGAAGTATACAGGTTTAAAGACCGCCTTGCCTTGCCTTGCCTTTCAACCATGTTTATTTCCAGACCAATTTAAATAATTTTAAATTAATTTTGTTTTACTGTATATCTGACTCATAATTAGTCTCACATTCATAAATGCCTCCAACCTTCTGTGAAAAAAGTCATTTACAATCATCATTTTATGGTACAGGAGAACATTTTATAGAATATGATGAATACAACAACATGTTTAAATGCTGATTTTTTTTATTTTTGTAATAAACACTGGTCCGATTTGCATATAAAATTGCTGCATAAAAATAAAAAAAAGATGCATTTTATTTTCATTTTTGTATACTGTGGGTCACATTAGGAAAAGTCTGGCTAAAAGAAACGTGTATATGGTGTTTTTACAGCTCTGAAATGAACACAATAGTTTTACCCTGAACAGTATGGAAGGGTTAAGTTATTGTTTGTAGTGTTTATTGTACATTTAAAAAAAAAATTCAGACATCTGCTGTACTAATGTTATACATTTGATGCCTTTCTGCTCTGTGCTGTTATCTCGTGCTTGTGTCAGCACTGATTTGTTTTTATAACTTGGATCTTGAAATAGCAATAAAAAAAGCAATAAAGATATCATATGCACATCATCTCTTGATGAGATTGCTGACAATCTGGATAAAATTGTATTCAGCTCTGGTGATGAATAGAAGAAGACGTTTTTCATTATAGATTTCTTTTTTTTTTAGCGTCCTTGTGTATATGTGTGTGTGTGTGTGTGTGTGTGTGTGTGTGTGTGTGTGTGTGTGTGGGCATTTTACAACTGCTGTTGCTCCATCACTGTTGCTATAGCTCTGGCTGATTAGTGCCATGGGTCTTGTAAAGCAGATGTGTCTTCAGCCTTGTCCTTTCAGATGTATGGCTTGAGCAACAGTGATGCAACAGATCAATAGATCGTTATGTGACAACGTTGCTCTTACTCACTATAATTACTTCTCCAGTGCTTTCATAAGAAGACCACTCTTCGTTATAGAGGATTTTTTTTTTCTCAAAGGCTACAAAGGAAGCCCTCGCTGTTATCAAAAAAGGCCATGACAACAGGGATCATGAACCCATCTGTTGCTACAACAATGTCTCAATGTGCCAGATGAAGAGTCAGTTCACATTTCACATGGAATTCACATTACATAAAAGTGTCCTCTGCAGTGTACATACAGTTATAGAGAAGTGTATCCTTCCTGAGAAGGTGGGCGGATATCTCCTTCTTAGCACACAAAGAGAAAAGCTTTCCCCCTCGTTTATGTAGAAAACTCCTCAACAATCTGGCAGTGTAAAAAAAGTAAAGAGAAAGGACAATACTTTTCAAGAATGAATGCTGAAATAGGAAATGTAAATATTAGGGGCCTCCTGATGATGAGTTAGTGAGATCTTCTTTATCAGTTTTGAGAAGTGTTATACCCTGGTCTATAGCTCTAAATATAGTAAACTTTTGGAATATTTTGTAATTTGAGTATTAGGGTCTTTGCATCTTTTAGGCCAGTGGTCACCAACCCTGCTCCTGGAGAGCTACTTCCCTGCATGTTTTAGGTGTATCCCCACTCTAACACACCTGATTCTAATTATTAGCGCGTTATCAAGCAGCTGAAGCTTGTTAAGAGCTTGATAATGAGTTAATTATTAGAAGGAGTAGGATTGGTGACCACTGTTTTAGGCAATAGGAGTGCATGAGCGTACTGACCCATAACTGAACTTGTACACATTGTCCCCGGGTTCTGCTTTTGTTTCATCTGTTGCCATATAAATTCTGTATTCACAGTTAGGCTCAGTGAAATACATTTAAAAATCCTACATAATATTTACCTCGCAAATCTCCTTGTTTTTCGTGTTTTGCTGATGTCGATTTTAACTACTTTTTGTAGAAAATAAAACAAATCATTGTTAGCAACGTTAGAGCCAAATTCTTTGTCGGATTCAGTCGTCTTTTCCAACTAAATTTTAAACTGTCTATTGAAGATGTTATTCATGTATTTTGAGCACCCTATGATTGATTTTAATTGTAAATGTAATGATTATAATGGGCAAAATTTGTATTCACAAATAATAACCTTTTTCCCCAATTTTTCTTCATGTACCTAAATATATAATTAATGAATTAATGAATTAACTTATTATTATTACTACATTTTTTAAAAACAACATTCAGAACTTATATATAATTGTTTCATCACTACTTGTAATTGATTCAGTTGTTTAATTGTATGTTCGTATAAAATATTTCAGACACCTCCTATTTTAGTCACATATGTAAATTATAGGCTTATCTACAAAGCTATGCCAGTTGGAAAAAATACATTAAAGTAAGTTTGTTCTTTGCATGTTTGTAAGGTGCACCATGCAAGAATATTTCAGGGACTCATAGCAAAAGATAGCTCAGCTGACACCTGCCCCATCAGACAATATCAAGGTTATCCATCTAATGATTCAGTCTGGAGCCAGCAGAATATAAAATTACTATAGTATTACACTCTCTGTATCATATATCGCACCACCCATCTGTGGAGTGGGAGCGGTACATCGCCTCAGGGAACGTACTCCTACAGCATCAGAAAAGGTCACGAACAGTTCCCACATCCTTCTTGCCTTGTTTTCATTATTACAAATAACTGTGCTGTAAATGGCAAACCGGTTCCCTTTAGGAAAAAAGAAACAAAACATGAACGCGGCTTCACAAAGAAATTAAATTATCATCTGTTCTTTGCCCATTAATGGGTATGTCACATGCTTTGTTTCCACCTCAGGTTCATTACCAGATGTGATGTTTGTGGAAGACAATTGAATTACTCATCTGATACTAGCAAGCATCTCAGCAACATATCAACAGCATGTTTCAGAGTTGGTGAGGCTTTTAGACTTTTAGTGATTTGTTGTAGTTTTGCAAAGACTCTGATGAGTCAGGCAAAACGAGGACGATGAGCTGAAAAGGGACAAAAATATTTAATATAATAGGCTTGAAGGCCATGGTGATTCTTAAGCTATTCTAAAGTTTTATACACAAACTACTTCACAGTTTCAGGTAGTTGTATTTGAATTTTCTGCAACTTACTACTTCACGTCAAGTGTATTTGTATGACACCTTTCAAAAGCAGGGCAATTTAAAGTGCTTTACATAAAATATGAACGTTGTCCACTCACAAATTTTGTATCTGATTTGGCTCCATCATGTGTGGATGTATTTTGAAAAAGTTGACATTTGGAATAAAGAACAAGAAAAAGAAGTGTAATCCAACTACTACAGGAGCTAAAACAGGCTGTTTCAGACAGAAGATAAACCGAGGGGCTGCATAAAGAGCCAGTATAAGATAAATAAGGAGTTTCTTTAGCTGTAAATCATGCAAAGATATTCCAGTAGAGCCCCAGAATAAAATTATAGAAAAAAATGTGCATATGACCTCTTTAAAAAAGGAAACACACTGAAATATAAAAACATACTTATCAATAGGCTTGAAAAGGAGTCAAATAAAATAGAAGATAAAGTAGAATAAAATAATGATAACAGTTCAGCTACATTGCAGGGGGAGATATGAATATATTGTCCCAGATTTAATATTTAATGGTGTACTATGCAGGATTTGTTGGTCGTTGGTTGTAATTCAAAGGATTCAAAGTTGGCACATCCTCCCCAATTCAACCAGAGCGAGCTGATAGCAGGCGAGAGAGAGAGAGTGAGAGAGAGAGAGAGATAGAGAGAGAGAGAGAGAGAGAGAGAGAGAGAGAGAGAGAGAGAGAGAGAGAGAGAGAGAGAGAGAGAGAGAGAGAGAGAGAGAGAGAGAGAGAGAGAGAGAGAGAGAGAGAGAGAGAGAGAGAGAGAGAGAGAGAGAGAGAGAGAATCCGTGAGTGAATGGAGAGAGCAAGCAGCGCTGGCAAGAACCAAAGATGTGAATCAGATCAATAAAACTTTATTTTCTGATTTTCACAGTGGTAATGTTCAAAAGCACATTGGCACACCTCTGCACAACCTGCGAGAAGGTGTCAAATTGATGGATTTTGTGTGAATGTAGAGCTTAATCCTGTCTGCTGTGGCTTCTCTGCTCTCTCTGTGTTGTGTGTGTGTTTGTGTGTGTTGCCCAGATCCGTCCGGATACACTTGTAGTGGGTCATAAGTGTTGATTGAGAGGGAGTACTTTGCTCAAGATACGTGGTGCATAAAAACTGAATGCTGATTTTCTGTGTTGAGTTTTGATTGAAAGAAAACCTTTCCCAGATGATCTGAGAAGTCTGGACAATAAAAGAAAATGTACTTATCTTGTGTTTGCACTAAAAAAAAGTATTTATTGGACAGCTAGTTACTATTTCATTTTAAGATTTTACATTCAAAATATATGATAAGCTTATAAAATACAATGCATTGTCAAAGATTAAAGTAATGTTGTTGGAAGTTCCACCAAAGAGGGATTTCTGTTCTAAACTTCATAGATGTTTTTTTTAACTGTTTGAGGTCCAAAAAACAGCAAAAATTAGAGAGAAAAAAGAAGACAGGACTTTGTTTTCTCTTCTTAATCATCTCAATAAAATGTTCCTTACACATTGATGCACACTCTATACTTTTGATACTTTCAGTATATTTTACCGATAATAATTTTTAGGAATATGAAAGCAGGACTTTTGAGAGAGTATTTGCTGCATTTCCACTTTTACTTAAGCGAAGGATCTGAATACTTATTCCACCACTGCTGCTTCTCAACTGAGCAGAAAAGGGCAACAGAGTCCTTCAGTTTAAAGGTTGACCTTAGTTCAACCTGCTGAGGTGTGCTGAAAAACTAAACTAAACACACACACTAAGAAACCCTGCCAGTTTTATGGACAGCAGACTCTAACTTCTGACCTCTCTGTGAAGAGGTTGTCAAAGAAGAGGAGACCTGCCTTCTCCCAGTATTCTGCAATGAATGAGCCATTTCTGACGTTCAGTGACTAAATTATTCTGGCTCTCAGGAAGGAAGGCGATGAAGAGCGTTGGCTTAAGGCAAAATTGAAAAACTCCTGGAGCATGACAAGTTCTCCATATTTATCATTAAAAAACTCTTTAAAAGATCTTTTGGTAAAACTTTATTTTTATCATAATAAAACTGTGAGATTAATATGAAACCAAACTACTGAGTATTAATAAACACTTAAAGGACCAATGTGTAAGTTTTAGTGCCATCTAGTGGTGAAGTTGCAGATTACAACCAACTGAATATGAAGGTTGTCAATAGAGGCACTGATACTTCATTTATTTTCATTAAAGAAAGAAGACATTAGATAAAATGAGTCAGATACATGAAATTGGATTTGAGCGTCAGCGCAGGGCAGACAATCACAGAAGCGAGAAACACACAAGGGCAAGAAGTGGGGAACAAAGTTTAGAACAAAGAAAACATGACCTGAACGAGACATGACAAACATTACTTTGTTTTATTGCCAAGGTTTCTTTTCTAAATGGAGCCTCGGCACTTTTTAACTGTGTTGCTCAGTTCATTTTTTCACTACCTGTTTGTGTTCACGTTGTCACTGCTACTTCCTCTCATTTCTCACGGGAATATGTGACACATATGTCATATATTAGCTAGCAAGAGCTGATTATAGGTGATGAGGTTGAAATGAGTGTCGTCATTTTGATGATTTCCAGGAAATTGCTGTATCTCTAAATACTGATAATGTCCACATGTACACCCTTGATCGTTAACTGCTTATAAATGCTATGAAGGGGGACTTGAAGCATTACTGGAAATCACTTAAAAATTAATATGCATAATGAGTTTGTATTTATAGGATTTATATTCTATAATTTCTGTCAGCTGTCTGTCACTTTCAGCACAGTGACTCATGTAGAGCAGCAAAAGGAATACATTTTCTACCTTTGTGTGCAGGAAACCAAGAAAGTCTATTTTTAATGGACACTGGAACTGGAGTCCATTGCGTTTTTCTGTTATTTTTCATTTGGACATGTAATGGATTTTTCCCCCTCTATTCAATGCATGATGAAATCCAGAACCAAATGCGACCCAGTTGTCCTTCAGACACAGACATCAGTGGACTGCATCTCAAGGATTTCTATTCATTTATTTCCATTGAAATGCTGGAAAAATCCAATTTTTACTACCCAGAAAACATGTGACATGAAGGCAGTGCAAGTTTATCCGTGTGTTCGATCATAAGATACAGTAAACATGTAAAAATCCTTGAGAAGCAACACCTCAATATATTTACTCTAATGTGAACCCTGACTCCACCTTAAACTGGATGAATTTGTTCACAGTTGTTCAGAAGACTAATCACATTTAAATTTATCCCCATCTGTGAACAAGGGACCATCCAGACCTCACACTGATGCCAAACTGCTAGATCGTTAATGTCTCAGTGGGGATAAGACACTCATCTTTTTTACAGACTGACCATGTTTGATTATACAAACATCATTAGGAAAACAGATGGGTCCACCCTCAAGCTGTAACTACAAAGTGTAAAGGGAAAACAATCTACCCTCGAGATAAAACAACATTCATGGCTCCTCTTATGGATATTGAAGAGTTCTTAACATCGCTTTATTATATAGCACATGCACTGTCTTCCCGGTGTGTTCTTCACCATAAACTGCTGCTCTCATTAAATTGGATTCTCAAGTGTGATGTTGAAGTGCTGCTTTTATCTTAGTGCTGTAGGTCTAGGGATGGCAATGTCAGCAGTCCACCACTTTGGTTCAGAAGTGTATATTTTGACTATTCAATTGATTGCCATACAATTTGGTACAGACACTCAAATTTAACAGAGAGTAAAACCTAATCAATTCAGTGGTCCTCTGACTTTTTACGTAGCACCACCAGCACATCAAATCACATACAAAAAACATAATAAAAAGACACAACAAAACACACAACAATTGTACATTTAGCATCCAAAAAACAAAAATCTACCATCTTTTTCATATTACACTTTAAGTTACATACAATATATCAGTAAACACAACATTGTTCTTACGTATCCAGTGAAATATCTCAACACCTGCAGACAGACAAACAGATGGATTGCAATGATATTTAGTATTCATGTCTCCCTCAGGAATCATTGTAATCACTCCCGTAATCATCATCCATTAAAAACGTCTTTGTTAAGTACTTTATTTTAACCATTATTTTATTTTACCTCAAAAGACCATTGAGGAGGAATCCTCATTTACAATGGTGTCAAGAAATATTAACAACAACACCACAACACACAGAACAATATTAGGTAAAAGAAAAGAAATAAATAAAAGAAAATATATAAAAAAATAAAATAATATAAAATAAAACATGAATAAATACAGTTAAACAGTTAAGATACAGTGAAGTTAAAAACATTTACAATCAAATAAAACAAGGTATGGGATAAGCTTTAAGCTGTATTGATTGTAAAAATAAAAAAAAAAATCTAATTTTAAGGCCTTTTGCAAATTGTTCCATGTGTCAGGTACATTATAAGAGAAAGACATTATTCCTATTTCTGAGATTTTATGAAAAAATACCTATAAAAAAAAAAGCCACCTTGTGTGTATCCAACGTCTTAAGATGGTGAGCATAGTAAACATTATACCTGCCAAACATCAGCATCTTAGCATTGTAGGCTTATTGTGAGCATATTGACTTGCTGAATTTAGCATTTAGCTCAAAGCACCACTGTGCCTAAGTAAGTAGAGCCTCCACAGCTGCTAGCATTTCTTTTGGCTTTTACTGTCCGTCCCAAAACTCACACTTGTGGTAGAAAACTACCTTTCAAAGCACCAGGAGTGTTGCTGTTTATCAGAGCTCACTGGGACACTCTTGATTATTAAACACATCCCTGCACTCAAGTAAATATAAAAACTGCCCATTTCCAAGGCTCAGAAGATTTGTTGGAGCAAAAAACAGCCAAACAGTGTCACACAGTCACAGTCAGATAACAGTAAAGAAAAAAAAAAGTAAAAGAAAAAAGAAGCAAACTCAGGACCGGAAAGGAGACACAGGCAGCAACAAATACTTAGGCCATCAAGGAACGTGTAGGTTTATTACATATAAGAGACAAAACACAATATAATTTTGAATGTTTTAATCTTTTATAATGGATATGATATTGATCTTTACAGTATCATATGATATTAGTCTTATCAGTCCAATCACTAAGAGTCAGATTAAGTTCTAATATTACATGATAAAAAAGTCGAAGCAGCAGCAACACTTGCATATTTGATATGCACACTTTAGATTTGAGCCACTTCTTTATTAACTTGAGTACGACACCTTCAGTTGCATTTTTCTGGTTTATAGTCCAAATATGGTGTCATCCATGTCATTTATTGGCTATTCCCCTTGATACATCTCTAGATGAAAAAAAAGTACTACTTGTAACTTGTTTTATGATGACCCTGATGAAGACTGCAAGCCTAAACGTGTTGGTCTATTAATAATGTTGTTCTATAAGTGTTGCTGGAGCTTCAACTCAACTTTTTTCTGTTCTCCTTGCCGCCTGGAAGTGGATAAAGTTGTGCCAGAAACCTCTATAATAGAACCTCTACTCTACCTCTGCTTCCATAATATTACATGATAACCATGAGTAGAGGTTCTGCCATAAATTAATGTTTGGATCTAGTAATATTCAAACTTAATAAAGCTTTTATGATCTTAAATTTCTTCTTTACTGTGGACTATTGTCGGTTTAGGTGTACTATTGCAAACAGCTGGACAGTGGTGATTTGTGGGATATTCAATTTGCTTTTGAATACTGCATTGAAGTCATATTAAGAGATCACGTATAGGTTAAATGGACTGTGTGTTGGTATATTTCAGATGTTGGACACACTACACGCTACTACCTGGTGACGCATGAACGCACACTTTAGATCTCAAGATTACAAGTGTGGGTATTGATGCAGACCTGTAGTATTTGTTTTAAATTGATGAGTTGATGAGGAATCAATACTGAAGTCAATGAGCTCGTGAGTTACAACCCATATGGGAAATCAATAGACGTTCCTATCTGACCCTCACTTGTACAGTTCAGTTTCGGTGCAGTTATATCACATCGTAGTTGTTTTTATTTAGATGAACTGTTTCCACTTGTCTGTCAGTCATACCTCATCCACAAATCACAGCTCCTCGAAGTTTGTGTGTGTTTGTGAAGTCAGGTGTGGCAGCTGTCTCCTTATGCTGAGTGCTTATCGCTCGCTTTTCCAAATGAAAAAGTAAAGCAGGTTCCCATGCTCCTTTTATCCGCTTTTGATGGGAACCAGCTGCTACGGCGATTAGATAAGTGCTCTCTCTCTCTCTCTCTCTCTCTTTTTTTTTTTTTTTTTAAGCTGTCACCTTCTAGGGCTGGCTTTTTAGTTTCATTTAATTCTAAGTCTTCATGTTAATTTTTCCTTCAGATGAAACCCTTTGCTCTTTTGGCAACTCGCATGGGAGCAAAATGTAAAAAAAACCCAAACAGAGATGGAGTTGAACCGTGACAGATTAAGTAGATAGCAGTAATTCATTATGCATTAATTGAATCTTGGCGTGTGTCTCTTTATCTATTCATGTGTCTTTTGTATGTGTTGATTTGGTGCATTAAAGCAGTATAACACTCTTATCACTGCCGCTCGGTTTTTTATATATTGATAGTTTTACACTCTTCAATCCCCCTGTGATCAGCTATGTTCATATATCCCCCCCTGTTAATCCATATTTACATGTGCAAAGCCTTTAAAAGATGATCACAGTTAAATAATTCAACAATTCTTGCAACATGTTGATAAAAATTGTTCAATTCATACATGCAAATTTGCATGTTTTGCTCAGAAATGGCAACACTGTCTAATTTTCTGCCAGCAGTGAGGCAGCGAGAAACTCTCTGTGGACCAAAACCCTTTTTGTTCAATCTTGAACAAGTGTGTTTACAGCCGAGTTGATGCATTAATTAGGTCCAGTCGTGGCCAAAATGAGCTCTTCCTCTGATGCGGAGATGATTATGTGTGTGCGCTACTCTTATTCACTGTTCGCCACGGGAGGATTGCAGCATCTCATGTTTGACCCAAACTGTCAATCTCTTTGAAGAAAATGTTTTTCCTTTATACTCCAGATGTTGTGCTGCTTGTTGTCATGACTGCATTAGTAATGCAAAGGTGGACATAATTACCCTTTTCTTAACCGACAGGTAGACCGAGCCCAATCACTTTGCTTTGCACTGTTGTTGTTTTTCTATCTGTATAATATGGTGGCCCTTAAACATCAATGCACTGCAACAGAAAAC
The DNA here is from genome assembly GCF_963691925.1 of Scomber scombrus. Lineage (NCBI taxonomy): Eukaryota > Metazoa > Chordata > Actinopteri > Scombriformes > Scombridae > Scomber > Scomber scombrus. Next base: position 5,045,191 of record NC_084987.1, on the reverse strand, counting down.
ACGCTTAAAATAGAAAAAACATTAGAAAATTAAGAAAATAGCTTCACTAATTTGACAACACTTGCAGCATTTTCCCCTAAATGCTGCAAAGGGAGAAATGAATACAACAGAAATTAGTTAGAAGACATTAGGGCCCTACCAATATTGGATGTTTGGGACTGATACGGATATTAGGGAGTAAAAGAATTCTGATATTGATATATCAGCCGATAATCTAATATAAACATAAACACACTTTTTTCAAATGCAGTTAACAAACACTCAAAATGTAAACTCAAAGCTATGCAATGGAGGCTGTGATATTTGACAGTTTAAGAATAAACTTAATTTGTATGAAATGACATCAGTGCACTGAAGCAGTAAACTTCAATAGGAATTTGATATGTAAACCTGAATTAGGAAAAAAGTTTTAAATATACATAAAATGAGGCCAATATATCTTTAAAAAAAAAAAATTATCGGCACACATCGGATGGCATCAACACCGATTCGGAAATATCTGTGATAGGCCAATATCGGCCGATTATATCAGTCGAACATCAGTCATGCTCTAGAAAGCATCATACGTTTCCAGGGGATATTAAAATAGTGACAAACCTGACCCTAAAAAATTATGGCAAAAGAAATATGTAAATTTGCAGTTCTTCTGATGGCCACTAGTTGCCTTCCCAAAAAGAAATACTGTACTGAATTTGGGGGGAAATATTTGGGCGCAATATTTGAGAATCATCATTGTAGGTAGGTACACAATTCAAAAATATTCTAATACAAGAAAAAGTAAATAGGTGTCATCAACAAAATTAAAGTCACAATCAAAAGTACACTATGCGGACTAACCTAAATTGTTGAAATTGAAGCTAACACTAATAAACAGGATGTGTAGGTCTGTGGCATCTGCATGAAAGCATTTTTCGTCAATGTGTGGGTGTTAAAGGTGCAAAAGAAGTAAAGGAAGCAGATGCAGGGAGGATGTTTTTGTACTCACTTGTTCAGACTTGTATGCATTGCGTTGCTCTACACACATCATCTAAACTGCACCACTGCTCCAGGTCATAATCACTATTGCTGCTAGATAGCTTTTGTCACTCAAACGTATCTATGAGTTATTTTTCGGTGACTGACGTTAACATTGGTTGTGTCATTTGTCTTGTAAAGCCAAATGACACTTGTAAATCCTCCACAGATATTCATCAATGAATGAAGTGTTTTATTTGCTCCCTGAGGGGCAATTGATTGTGCAGCAGCTGGGACTCAGGATAAAACCACAAAGCAAATGAACACAAAATATTAAAACATCAAAGAAATACTGACAAAACAAATGGTTTCCTGGTATACTAATCTAACATTTTTGAGATGTCTAGGATTTGGCTCTTGAGTAGGTTTGTGTGCTCGGATCACCTTTTCCACACAGAGTGAGGTTAAGAAATGACCGAGGGGTGAAAGAGTTTCTGTATCTGTTAGTTTTTGCTATCGGAGTTTTAAAAAAAGAAGCAGAAAGTAAGATGTAAAACTTTGAAGGTATTAAACAGTAGAGACAGACCTTTGAGTGACCCACATGTATAAATATATCACAAAACAGGGTAAAATGGTTTTCGGATCGGGTGTAGCAGCAGCAGAAATAATGTGGCAAGGCTCTCAATTTTCCAGTCAGTCTACGCTCCAAACCTCACCTATAGTCACAAGCTTTGGGTAGTGCCTGAAAGAAGGAGATCAATAGCATATAAGCAGCAGAAGTGACCTCTGGAGTGTCTGGGTTCAGCCTTAGAGATAGGGTTAAGAGTTCGGACATCCGGGGGGAGCTCGGAGTACAGTCGCTGCTACTTCACATCGGAAGTAGCCAGCTGAGGTGGTCTGGGTTATGATGCCTCCTGGTCGCGTCCCTCAGGAGATGTTCCAGACATGTCCGACTGTTAGGAGACCCCAGGGCAGACCCAGAACACGCTGCAGGGATTACATATCTCTCCTGGCCTGGAAACGCCCAGGGAGGAGCTGGAGTGCATAGCTGTTATAAAGGATGTCTGGGTTTCCTAACTCTGTCTGGTGCCACTGCAACCAGGTTCTGGATAAGCAGCTGAAAATGGATGGATGGAGGGTAGTCATTTTGTTTAAATTCATTTAATACTGGTCATCTGTGGCTAGATTTAGACCTTAATTAAAATTTAGATTGATTATTTCTTTCTAGAACTGTCTGAACAACTTTGTGTCAATATTTAAAAAGAAGGCGAAGTATCACAAACATCTGCCATCACTGAAAAAATACTTTATAAAATAAAAAAAACCCACTGAGAGCAAGCTGAGCTCAAATCCTGACCCTGAACAGGTACATTATGTATGTCCTCACAATAAAAAGGGTTTGTATTTTCATTCAGAGCGCTATTACAGTCTGGGCTGCAGCTCTTAGATTGTGCACCAACCTGCTCAAGGGTATATATTTTCTCTGAAGCAGAAAGAAAAATACAAATGTCATATAATGTTCAACAGTATTATGATGATGATGATGATGTGTGTGACAATGAGAGAGAGTTTGTATGTGTATGTATCGACTTGCCGAAGTCAGTGGCTGCCGTCCAATCTTTCATTTAGCAACAGTTGCGTCATTAAGAGAAAGCACTCACCTTTTTTATTATTAAAACAACTGAACTCAGTCACATCTACACTGCCACTCCTGTCTTTAATTATTTGCATTGTTGATAATTCACTCAAGGCGAATGTGAAAATCTATATAAGCAAAGAATAATGTTGCTGGATGCAACAATCAACACACAGGCCGAGAAAATCAAACTGTTTTAGTCAACTCATGAGTACAAAAAAAATTAATTAATAGATGTTACAATGGAGAAAATATGGTGTTGGTTACATTTATTGATTTATACAGATTTTTTTTAGAGCTTCACCTGAAATGTTTTATTATTTAACCAGAAAGAGAAAACTTATAACTAAAGAAATGACAGAAAAGACATGAAAACTCTTGTTTTTAAAGTGCAAGCATAATTTTGAACATAGATTTAAGACATACTGCTTTCATTCAGCCCCACAATGTAATAATGTATCCGTGTATAATAGGCTTGAAGTTATTAATACACAGTAAAAATGTGCCAAATAGACCTTGGAGCTGTTTCAACCCTCTCCCAAACAAAAAGCAGATACTCAGAGGAATTCGGAGTAGTTGTCGAGGTCTCAATAATGGAACGGGTTGCAGCTGGTTTTTCTCTGCTTGGACTCCGGCACACCTGTCTCCACTCACACTATCACACACAGGTCGAGACCCACTGGGAAGTAATTTTCTTTGTCCAAATTTGAATTTTATCAACAAGTGACTGGCAACAGATAATCCCAAATGTTCAAATTGCCCCTTCTCAAACCAGTGATTGATGGCTCAGATGTTTTTTTATTTCCATATTTCATACCTGCTCATTACCACCTAAACCAATTTTTGGTGGAAACAAATGTAAAAAGACCTATGAGCTGTGTGTGACTACATTCAATAAGCCACAACAAGCTGAAGGATCCATTTATGGAAATTTCTTGTCACAGGTATTATTCATGCTGCTGATACTGTGTGGCCTGGAGCAGACAAAGCACTCCCCTGGGAATGTGTGAGCGCTTTCGCTGGTAATCCCACCAGCAGGTAACCAAGTATCACAGCAGACAAACTCAAGTTATCAGCATCCCATTCACCTGTGTGCACTATATATAACCTTACACTATAGTCTGCTCTGCTCAGAGACAATGGAGAGAGTAGACAGTGATTGTATTTCATGTTTATGGGTAAGTCAGTTTTTAGATATTTCCTTTTCAGGTTTTAGATTTAGGTCTTTGGTTATATTTGAAAAGAGGTGTGAAATCCTGTCTGCTTTGATTAAATGGTGTCGAGACTTACTGAGACTGTACACGAGTGTGCAATATTAGCATTTCAGTTATACTACTACTTCAGTTCAACTGTGCAATATGTATATATATATATTTTTCACTTAAATCTGAACAATAACATTATCAAACTCAGTTATATTATCGCTCAACACCAATATTACTTGTGTACATAATGTTACTATTACTATTATTTTCCTACTATTATTGTTTTTATTCCTTTTATACTTATTATTTATTGTTCTTTATTCTTTTTATTGACACTCTTCTATTTTTACTATCCACTTTGCTGCAGCAATAATGTTAATATCCCCATTGCAGGACTAATAAAGGAATATCTTATCTTATCTCTTACACTCCAAGAAGAGTCTACAGCAAGTAGTGGTGCTTTAAGCAAAATGCTCACATTAGCATGCTCACATATAATAATAACAATAATAATAATAATAATAATAATAATAATAATAATAATAATAATAATAATGCATTATATTTAAAGGCGCCTTTCAAAGCACTCAAGGACACCTTACAAGGCACATAAAACACGACAACAGTACAACAAACAATAAAAATCAGGTAACGTTTAGTGCACAGATAAAGAAATAAATATGAATGTGACTATAAAGTGCATCAGTACAACAAATAAAGAAGAACGTGATTGCATAGTTAGTGTGAGACAGAGTATGCCACTCTGAATAAGTGCGTTTTCAGGCGGGATTTAAAGGTGGAAACAGAGTCCGAATTGCAAATTTCTGGTGGGAGAGAGTTCCAAAGGCAGGGGGCAGATCAGCTGAAAGCTCTTGACACCATGGTAGTTAAGTTGGCAGATGGGGCAAAGAACTGGTTGGCAGAGGAGGATCGGAGAGTTCGGGAGGGTGTGTAGATGTGAATCAGTTCCGACAGATATGATGGTGCCAGGTTGTGAAGGATCTTGTATAAGACAAGAGGTACTTTATTAATCCGTAGGCAGTGCAAGATTCCACACCAACATCAAATCAGTCAACAACAGTGTTTGTTAAAAATACCGTCACTGCATCAGGTATAAAGGGCCTTCTAAATCTTTCACCTTGGCATTACAAGTCTGTCACAATGGGTGGTCCTCCTCGTTATGCAGTATGCTCCTGAGTTTCCTACATGACCACCTCTAGTGAGTCAGGAGGCAAACCGATGATGGATCCTGCCATTGTTTTTTTTAATCAGCTTGTTGATCTTATTGCTGTCCTGTTTTGACTTCAACCCTCAGCTGACAATGACAGTGTGAACAAGCTATTGTTTAGCTGGTATGCTGTTTACATCATCTTAGTTTAGTATGTTAGGAAGCTAGAACATTTGCTAATCAGCAGAAATTGTCATGTCTCGTCTTCCCTTTTCAGTGTACATTATTTCATGTTTTATTTTGTTGTATTTAACTTTTGTCTCCTTTCAGGTCACTCCCCTTTCCTTTCCGCCTGTGTTTTTCTGCTTGTGTGATTACCAGGCCCTGCCCTAATGTGTTGCACCTGTCTCTCCTGTCTGTGTGTATACAATTCTGTGTCTTCTCACTCCAATTTGCCTGATTGTCTTGTCTACCTGTAGGCTAGTAAGTGTTCCAGCATTATTGTTTTTCTGCCTGTTTTATTGGGTTTTGCGCCTGTGTTACCTCTGCTCCACTGAGTGACTTCCTGTTTTTTTTCTGTACAATCATTTTTTAATTTCTCCTTGTGTCGCTGAGTTGTGCATTTGAGTCCACTGGCTTTCGATTCTGATACTTCTAAACTGACTAAAGGTCAGTCGTTAGGATTTATCATCTGGAAATCAGGAATTTCTGTACAATCCATCTGGTAAATGTTGAGATTTTTCATAAAATCAGTGAAAAAATGTAACCTGCTTGTAGCTCTCAAAAAAAGTCAATCATTAACTCTTACATACTGTTCAGGGTCTAATTTGATCAATTTTTTTTACATTAGAGAGAAGAAAAAAAATATTTAAAACTTTTCTTTTAGCCATTTGACGAGTTATATAATATGGAAATATTTCACAACTTTTCTAAAAATGTTTTAGTGTAGCTGATACACAAGATTACAAACACAATACGTATAGAGACTAATTATGAGGGGATAATGAGAAAAGCCTGAATATGAACAGTATGTAAGGGTTACAATTCCTCCTCTTGGCAACATGGATATCTTTGCCAAGTTTCAAAGTAATTCATCAATGAGTTCAATAGGATCACCAAAGTTGATAGGATTCATCCTCTGGGGATCATGAATGCCTGTCCACAACATTTCACACTAATTTCATGGCGATGTGTCCAATAGTTGGGATAATTGAGTCTGGATGAAGTTGCAGACTGACTGACAGACTTCGTGTTTCTCCTAAATCCACTCTGCAGCGTCTGTGCATCTTCAATGAAAACAAAATTAAATAGAGCAGCACCAGGAGAGTGTGCCATAAAATTTGAAAGTCAACCCGAGGGTCTGTAGATAAGATAATATATGTGAACTGTTTCTTACATGACTAATTGGAGAGTGAATCCTGCAGAGCACAAGCACGACAAAGCACATGTAAACACGAATCCTCTGTCACCTCTGCACACTGCCTACATCCCACCGCTTTAAAATAGATCTGCATTTGTTACCTGAAGGTCCACAATCTGTCAATTTGCATTATGTATATTACGTTACCACGGCAACTGAATAAAACACCAGGACCTTGGATGAGAAGCGAAAAGAGAGAGTAACAAACCTCGAACAAAGATTCATGTGGGGGAGATGTGCGAGGCGTTGGCATGTGGGGGATAGAGAAAGAGAAGGCAGGGTTGCTATTGTCAAAGCCTAATGACAAATCAAAACACTTAGTACACTTATTTGTGCAAGCGGAGAGAGTCTAAATGGCACAAATTGGGATGGATGGCACCCCAATAATTACCAATATCAAGGACAATTCTCCCTCTATTCCGTCTCTCTTCGTGCACCTGTAATTCATGTAGGGGATCCAGAGTGAGTGCGTTTTCCTTGTGACTTGCCGCTGCAGTGTGGGACTTTCAACACAACAGCTGCTGAAGCCCATTTTGGAAGTAATTGCTTTGACGAAGGCTCGTAGAGAGTCGAGCAGCATGCTGATCAATTCAAGTGTCTTACATTTCCTCTTTTCTGATTCTCCACGACTCAAGACTTTAAAAAGTCCTTTTGGGTCTTATCACATGTTTTATCCCACTAAATATGGGATTGTGGGAACAAAGCGCTCCTCATTATGGATAAAAGAATACAATGATAGAGGCGGTTCAAAGCATCGCAGACACACCAGGCTGCGGCTGGTAGATTACCTTGTCTTATAACAAATGCTCCCGGTGATTGACAGCAGGAGAAATGTACTTAATTTGACAAGGGTCAACTCAGAACAATTCAGCTGAGAAATCATTGTCAGACTTGTTTGTTCTGGTTTTATTCCTTTTTATGTCTGCAATGAAGTAGTTTGGCAGTGAGAGAAGAGTCATATTTTTCCATAGTCTGTGCTGCCACAAAACACGAGCATGCAGATTTCTTTCACCACTAACTCGACTTTGTTGTTCTAAAACTATTAAAACTTGTAATTAGGACCTCAAGATAAATATACACACACACACACACACAAAAATAATTGTGTCCCCAACTTTGTGTGGATTTTATTATTATTTCATTATCTGCAGTCTTCTGTGTTTTTAGTTTTTCGCTCTGAGAGAGATGCTTCGGCACAATGAACACAATTATTTTAGACACTTTTACTGCTACAGTCTGTTAAATCTGCATTAAAAATTTCACTTCAGAGTTTTCCCACTACTGTCTAAATAATTTGGTCACATTCTGTGCTGCGGCAACAAAAAAGTGTTTTGGATCCCTTCACAATTATCTCTTGTTCTCAGCTACTAAAACTTAAACTAAGGACCTGAATTATTGTTTATATAATTAAATATCCCCCCAGACATGTTTTAAGATAACTTTTGCAATATTTTAGTTCTGCAGTAAAAATGTCAGAATTGTTTCTTTTACTGAACTAAATGAGCTTAATGCATCTCCCAAATCATGTTTAAAGATGTTCGAAAACATCTAAAAAATACTCTTCTTGGACAAATAATGCACGTTTTATAAGGTCTTCTCATTAAAATACATCAAATTACATCTACTACTCTTCTCTCTTGTTGAAAAATCTGTAACCTATAAATATGCAAATCATTTTTATATCAGAGAGGTTTTGCAGCTCAATACAAAATGTCTCTTCGGACTTCATTGTAAAGTCAGTTCTCAGTGTGTGTGCTCGGAAGGCTTCAAGTTTCCACATCACACTTGCATAACTGGACCATGATTGGCTCCAAACCAGTTTCATGCTCTTAAATGCACATCTTAAATTCATAGATAGATAGATAGATAGATAGATAGATAGATAGATAGATAGATAGATAGATAGATAGATAGATAGATAGATAGATAGATAGATAGATAGATAGATAGATAGATAGATAGATAGATAGCCTTTATTGTCCCATGGGGAAATTTGTTTTCACAATCTGTCAACATCATGCCCAAACACCACCAAACATTGAACAATATACATACACACACACACACACACACACACACACACACACTGCACAAACACCACCAGACATTGAACAACCGACACATATATCACACTCAGGAGGGCTGGGTCCATATGGGGTTATTGGGGGAGATTATTGAATGCCGAGATGGCAGACGGGACCAAGCTCTTGCTGAAGCGTGCCCGTCTCCATCTCAGAGTCCTGTATCTGTGACCAGATGGCAGCAGTGTGAAGTGAGGGTAGAGAGGATGATCCAGGTCGGTAGTTAATGTTTGTGCGAGGCGTGTGACTGCTCTGTAGGTTGAGCTCAGTGAGGTTGGGTGTGGGATGGTTGATGATCTTGGATGCGGTGTATGTTATTTTTGTCAGTTTGTTCCTGTTAGTGGTGGACAGCATGGTGTAGAAACAGGGTGAACAGTACAGGAGGATGGGTTGGATGATGCTGGTGCACAGTAGTGACAGAAGGTGGGGGGCAACAGAGGTGAATGTGAAGACAAACTCTGCACATACATTATTTTGCACAGTGAAGCTCAAACATCCAACTGAACAATTAAGATAGAAAAACACATTTTGTTTAGAGGAGGGGAACTTAAGACAGTGCAATATGTTACACTTTAAATATAGATATTGCACTGCCTGTCTTCCATGGAGAAGATAAATGCTCATTTTTTTCACACATCCAGAAATGCTACTAAAATTATACAATAGCAAGCTGTTAATTATGAATTTTCAGGGTGTGATACATGTGAAGATCTAAACATATTTCATGACACTTTCATAAATGAGGAGTCAGAGCACTCTGAACAGCTTACTTTAAATATCTTTAACAATAATGTTCTCACTGAAAGAACAAGTAGCGCAACTTCGGGTAAGTGACCTTTGTTTCGGAAAGTCAGTCTCAGCATGATATGAAGCCACAATGTGCTTACACTGCATTAAGACCACAGACTCAGCTTGACTCAGGAAGTTTAAAATATATCTGACTTCTTGCACAGAACCCTTTGCACATTTAATCACGTGCATTGTTATAACTTAAGCATTTCAAACTAGGGTACAGTATGCTCTGTATATATTTGGCCAGTCTGATGTTGAGCGTCTGTCTCACGCTGCTTTTGCTGTAGTCGTGAGTTTTGACAGATAGCAGGAAGTAACTTAATTTGTTTAAAGCTATTAAAAGTGTTTGTGCAACCATTTGTGGTCATTATTCTAAAAGTAATCACATCACTTTTTTTTCAGAAGCAGAAGAATGTTATCACTTCACTTTTCACAGACATTTAACTAACTAAGCACATAACACTGATTATAAAATAAACATCTCTTACTCTGAAAGCACTTAATCTTTTATAAGTTACTATCAGGAATCATGAGAAGTTGTAATTAGGAACTTTAATGGTGATATTTTTCTTATCGTCAACAACTCACACACAACCAACAATGAACTATCTACTAACAAGTATTATCTGTTTATTCAAGGCCTTTTTATTCCCTAGCCACAGAAACGTTTGAGAAATCAGAAAGTGCTAAGCAACAGTAAAAAGACTCATTAGCTTTGTTTTTTTTAATGAAATGTGTTGGAACTATGCAGTATGATCAGCATTACTATTTAAAGGGGACATTTTGTGCATATGTTCAGGTCTGTATTTATATTCTGGGGCTCAACTGGAATATCTTTGCATGATTTACAGTTTAAAAAAAGCTTTATAGTGTCTCTTTATGCCGCCCCTCAGTTCAGCCTCTGTCTGAAATAGGCTGTTTTAGCTCCTGTCTCTTTAAGGCCCACCCCTCCTCCTGAAAAGCTCACTCTGTTCTGATTGGTCAGCTCTTGGCCCCTTTGGGCGACATCTCCGTAGGCTACGTCAACAAACTATAGTAATAATATTTCACTACTTTTCCTTATTCTTTACTTTACTTAATGTAACCCTCTCAAATACATCCATCTGATTCAAAATATAAGTGGACAAGGCAAACAATATACAGAAGGGATGGCCATTTATGGGCATGAATGACAAGCTAATATCAGCTCGTTGGTAAGGTAGAAAAATACTTGACAAACTAAGCGCTAAGAGCAGGTTGAAGCCATGACTTTTTGACTTGCAGCGAGCATCACTGCATATGTTAACCTCAAGTCTGGGAGCTTTGACCTGGATTAACACACACACTGACACCTGGCATCATAACAGAATATTAACAACAGAAAATCACACTAAGCTGACTATGTCCCCTTTAACGTAACCATGGCGCCACAGAGAAAGAGCCTTAAAACTTTACAGGGATTGTTCTTCATTCCAACAAGTATGGTAATAATGTAAAAATACATAAATTGTACATTTACAAACTTTCTTTGTTTTTATATAAAAAACATGAAGTCCCACTAGATGGGGGCCTCGTATTTAGAAATGACAGAAGCCCTTCTCTGTTCAACTTCTGTTTCCTTCCTCCTGGAGAAGACATGTTTGACAAATGACATGGTGATGGGATTTCTACACTACCATGATGGACAAATACTGTGTCATAATAATACATTTACTTAAGTTCTGCACCTAAGTCATCACATACGGTATTCTACTTGTGAATTTTGCTATTGTGCTACTTTATATTTCTATTCTATTGCATTTATTTATATTTTAGAGATATTGTACGTTCCACTTCGTCATTTTTTACAGTTACTTTTAGAGACTTTTCAGAAGATACACTCAAAACAAATGATGACTTTATAAAATGATGATGCACTCTATACTTTTATAAATGAAGCTACCCATCAATTTACTGTACATTTTTGAAGTTATATAAAATAAATAATAAATATAGAAGTAAATAAATAAATATAATAAAGATATAATTAATAAGTAGAAGTATAAATATAATATGGCTCCTTTTGGGTTTTTATTTTGCAAATGTATCATATCTTTAACTTTAATCTTAGTACTTTTGGTACTTTGTGGCACTTTGTGACGTCAGTATGATAAAGCAGTACTTGTACTGAGTTAGTGCTTTAGTAAGAGAGATGTGTAATAATAGTACTGTGTCATAGTTGTAGGTACAATGTGAATGACATCTCAATTTCCTAAGGAGGATATCCACATACATTTCAACATTTTGCAGTTCACGTCAACTGAAATGCTGTAAGAGAGACTGTTGGGTGAACTTTGTGACTTTTCGGTGTCACTGCTCTCTCAATGGTAGCGCCGACCCATTTTTCGGTTTGACACAGTCTGTTTCCTGTATAGCCGTCATTCGCTCTGCACCATCAACAACATGGCTATAAGCAGGAAAGACAGCTTCCTCTGGGGGAGAGGTATGTTTTTAAATGCTTTTATTCTTTCATTTTTGTTAATAAGTCTAAATTTTTCAACACAAATGACAAATGCGAAGGTTGATGTCAGATGATTTAGAGTATTTTTTTGTTAAATTATATGAGTTGTATAGTTTATAATACTCAGCTAAGATAACTCTTACATTTTGTGGGTTACAAACTTAACTTAACTTAACCTGTTGTTTTTACTTGTATTTGCTTTTTTACAGAAATGTTGTTGATTTACAAATATTTTAGGGTTCTGTTAATTCACTTCTGTGTCATAGTTTACCCAACACTGACAGACACTCGCTATGCTGTCAAATCTTACAGAAGTGTCCTATTTAAAATCTACAATTATGACTTATTTTATTGACCTTTTATGACTGTTATCAAACGTTTGTGACATTTGCAACGTCTGATTCAATATGGATTGTTTTAACCTTTTACATACTTTTCATAGTCTGACTCTCATAATTAGTCTCTTCAGCACTTCACATTTATAAACTCCTCATCAGTCATTAATAAATGTTTGATTAATCCTTCTGCTTGATTAAAAGACATTCACAATCACTATTTTATGGTCCAGGAGAACATTTTATATAATATGATGTTTTAATGCTGATTTTTTAAAATGTTGTATATATTTGCATATGTAAAAATGTGTCTCAGCTGCATTAAATTTAAAAAAAGATGCATTTTATTTCCATTTGTGGTATACTGTGGGTCACATTAGGAAACATCTGGCTTAAAGAAATGTGTATATGATGTTTTTACAGCTCTCAAATGTAAAAAAAAAAAAGGTCAAATTTGATCCTGAACAGGGGTTTAACCAACACTGTAAGGTAATTGCAATGCTTGTTAGTCTATCTGACTGGAAAGAGGGAGAAAAACAACTATTTTTATCCCTTTTCTTTCTCTCATTCACTGATCACTTCTCTAACCAGCGAAGGGTGTAGTTTATTTTAAAAATACATGCTGGTCTGTGAGAAAGAGCGTAGGTGTGAGTAAGCAAGGTTGTCCACAGAGCTCCATCATGTGGACCTGACTGCTCTTTGCTACTTCTTCAAATATACGCCACCTGCTGATTCTTTCTCTCGCCCCAACAGCACCAATGAAACTCCCCCCGTCAGAGAGGAGGCAGAGTGACAACATTAAGATTCACAAGTTTGAGCCGCCAGATGACATCCAGGTATGTACAGTATCCCTCTCCTAGGTCACACATCAAAATCCCTCATTATTCCTCTGCTTGAACCCAACTCCTGGAGTCTTTCACAAGCGCACACAAAGGCATTTCATCCACACTTTTTAATTGAGATTTGAAGGTTGTTTTAATAACTATGGGGAGGATAAATTGGCCGCTGAGTTGTTCACTATTGAGTGTTTGGTTGCTTGGTTCCATGGCGTCATCATCGTCGCTATCTTTGTCAATGCCCTCCTTGCAGAAGCTGAGGTTACACAACAATCACGTCATGCCAGATATCCACAACCTCGATCTGGAGGAGCAGAAGTGAGTATGAGCACATTTTAAGAACAGCTCTTCTATGAATCAGCAAAGGCTTTTTTTTTTACCTTCTTATTTAAGCAACACTTTCATGTAGATTAAACTCCCACGGCTCCCAAAAATACTCAGTTTGCTGAAGTCATGCAATCAGCTTTGTTGCAATGTTTTGTGTTTTTTGTGTTTTTGCCTGAGTCAGAAATCAAAAAGTTTTCCATTAAATGCTACCTTACTTTTAACAAACTGTCTAAACGATGTATACATTTAAACCTTTTAAGTAACAACTATTCACCCGTTACTGTAAATTAACATTTAACTATTTTCAGTATATTAGTATCAGTTTCTCATAGCAGTAAAAAAAGTAACAGGAAGGAACCAAAACGTCACTGTACAGTTACACACAGTCACGCACTTTCCCAAATTGTCACAAGAGTATTTTCTATTATTCTCACAGTTGGTGCTCAGTATGCTTTCTTATGTCCAGACTGACTATGACACTTTCTCCACATGACCCCCGTTGAATGTCACAACGGAAACGCATTGGTCCAACAATAAAGTCATTTTATATATTATAAGCACTAAGGTTTGCTTGGGTTTACACCTCTCACAATACTTTATTCTTCCATATCTCTGTGAGGAAAAGTTTAACTGATTTCAATTCAAATTACAATGTTAAAAGAATATTAATAGATGATATACATGATTATATATTGGCTGTAACATCTGAACACCACATCTCAAGAGTGCATGAAAACCAGTTAGCAAATGAGCAGAGAAGTTGCAAACATTCACTAAAGTTGATGGACAAAAGCTTGACATAGATATCTTAAAGCAGTGGTCACCAACCTTGCTCCTGGAGACACACCTGATTTGAATATTTAAATCATTATAAAGCAGCTGAAGCTTTGTGTGCAGGTGTTTTAGAGTGGGGAAGATACCTAAAACATGCAGGGCAGTAGCTCTCCAGGAGCAGGGTTGGTGACCACTGCTTTAAGATATCTATTTCAACCATTTTTCCATCAATTTTAGCTAACATTTACAACTTCTCTGCTCGTTTGCTAACTACTTTTCAGGCACTCCTAAGATATAGTGCTCAGATGTTACAGTCAATATTGTACATAATCTATTAATATTGTTTTAAAATTCAAATCGAGCAACACAGGGCTATGAGGAGAAAGTGGGTCATGTACTGCAGCTCTGGACATAAGAGGGCATACTGAGCACCGCCTGTGACATATTTGGACTTCCTGTTACTTTTGTCGCTACTATGAAAAGCTGATACTAATAAACTGTAAGTGTCACCACGCTACATATCATTATAACTGCTTAACTGGCACGAGAGGCACAGTTTCTCGGAAATCATTATGCAGAAGGAACTCTTTCACTTCTGCATATTTAAGTGTTACATGATTAACATGTAAGCAGTATTTTAATGTTGCTGAACTTGCGGAGTAACTAGCTGCAAATTAAACATAATAGAATAAAAAGTCCAATAATTAGCAAGAAATGGGAACATTCAAGTAAAGTACAAGAACCTTTACCCTCCACCAATGGTTTTGAACTGTTAAAGAGGTGAAATGATGGCTCTGAATATGTCACATTGAGCTGATAAATTGATATTTGGGTAGTTAGAAGTGTATTTATGCTTATCTTCTTGTAAATATACACACATTTCCAGAAAAATGATAAACAGAAACTTCAAAAAAATATGTAAATATTGCCAATTTAACATATTTACATCAAAATACACAGTTAGATCAATACAACTTTATTGCTCTTGTAGATTATCAATGTTTTGCTTATGTCTTAAATTGTTTTTAATTGTCTTAAATGTTCTTATGGCTCAGGGGGTGCTATCTAAATGTCATTATATTGTTGTCTGACACTCAATATAATGACAATAAAGCTACTAAACATAAAGGAAATGAGGAACAATAGTCAATGAAACACACAATCCATTAACAATCCTCTGTTTGTTATGGTTTTTTTTTAATTGACTTTATTTTATTTTTTTAAAGAAAAAAGATAATGAATGAATGAAACATTAATTATTTACAGTTGTCTGACTTTTAATTGTCTTTTGTTGCAGTAAAAATGTTGCGAGGAACAGAAGATTTCTAAATGGGAAAAAGAAATTCAACATGGACCCTGAAAAAGTGAGTTTATATGTGTATGTATAAACAGGAAAAGATGTTAATTGATTATATGATTATTGATCCAGAGGGAGTCTTTTTGTGACATTTTAAACTCAACCTCAGCTGGTGAACAATGTGTGTGAGTGCAGTGAATCTGACGAAATATTTAATTAGGTCACATATACCTTCACTCAGATGGAGGCGTTGTTTGTTACGTCCCATCTGATCAATGACTCATATTAAAGGTACCGTAGGTGAGATATCGCTTTCAGTTACTTCAGCTCCTCTGGAACAGAAGGTCAACAAGCAGAAGATAACTCAACATAGGGAACGGATGTGTTTCGGAGCAGTGTGTGTGTGTGTGTGTGTGTGTGTGTGTGCGTGAGAGCGCATGCGTGATGTGCAGACGTGCAAAACTGTGCACAGGCGCAGACGTAGAGGATGAGCAAAAGCGAGAAAACCACATCCTGTTCCCTGAAGTGGGGCAGAAGCGCCACTTCACCACAGCAACCTCCGTCTTTTTCATTCCTTCCTCTAAGTGTCTCGCAAGAGAAGAAGGACCTCGGTTAAAGCTCAGTCGCCCCTCTGCTCTCAGGCCCGAGGAAATGCAAGAGTGGGCGGATGAAAGATCTTCGAGGTTAAGGGTGTCTTTAAGTGGTATTAATTTGAGTAACTACTTTGCAGGTGTAGACACAGTATAAAGTTTTATACTATGGCGCCCTATGTGATTAAAGAGATAACAGCATGCAGTGTTCATTCAACATTTATTATCTGCTGTTCTGCTGATTGGTGATAACAGTGACACAAATGCAGAAGAAGCAAACTTTGTTGAAGTGTGTTATGACTGATAAGAGGACCAACCTTCACATGTAATCTTTTAGAAAAACACACATAAAACAGCCACTCACCTACAATATATAAAATACAAGTTTCAAGTGCGTAAATTCCTGATTTTCATGCTCTTGGTAGTAGTACTGCTCATTCAAATCTAACTTACCGTGCTTTCATTTGCCACAGGGTGTTCGTTACCTGGTTGAAAACGGCCTGCTGGAATGGCAAGCAGAGTCGGTGGCAGAGTTTCTGTACAAAGAGGAGGGGCTGAACAAGACCGCCATAGGAAATTTCCTCGGAGAGAGGTATAGCACACACACAAACAAATGGTTGGTTTCATTTTTAAAGAGAGAGTACATGAAGTGAGAGGAAACTCAAGGCTGAAATATAATGTAAGAACCAAGTCGTGCGCATTACTGTACATAAAACAGCTATTTACATTCTGAAGGTTGCAGTTTGTCACGAGATTCATTAGTACAAAAGAGTACTTAACAGGCTCCAGAAAATATCAATGATGCATGCATACATACACATCTCCTGCTGTGTGTTTAATAGCAGCTGTTTCAAAGGGAATAGTTTTTATATTTTGGGAAATGCGCTTCTTCGCTTTTTCTTCTCTTTAAGCCATCTGTCTCTGAAGGAACAGATTAACTTACATTTTCACTCTCTACTGCTCATTTGTTCTGTGTGCACTGCTGTTGTGTTTTTAGGATTTAATCAATTTTTATTCTATTCTTCGCTTTTATTCATTTTTTTCCCCCTTGATCCTCATGACTATGACTGTGTTTTTATTCAATCTGCAAAGCACATTGTTCAGCTTTTGTTGTTTTTAAATGTGCTTATATGAATAACTTTACTTGTTACACAGGCCACTTATCAGCTCATGTTTTATTCACTGTTTATGAATGCAACTCTGACCCGAAAGTCTATTTTCTTCTATTTGGTGCATGTAACTACAGTGATAGTGTGTGATGCTCTGAATGCGGCCAAAATCTAGGTGACCTACACTCAATATTGTACCTCAATACATCCTGTGTAGACACTGATGGAGAACTAAAGCTGCTGCTGCTCTGCAAACATGATACTTTAACTACTCAGCCTGTGTAGACATTTTTTTTAATCTAAATGAGAATACCAACACCACTTTTGCATCATTAGCTTAGAATAAAGACTGCAAACCAGGGGAAACAGTTAGTCTGACTCTCCAAAATAACAAAATCCACCAACCAGCACCTATTAAACTCAAATTATATCCCAGTTGTCTTATTCAGAACAAAAAGTGTAAACAAGCGGAAGAACAACAGATTCCATTGGGGGAAATTTCTTGACAAGATGCAGTAACTTCCTTGAGTCTTTTGCTGGTTGCCCGGCAACCTCACGGTTACGACTCCAGGAAGTTACATAATGTAGGATAATCTAACTTTCAAGAAAAGGGAATAAGGGTATTTCACCAAATTCTAACCAAACTATTTGTTTCAAAACATGCAGAGAATTTCCCGGCTGTTCTTCAGAACTGCATCCAGATTTTGGTCACATTTCTCTCTTACTGTCTGACTCTATCTTCTCTGCAATTTTTACCCTGAAAGCTCACCACAGGAAAAGATGAAAAGCAATCTAAAACTCTGGCCATTTATTTTAACTGTGCACACCATCAATCAGTGAGGGAGCCCCCTATCCTATTTTTTTGAGAGAGAGAGAGAGAGAGAGAGAGAGAGAGAGAGAGAGAGAGAGAGAGAGAGAGAGAGAGAGAGAGAGAGAGAGAGAGAGAGAGAGAGAGAGAGAGAGAGAGAGAGAGAGAGAGAGAGAGAGAGCGAGAGAGAGAGAGAGAGAGAGAGAGAGAGAGAGAATTAATGTAAGATATATATTGGCTTTCAGTTTTATGATCTACCTAGAATCTACCTTCAATTTGGTGTTCTCATTATTTCCCTTTTTCCTCATTTTTCTGCAGGAAGGAAATGCATCTGGAGGTGCTGAAAGCCTTCGTGGGCCTGCATGAATTCTCAGACCTGAATCTGGTGCAGGCACTCAGGTTTGTGTCAAAAAAGTGTGACAAGTCAGCATGAAATGTTGCAGCCAATTTTACCTTTAGTCTTGTTTTTGTGATGGTGTGGAAATCCTCCTTCTTGACACGTATGTACCTGACATTGTGTGACTGTGTTTTCTTTACACCTCCTCCACCTTGCAGGCAGTTTCTATGGAGCTTTCGTCTCCCGGGAGAAGCTCAGAAGATTGACAGGATGATGGAAGCATTTGCAAGCCGCTATTGTGACTGTAACCCCGGGGTCTTCCAATCCACAGGTATGAGCACACAGAGGCTTTTGTTTCAAGTCTCATCATTACAGTGTCTTTAATCTATAGATTTAAAAGAAAACAACTCAAAGGAAAGTTATGTTAAGAAAAATAAATGTTTTCTTTTACAGAAAATAAGAGCGAAGCTGCAGTAGCACCACCATACTGTTCAGTATTCACAGAAACCTATTACTTTTAATGGGTGCAATTTATACTGGCGAAGCTGCAATAATGATGCACAGCTGAAGAAGACTAACCTGTGGCTTTGTTTGTTTCTTCTGCATTCTGTGTGCCACAGACACATGCTACATCCTGTCTTTTTCCATCATCATGCTCAACACGAGTCTACACAACCCCAACGTGAAAGACAAGCCCAGCCTGCAGCGCTTCGTCGCCATGAACCGGGGGATCAACCACGGGGAAGATCTGCCCACCGAGCTGCTCACGGTCAGCTGCTCACGTCCTACTAATAACATCTTATACATAATGTCCTGTCAGTAAATTAAACTAAATACATTCCCTTAAATACTGCCCTTAACGATGAGGTTCTACTTTTCCCTCTTCCTGTGTTTCAGAGGAGCGTATTGAGCATGTTTAGAAGTACAATAATCTTATCCTGGTTTAGATAATTTAATATGAGAAACCTCATTAAGCAGGTACCTTCAGGTGTTTCTTAATTCCCTTAATATCTTCGGGATTGGAGAATGGGCGCTTCACTTCTATAGAAAACACAGTCTGCCACTATGGGCAAGGAGAGAGTTATTTACCTTTAATTCCATATAAGTGGCGCTGCTCGCTTCTGCAGTCTCCATTTAGGACTTGAATGGAGGACACTACTCACTTAGCCAATGTGACATGATAGCTTCTTAGCTGCTTATGTGAAGTGTGGCAATGTTGAGATAAAGAAAAAGATCAAGGTCATGTCCATGTATTATACAATAAGTCGATATATAGACATGATAATGCTAATAATTACGTTATTGTATGATAAGTCTATAATTATTGTGACAGGCCTATCTATAGCAAAACTGATGCATTAAATGTAACACAAAGTGCATAATATAAAAGATTACATTTACAATAAAACAGTAAGTCAAGGATAAATAGGATAAATAGTGCAGATGTGAATAAACTCTTTACTTTAACTCTCTATACAGATAACTTAAACAACCCCTCTGATTATCATGTTTTAAGCTCGTAAAGTGTTGCTGTTGCCAAGCAAAAATCTTCCAAACCGTCATGAGTGAGAAAATATTTTAGCTTGTAGACGTCATCTAAAGAGAAGATTCGTCCATTGATGTAAAAGCATAAAAATCCCCAATTTGGGGGGAATTTAACTTAACCATTATCTCCAGTTTGGGGGATTTTATTATATCATTATCTCCAATCTTGTGGGTTTTCATTTTTCACTCTGACAGAAACAGTTCAGCACAACCAGTAGACTTGTTTTTGACACTGAGTGCTTCTTCCGCTACTATCCAAATCCATTTTTAAGAATAATTAGACTAATACAAACAAATTTAATCTACCATAAAACTGACATTCTCTTCTGTATTCGTCCTCCAGAGCTTGTACACGAGCATCCGCAGCGAACCGTTCAAAATCCCGGTGGATGACGGGAATGACCTCACGTTGACATTTTTTAATCCAGATAGAGAGGGCTGGCTCCTTAAAATGGGTGAGATGATGAGATATTTGAACCACATGGAAAAGTCAGAGTTGATTGCAAGGCTTTCAGAGGAGATTACAACAGCCGGAGTGCATCGCTCTAAATCTTTCCTTTCTTTGTTGAAGGTGGCCGAGTTAAAACCTGGAAGAGGCGGTGGTTCATTTTGACGGACAGCTGCCTTTATTACTTTGAATACACCACAGTGAGTATATTTCTGTTTTTTAAATGAAATAATACAAAGAACAGCTTTCTAAATATTTCTTATTATCAACTAAATATGCAAATGTCAAACCATCTTTCTGGTGGACCAAAGGTTCAGTCTGTCTTTAACATCCGTCTCCTCCTCCTCCAGGATAAAGACCCAATTGGGATTATTCCTCTGGAGAACCTGTGTGTCAGGGAGGTGCAGTACACAGGCAAACCGGTACAGTATAATATTGCTTTCTTTGGTTAACAGAGGAGCACTGAGCTTCCTCACAAACATTATCTGCTGCTACACAACCTAATGAATCACACAGCAGCTGCTAACTGAATTTTATAGCACAAGTCCTCCAAACATTGAGTCACACGGCTATCCAGAAGACTAATCAAATAAACAGAGAAGCATATGCACACACTGACGGAGCTACATGTGTTTGTATGTGTGTTTGAACAGTATTGTCTGGAGTTATATAACCCCCAAGGACAAAAGATAAAGGCCTGCAAGACAGAAAACAAAGGCAAAGTGGTGCAGGGTAAACACCAGTACTACAGATTCAGCGCAGCCAACGCAGACGAACGGGACGACTGGATGAACGCGATCAGGTGAGATGCTGCATAACTGATGTTACCTTGGAAGACACATGTGAGGCCATGTGCCGCCTGCCAGAGTCGTGTTTGTCAAAGCTGGAACACATGACTGCAAAGAGTTAGTGCAAGCAACTACAGTGATCACGACAGCTACAGACGCTCTCCAAATATTTGTCATCTCAAATCTAAAGCGACAGTTTAATGATTGATCTGTTCATGGTTTGTTCAATTAGTCGTTGCATCAGCAAACAATAAAGATAAACTAAGGATACATGAATT
The DNA here is from genome assembly GCF_963691925.1 of Scomber scombrus. Taxonomy (NCBI): domain Eukaryota; kingdom Metazoa; phylum Chordata; class Actinopteri; order Scombriformes; family Scombridae; genus Scomber; species Scomber scombrus. The sequence continues at coordinate 5,023,984 of NC_084987.1, read as the reverse complement.
ATTATGAATTCATGCATGAAAAAGCATTAATTAACTCAGTGTGTAAAACAATTAATGTAGCAGTATCTCATTTATGCTTTAAAAGACAAGTTTTTCACAACAGTCAAGTGCTCAAAATCAACATTGAAACCTGTATTTCTTGCTGTAATCATTCCTCCTGTTCATACTGACCATTACAGTGTAAGTGATGGGGAACAAAAGCCACAGCCCTCCTTCTCTGCAAAAATGTATTTAAAAGCTAATATGAAGCTTCAGTCATCCAAATGAGTCAAATCAAGTAGATATCTTTGAACTTTACAGTCTTTTTTAGTGCCAAAGTCTCTCTTTTTGTTACTATACTTCCATCACAGCTCAACAGGGAAACACAAAGAGGGAATTTGATGCTAAAATGACTGTAAATGTGGCAGGTAGCCACTTGATATGACTAACTCTGCTGCTGAAGCCTCACATGAGCTTCACATCTACTTTTAAATGACTGTGCGGACACGTTGTGGATTTTATCCTCCATCGCTTCCATTGAAAGCACATTTGAAGGAGATCTTTTAATAGTCAGTATGAACAGGAGGAATGATCACAGAGAGGAAAAACCTCTTTCACTGTTCATATGGACACCTGACTGATGTTAAAAGACACACTTTATATATTGTGAATCTAATCCAATGAATTTCAAACAGCTTGATATCTAAGTAATTAATGACGTTCATTATCATCGGTTAGTAACTTAAGTTATTTATTCTAGGTTTCAGTCTAAATCAAGCAATTTTAAGGTGTTACTTTGGGTTTCTGGACATTTTTGACTATTTTCTGACATTTTATAGACATTTGAAAAAACATCATCAGATGGATGTATAATGAAAACAATAATTAGCTACTGCCCTGTCTTTTAAGGGACATTGGGGGAAACAAACTAGACAAAATACTACTGAATCTAACTGAATCGTCCTCTTCCTCTTCAGGGCAAGCGTCACCAAAGACCCTTTTTATGACTTGGTGGTTCTACGCAAGAGGAAGATCATCAACAACGCATCCTCACAGGCCTGAAACACAAGACACGAGAGGATCCTGGGCGTGTTCATATGATTCCAGAAAATACCATAAGAGCAACACATCACAGTTAAAGTGTACAAATTAGGAAATGGCACTTGTTGTAGTGTAAAAAAAAAAAAAAACGCAAGATTTTTGTGACTTGTGTAAAACTGTTGAATGACCCATCCTAAAAAAATCATCACCAAACTTCAAAACTTCTGCAAAACTGCACGCACTACTGCTCCAACTTCAGGGGCTGATGACTCCTACTGACACACATCTGCAGTTCAGCTAAACACCAAACTTTAAATTTAAAAATGTCTCTGATTGGATCAGTCGGAGAAAAGTAATGTAGCACTTTGTTAAACCAGCTTTTGGGTTTTTAGAGAAAATGTTAATATTTAAAAGGCAGTTAATCATCAAAATCATGTAAAAGACTTATTTGAACTCTTAATGAGTGTCATAGTGGTTTAATACTCAAATGAACTGCAAATAGATTTTAAAAAATCTATAAAAAATCATGAAGTCCTATAATATGTTTATAAATAGGTGGAAATTGTACAGCGTTTTATTTAGTAAGTTGTAAGTATTTTTTTATGTTGTATTTTTTAACATTATGTTAGTGATTTTATGTATAATTTAATGACTTTATGTATAATTTAATGACTGTATACTAATGGGAGAAACAGCAACTTGTTTTATTATATTAAAATGTTTTCCTGCTGAAGGTTTTGTGTGTGTGTTTGTCCAGCAGATGGAGCTAAATTATCACTGCACCTCTTTTTTTCCCCTTTCAATATGTTCAAATATGACTTTAAACATGACATGCTGACTATTTTTTAATCGCATTATCGCAGTAATGAAGTAAGTAAAACGTCATGTTGAATGAATTCTGCGTTATCTTGTTATTCTCAACAGATTAAGTAACGAGGTTATCTGCTGCATGAAGGCTTTTCCTGTGCATTTCGTGTCAAGATGGTTTTGATAGTGAGTTGTGGTTCTGAGGTTGGAGTTTCCTGGGAGCCTTTACCACAGTCGAAAGTAAAAGAAAAGAGAAAAAAACCCATCTTTACTTTATGCAAAATGTATTTACTCACAGTGTTTTCTTCAAATATGGTTGGGTGTGAGTGTATTGACTCACCTGTGGAAAATAAACTTCAGGCGGCTCAATCTTAAAGAACCGGACACTTTGAAGGATAGGTTCACATTTTTGTTCCAAGTCTTAAAACAGCAGTCAGGTGTCCATATGAACAGTGAAACAGGTTTTCCTCGCTGTAATCATTCCTCCTGCTCACACTGACTATTAAAAGATTTCAGTGGAAGTGATCCACAGTGTGCAAAAATGCATTTAAAGGTAGATGTGAAGCTTATATGAGGCTTCAGCAGTCTGAGTTTGTCATATCAAGTAGATATCCGACACATTTACAGTCTTTTTAGCATCAAATTCCCTCTTTGTGTTTCCCTGTTGAGCTGTGGTGGAAGTATAGTAACAAAAAGAGGGACTTTGACTGTAACGTCTACTTGATTTGACTAATTTGGGCGGCTGAAGCTTCATATTAGCTTCACATCAACTTTTAAATACACTTGTTTTGCACAGAAGGAGGACTGTGTCTCCCGTCACTAACGCAGTAATGGTCAGTATGAACAGGAAGAATGATTACAGCAAGAAATACAGGTTTCAATGTTGATTATGAGCACCTGACTGTCGTTTTAAGACACTTGACAGACTGTGAACAGTGTGTTTCATTGAGATTTAAATTACTTCCCACCAAACAACCCCACTGCTTCATGTGTAATAATATAATATAACTACAAAATCAGCTTTTTTCTCTTCTAAATAATGTTTTTTTGGCCTCTTTAAAAGGAACCCTGTGACGGTTTTGACCTTTAGTAGCACTATGGAGAATGTTTTTTTTGGGGTGGGTCCTTGCCTTGTTTGTTGCATGCACACTTATGAAGACTCACACGCACACACGTGAGAACATACCCAGTCCTGCCAATGGTTTCCCTCCATTCTGCTGATCTACACGTGGTTTTAATGCAAAGAAGACCGCAAGCCACTAAACGTTTAAATGATGCAGGCTTTCAAATACAATTTAAAAGCAGGCCGGGCAAATGCTTTAGGTTGGAGTTCAATGATACACACACACACACACACACACACACACACACACACACACACACACACACACACACACACACACACACACACAGAATGAGAAAATGTGTTTTGGAGAGTAAAACTCAACATAAACACAACTTTTGTTTGTTTGCACCAACCAAACCGCACGTGGACCCTTTAAAACCCAAAATGTTTACCAGTATTAAAGTGGTAACCCTTCACTCTGCTGCAAACTGAGCTGCACATTTGATGAAGGGGACTAAATACAGAAATGAGCAAAAAGCATTGGTGTAAAGCGAAATTAGGAAAAATATTTAGTGTTTTATATGTTATATGGGCAAAGCATGAATATAAATATACTGCTTTAAGTCGCCAAAACGTCACTCACAGATAAAGAGGTAGAGGTTTTATGTGCATACTGGGTAAATTCAACAGCAGAGAATAAGACCTCCAGTAACAGGTAAGTAATAAGGTGATAATTTGGGATCTTGGGTGTGAAAAGTATTGTCAACAACAATCACATACAAAGCTTATTTTAACATTTAACCATGGTTTACAGCTGGGGTCTCTGAGACCTCAAATAGCAAGTAAAGCATTATTTTTTTGAACTTATCATCATTTTAAAATCCTGTTTAGAACAAATTATCCACCTGAGCTAAACCTGGCAGTGTATCAGGCTATAAACAACGCTCTAGTTTAAGTTTATCACTTATGACAAAGCAGCTGAACAAATGACAGATAAAATCCTGGAGGATTCATGCCGTCTTCTGAATCATCGCTTCCAGCTCAGAGAGTCATTTATCCCACATGCCAAACATCAGTTAAACCTGTAACTAATGCACATACCAGTATCGTGCTGAATCCCATGTACCAACATTATTTTTTAAGCCATTTATTTCTTGCTTTTTTTATGAAGTAGCATCTAATATAGTGTATTTAAATGTTTTTGAATGACTGTATTTGTGAAGTATGATGTGTATGATGTGATATCTGGTGTTGAATTTCTACTTTTGTGCAGCAAAGATGAACACAGTTATTTTTGGTTTTGATTAGATCAGAGAATATTAAGTGTGTTTTTCAAGCTGCTTTCACTTTAGTGATTGTTGCACTACTTTCTTGTTGTTTATAGTATTTTTTTATGCACTTGTCAACATCCAGTTGTTTCGTACTTCAATTCAAATTTAAAAAACATCTGTCGAGCACCTTTTATTGTTTAACTTACACCTTGTGAGCTACTTGAGAAAAGGACCCTTTCCTCTGATGCTTGATCGTCCCTGCCTTATCGACGCTTCGGCCAGATGACAAAATCTTAATCTGTAAATGTAAAAAGGTCTCAGGGACTCTAAGAGAGAACATCAGTGTCAAATAAACCTTCAGTGAAAACTAAACCCTTTAATCATTAATGTAAAAAGCTTAGTCTACAGCAGGGGTGTCAAACATACGGGCCAGAAAATGTGAAGAAAATGGAAGAAAATGAAGAAAATGAAGAAAAAGTAATTCTGCTGCTTCAGAGGTTTTGACCTGACCATGAATACAGTCCTCTTAAAAATACATTAATATATATAATTCATATACTAAAAAGTACAAAGATGTTGTCAATCATCAGCTTCTGTGCATAATAATCTGTAAAAGACTGACCTAATATTGTTGAAATTGCACTCATTTTCCTTTAGACATCTCAGGCTGTTCATCTGTTTTGTGAATAGATTGTTTATTATAATAAAGTTATATTACATATCATATACATTACATATTATTTATAGGTTATAATGCAGTGGTTTTACTGGTCTGGCCCACTTCAGATAAAACTGGGCTGTATGTAACCCTTGAACTAAAATGAGTTTGACACCCCTGAACTACAGCTTCACTTTAGTTGAAAAAAAGGATCAAATATCTTATTCCACCTTAAATCTTACTATGAACATTTCTGGGCTTTTTAAGGTATAAACTCACTAAACTTGAGTTTTTTGGTCATCTGTTTTCATGTATTTTATTACGTTTCTACTATAAAATTTAGATTATTGCATCTCAAGTGGTTCTAAAAAGATTCACATTTTAATCTCAGCCCAGTTTTTTAAGTGCAAGTCAACAGAAGTGTGGAGGCAGGCGTAAGAAACACGCTCAGCACGTTGTACATTATTCACAGCCTGTACACACACACACACTGACAAACACTTACTCTGTTACTAAGGGTCCTCAGTAAGGTGACACTGAGCACAACTGATCACTTTTCCTGTGTCCATAGCAACAAGAGTAACTCCCAGGTGTGATGTAATCCACCCACGTAACCGGGGGGGGGGGGGGGGGGGGGTCACACCTCGACTACTCTGTGGTGTTCAGGTCCAAGCACACAAAGGAAATAAAACGACTTAAGCTTCACTGGAGAATAATTTAATTAAAAAAACAAAACAAAACAATAAAAACATTAAAAAAAACAAAATAATGGCAATGTTTTCCTTTGCAGATGCACTTTGGCTACATCGGTGAGATCTTTGGGACTTTTTACCTTTTTCGTGTGATTAGTTAAACTATAGCAGGACTTTCACCCAGCTGACATCAGTGTTTACAGGCTGGGTATAATATATATAACGTGACAGTGTGACTGAGCTATTGCAGCATGTTTAACCATCAGGTGCTCCTTTTTCTTTCTTTTCTCCACCAACAGACTGTGCTCTTTGTTGCCCTCACGACTGTATGCAGTTTTTCTTTTGATGCCGCCGGCGGCCTTTGAATCCTGTTAACAATAAAAACAAACACACAAAAAAAAAGACAGATTAATTAAGGTACTAGACACTTTATGAGTTAGACCAAGAAAAGAATGTCATAATATTTGTGAAGCAAAGAAATAGAAATGTTTTTCCAGAGTCTGATACTCATAAAGAAAATTGGTGGCAAGTCACATTATGAAGAATGGAAAGGTTCAGGGTTAGGGTTAGGGTTAGGGTTAGGGTTAGGGTTAGGGTTCATGTCTGAAAGGGATCTTTATAGGAACATTTTTGATATTTCTGCTCATCTGAAATGTAAAATATCCAATAGCCATGTATTAATGCACCTTTTCTCATGTTAAAATAACACATTTTAGAGGATAGTATAGTTTTGGTGGCGTTGCACACTTGCTGAATGCTTCATTGTTTGTACTGTGTGGTATTTTGAGTTCTTGCACATAGCTTTTTGTGTTAAATTGAACATATCATGCACATTTTCAGGTCTGTATTCATATTCTGGGACTCTTCTGTAATATCTTTGCATGATTTACAGTTTTAAAAACTCCTTATTTATCTTTTAGTGGCTCTTTCTGCAGCCACTCAGTTCAGCCTCTGTCTGAAACAGACCGTTTTAGCTCTTTAACCCTAAGTAGCCAGTTTCTCAAACACATCTGTACATGTTTGAGGTGGAATCAGATCCAAAATATGTGAAAACTCTGACGTCATCATGAAGAGGAAATGGAGGTACATTTGCAAACAGAGCGTTCAAAGCAGGCTGAAGCTCTGACTTTTGACTTACAGGAACCTTTTTTACACATGCTCAGCTCAAGGTTTGGAAATTTGACCATGTTTAACATAGACATCAAACATAACAACAGCATATAAATAAGAGAAAATCATTAAAAAGCATCATATTCCCACTTTAAAAATATTTGAAATGTGTATATTTGTGTGTTGTCTTTTGTCTATAGGTAAACAAAATGTGCATCTCTCAAATATTGTACCAGTCCCTGTGCAGAAACTGATCATAATGAAACAAATAGACATATAAAAGACACAGATAATAAAACAGATCATTTGAAAACATACCGTCTTCGTCTGCTGTGTTGAGGGTCTGCATAGACATACTCCTCTGCATGACCTTTGAGGGCTTCTTGATCTTTGGTTTATGCGGACTTGATTTCTCAATGATGTCAAACGAGTCCTCATGCTCATTTTCTGCGACACCATTGGTCTCCGGTGCTTTAATAGAAGGCGGGGGCTTCTGCGGAGTGACAACGTCTTCCTCTATAGTATCCGAGCAGTGATTGGCTCCTCTGCCTTTCAAGAATTTCCTGAAGGAGCTGCGTTTCTTTAAACCCTCCGGCTGATTCTTCTTTAAGCCTCCGATTTCGTCCTCATCCTCGTCCCCTGTAACCGAAGCGGGACTCATTGGTCGGGCTATCTCCATCTTTTCCATGTTGTCCTTGTGAATGAAACTGTTCTGCAGACCGTTCCTCTGACTCAGCCCGCCGACCAGTGAGTCGTCCCTATGACACGTCGACAGGTCTTGTAGGGAGCACGTTAGGTGCTTACTGTTCCCAAAAACTAAAGAGTACTTTGGATTGTGGTACTTATGAGCAGGTACCTTCATGTCGGCCTGTCTGGAGTCCCCTAGATTTACTTGAAAGCGAGACGTGGAGATGGGCAGAGGTTGGATTGGCTCGATCTTTGGCTTTCTGATGGGCGTAGGCATAGGCGGCTTGGTGATGTTCAATTCCGTGTAGAGGTCCACCTGTTCGGACACAGCGTACAGCTCCCTGAAGTCAGTGTCGAAGATGTCCACGGTGTGTCCCGACATCACCGTGATCACGTTCCTGTCCATCCGAGAGGAACTCCAGGTAAAGCTGGAGGAGGAAAAAAAAGAAGAGTGTGAACCAAAACTGTGGTGTTGAAGTAAACCTGTGTGGTGCCACTTTCTAGAAACACGGTGGAGGTTTCTGGTACAACTTCACCTACTTCCAAGGTGCATGGAGAAGGAAAACAAGTCTGAAGAAAGTCAAAACTCCTGCAGCATTTGTAGTTTAGGAGAACTTTATTAACAAACCAACGTGTTTCTGCTTGTGGCCTTCATCAGGGTCAAAAATCATAAAGGTAAAAATATATATACAAAAAATAATGATGTGCATCCATGTGCATGTTAGTACCACTTTCTAATAAGGTGAATTATCATGATCGCCGTTATAAGTCTTTATAGCTGTTTCTAAACCAGACTAAACTAAACTAACTCTTAGTGCTAAAGGAACAGTGGTGTTACTCAATGACGTGTTTTGAATCACTTTTTTCACCTTAATTCATTGTTGGTTTGGCTCCAAAAGCATGAGATTTATTCAAGTGAAATATAAAAATAATTGCCACATACTCTATTAGATTTGGCTCATTTGGATGACTGAAGTTTCATATTAGTTTCAGTTTAATACATTAAACTAAGGACTGTGGATTTAGTCCTCCATCACTTATATTGTAAGTGCATTATGAAGGGATCTTCTAATGGTCAGTGTGAACAGGAGGCAAGAAAAGCCTGTTTCATTGTTCGTTTTTGGCTCCTGGCTGTTGATTTAAGACTGACTCGTCCTTTAACGACCAGAAAGTCACACAAAACAAAAACTAAGTTTCATCATAAAAACTTAAAGCAGTCATAATGAGATACACAGATCACACATGACTCAAAACATGACAGTGCTTATTTCACCTGGCACGTATCATTTATTGCAGCTCTGATGGATTCTGTCACCAACGTGTTCGTAAAACGCTGTCTAAATGTCACCGATGTGGTTTACCAGCAGAGTCAGATGACTGATATAAGTCACTTTCAGGTAAGACCGATGATGTGTGGGAAGTTATGTTGCCTGCAGACATTGTATACAGGAGCTTAACATGCTGCGTGCTGTATGCAAAACATATAAATCTGCTTATCTCTGTCTGGGTCTGACTTTTCTGCTTCCTGGACTCCAAGTAATTTACAAAAATGTAGTTTTCTAAAGCGTTTGCGTGTGATTCTGAGTATACAGTGGATTTATGATCTCTTTAAATTGCTCAACAATCAGCTTAACAATGACGTATAAAGTCCGCATTTGATGTATATCTGATCCTTTTTCTTAATTCAAGTTTGTTGTTTGTTGTCTACATGTTGTTTTGCTGTATATATTTTTTTCTATAGTTATTTATAATTATTAAATTCCCAGTGAAGTTTTCTTTTTCAGTGCACTTTTATCATTTTATACAATAAAGTTATTACATATCTATGTTACAAATGTTTGACAACCACATTTAAGAGATCATTTCAAAAAGTTTATTTTTATGTATATGTTGTTTATATATAAGATTTTTTTTTTTTTACACTCAAATATTGGTATTGGCATCAGCTCCAGTGTCAGCCAAGTCCTATTCTATATAGTCATATAATAAACAGCACATATAATATAAAGGCTGTGTTACTGTTTAAATTATTAACATTTCTTTGACAGTTGGTGGCATAGAAGACGACAGGAAACAGGGAGAGAGAGGGGAATGACCTGCAGCAGAAAATCCGAAATCAAACCAGGGACGCGGCCTTTATGTGGTATGCACCTTAACCACTCAGCTACCAAGCCGCTCCATGATTCACATTTCTAAGTAGACAATCATCCTATCCTAACACTATTCAAACATGAGAGCAGGATATAACATGATAATCATTTAGGGTTTATAATGTTACTGTTTATTCACTGCATTTCAAATGTTGACCCAACACTATTCAAACATAATTCAGCAGTTGGAACTGGAAATTTTCAGGCTTTTGTCCTGAAAACTGACCTTTTTTTGTGTGTTTCTTTCCACAGTGTACAGGATTAGCTGACTCATCGTTCCAGCTCTAATATATAGTCTGTCTTCATGTAGGCTACCTCGTGACTCATCTATACTGAACCTGTAGGCTACTGTCTTTGTAATGTACTGTATGTACTCTATACTTAAAGGTATATTAGACTCTAGGCAGCTTTGAGCAACCTGTTAAACTTCTTATGATCTCTAATGGACTGTGATAAAACCCCAATGAGAGAAATCTTAAAAAACTAATTGGGGCTTTGGGAGGTTAAAACCTCATAAAAACTGTTGTCAACCCTTGTTACAAATAAAGCATATGAAAAATATGTTGTGTATAAACATATTTTACAGCTGAAGATTAGAATAAAGCATTTATAGCATAAAGTCGTGAAGTATCAAAAAACCTTGAAAAAAGGGGTTGAAGTGTCAAACTGTTGTAAATTGACATAATTGTCAGGAAGAAAAACAAGAATGAAATATCTGTATTAACTAAGAAAGACTTCACCTGATCACACCTCAGCTCCAGCTGCAATTAGTTAGTAATTGAGTAATTGTCAGGTGAGCTGAGATGTGCCAAATGCCACGCTCCTGTATTTCACACTTCTCACACATTTTAATTAAAACGGGAAGTTACAAAGCATGAGAACTCCCAATTCTCTGTGCTGCCACTGAACCTGGTTAATCATTTGAAATAAACTCTCAGGTGACTGTTGGCTTCTTCATTATAATCTCTGCAGGCTGTGCATGTTTGGTTCAGTTGGTAAACATAATGAAGTCGATTCAAAACAACAGATTTATGTGCAAGACTTTCTCAAATTAAAACCTCATCTAAATGGTAGATAAGGAGCTTAAAATGTATTCCAGTCACTCGAGTCAAGTTTAATAAGCTCCAGAAGGCCTTTAATGAGTTATTAGTGTGCTGGACGTACTGATTTGTTGTTGTAGCAAGTTGATTTTGGATTAAACCTGAAAGTCTCTTAAGAGTTAGATTTGAGAGAGGGGAACAGGCTGTCGTCACCCGGTTTAGGTTCACAAAAATAATTAAATAAATAGAAAAAAATAAACCTGCAAACTGGAAATAGGCTATTTAAGTTAATAAAGTGGAGTAAGTGGAGTTTATATTGTACTTTTTAAAAAGGTAGCCAAATCTTTTAGCCCATTTTTCAAATTGCTTGTAGACAAAAAAGGTCCAGTACAGCAGTGGTTGCAGCGGTGTTGCTCACTGACGTGTTTTTCATAGATTTTGGTAACAAGATAACAACAGAGGCCTACAGCATAGAGGAATATGATATATCAGGCTTTGGATACACACACAATATAACTTATAAGTAGATCAATTCATTGTTGGGCAAGCTTTGCACGTGAGATTTGTTAACAAAAAGAAAATATAAAAAAGTAATTTCCTTTAAGCTGGCGAATCTTGTAAACCCTTTTTCTAAACACACTATTGATGACTTATTGTATACGAACTCTGTAGGTGTTTTTTTGTTTTGTTTTGTTTTGTTTTAACATCCATGTTGCTTGATTGCATAGGGAAAACAATGTTTTCTTAACTTACTCAACCTCTTCACAAAGCCCTTCAGGCACAATATCTGGATTCACTCAACTGTCTCAACTGTGAATCACTGATTGTGTGTGTTTTATGGCATTTGCTGGTTATTCACTGACACATGCTCACCTGTAAGACCCAAACATGACTTTTTCTCCATCCACCAGCATGTATTTGGAGCACAGGGAGCCTGGCAGCTTGCCAAACGACAAGGCAAGCCCTGCACCTTTCACCGTCCGCACACGGAGATTCTGCAAAGAAAAACACCCATTTAATTACACATTTCAGCTGGCTTAGCATCTCAAACATAAGCCTGAGTAAAGACACTCCATGACAGCTATCAAACATCCCCTGCTGTACGCTTGACTCAATGATGTAATGATACCAAGTCAAACTGCACTGTCACACCTTGTGACATATGAGTCAACTTGATGAGGAAATGACGGAAAAAACAAAAACCTTTAAGCCCCAAGTGTTTACCTTAAGGGAAGAGAAACAGACAGAAAGAAAGGAAGACCTAAATACTCTGTGGAGGTTGGGAGGATCTGCCTTCAGCCTGGCATGGGGTGAAGCATCGAGTTACACTCTGTGGATCTGTTCTCAGGAACTATGAATGTTCATTTGTAAGAAGTCAGAGTAACAGATCCCAGAGCTCTGAAAAGGCCTTTCACGGCTTTATCAACTGACACCACTACTGCCAGGTATTCCCGTGCTCCATATCAACCAGACTGGAGCTACAAAACTCTACATACAGCAGATAAGGTTGGGTATTGTGTCCCTGTGGAGATAAGATGACAGTCTGGTTCTGTGAACCGTTGCTCGCTGTTAATCTAGTTCAGCACTCACTTGCAACACATAGGACGGAAATAAATGTGAATTCATGGAAGAAAGATGATGACATTTCAGAGTTAAATGCAAAGATAAGTCAAAAATGATGATATTGTTGCATATTCCAGGTATTTCCTCAAATACATTATTTTACATTAATTGCTATATGATAACCTCAGAGTCTGAATTCACTAAATTGAGACCTGCTTCTCATTCACCTATATTTGAAAGCCTATCTACAATTATAATCAAATTGTTCTTGTGCAATTCAAAATCAAGTTTCCTCAGCAGCAGTCTTATTTTTCTTGTCACACTCTTGCCTAAAAATTTGAGATCCTTTTTAGCCCAAGTGTTGTTCCCTACGGCTGCCATTTATTATTTACCTCTTGGCCATATTTTCAGGAAATTTGGCAATCAATTTCATTATTATGTGGATGACACCCAGCTCTATTTATCCACTAATCCAGGCATGTCCAAACTATTTCATGAAGGGTGTTTGTGTTTGTGCCTGCTGGTTTTTGTTCCAAGCAATCAAGAGTACACAATTTGATAAATCAACTGAGGTCTGAGGACTGCGATGAGTTGATTAAATGAGTCAACCCTGGTGTGCTCCTGCTTGATTGGAATGAAAACCTGCACCCATATGGCCCTTTATTGAATAGTTTGGACATCTCTGCACGAAGCCTACTTCCACTCTGCCACCCGCTTCGCTTTCTGAATGCTTACTGGAAATTAAATCACGGTTTTAATTCAACTTTGTCAAACTTAACAGCAACAAAACTGAGGTCCTCCTAATTGGGACTAAAAGCAAAACCCAACACTTTCTCTTTGACTATTGACAATTACTGTGGCAGTGCCCTCTTTGGTTTGACGTCAGAAGAATCTCAGGCTCTTCTACCAAACAAAACCTATGTGGTCGTAACTTTAACCACACTCCTTGCAAGATGTTTACTTGTAACCAAACGGAAGCAACGAGCCCCTCCGTCTTTCACTCGGTGGATCAAGGATGTGATGTACTTCTTAAAGCTAGAATACAATTAAATATACACTTAAAGGATCCTTTCAAACATTTGTTAATATATGGAGGCCTTTTCTAGACTTCTATGACTCTCTTCAGGAACCCATGATAAACCCCTCCTCATTTGTTTGTATTTTTGTTTGCCTGTTGTTTTGTTTTGTTTTGTTTTTCCCTATTTAATTAGATTGATTCAATAATTATTGTCTTCTTCATCTATCATCTATATATACATTAACTTGTGACCCTATTGGTGGGTGGGTGGCATTACATAAGTGTTTTTGATGATAATGCACTTTTGTATTTGGGAGATGGTTGAGTGAATTGAAGTCATATATATTTCTTGTACACTTGTCTCACTTTATGTGGAAATACTTTGAAAACCAATAAACATATTTACAAAAAAGAAAGAAAAACAATGACTGTGGGAACCTTCATGCACAGCACATTATCTTTTTAAGCCCACATCAATAATGTTACTCAGTCTGCACGCTTTCACCCACGTACTGTTGTTTACAACTAACTCCACCGCTATTATTATTCATACCCTGAATACATCCTGTATTGACTAGTGTCATTATCTCCTCTATGATCTTCCTCTCAAGTCTCTTCATACCTTCTCTCTTTTGAGGTTCTTAATAATCTTGCACCATCTTATCTTTCCGAAATCGCTTACATCTACACACACCCTCCAGTACTCTCAGATCCTCTTCTGCCGACCAGCTAACAGCACCATCTGCCCACTTAACTATAATGGGGTCTAGAGCCTTCAACCGATCTACTCCCCGCCGCCTTTCTCCCACAAGACATTCGCACTTCTGACTCACTCGCTACCTTCAAATCCCACCTTACAACCCACCTACTGTCATACTCACCCACATCAAGTTTTGCATTGGTGATTTTATTTATTGTACTAACATAATATTCTATTTCTCTGTGTGTCTTGTAAGGTGTCCTCGAGTGCTTTGAAAGGTGTCTACAAATAAAATGCATCATTATGATTATATCATCACAGAAGGAGGAATGTAACCCCAGCCAGGTAGGTTTATTTGTCTAAAAAACATTTCTTGATGAGGTTTGGATTTTGTATGCCCTGTATGCAACATTAATGTCCTTGTGAAATTGTACTTGTACTATAAAACTATCAACCTGCACTGACTGCACTGAAATTATTTTATTGGCCATTTAATTGTCGTGTTTTTAAAGGTTCACAGGTGTTATACCAACAGATCCAACACCTCTTAGGTAATATTGCCTTTTACAAAGAGCTTGGCACATGATACAGAATGTTTTAATCCACTGCCATTGTGGCCTACCGAGGTGCTTAGCTTCAAACTTTCCATCTTAATATTTGCTCTGTGTGTATTGTACTAGCGAGCCTCCTCCTTCAGGTACCGATCTGTAATGCTCTCCACTGTTTGCTGAAGTCACTCACCCGCAGATGCACTGCATTTATCTGCAGTCGACCACACATATCCAGGAAGTGAGGCACTCCCTTGGCCTCCAGCACGGCGTAGACAGCCACCCCTCGTCGTGCCGAGGCGTCCAGCAGGTCCTGGAGGATCTGCAGGTCCGTCAGCAGGTCCATTACTATGGCAACCACCTGATAAACACACAGGAAGAACATTTCAGCAGTGAAGAAGCAACTTTTTACTTTAGTACATGTACCTGACAGCTTCAATCAATTTCCAGATTAACATTTTACACACAAAACACACAAACTGACATGATGAATTAGTTATTCTCTTCTAATCACAACTTCATGATGCATGTGTCTAACTTAGACCGAACTGTGCTACAGAGATATGGGACCTTTAAGAATCTTAAGCCCTTTAAATCTCCATCTAAAAGAAAAGGGGATTGAAAAATATCCTGTCAAAACCAGAACATAAATTCATATTAAAGAAGGGTTTGGCTCTGAATCATGTTACATCTTGTTTTATCTATAAACCACATTTCTTCAGTTGCACAACTGAGAACTGCCTTTCTTCCTGTTGCCATCAAGGTTGTCAGATTTAATAACACTCAAGAAGAAAACAACTTGTGAACTGTAAAGTTGTCAGTTTTTTCAAGAAATGGTTCAACAAAACCCTTAAAGATGTTGATTGTGAAAGTTTATGTTTTCATTCACTCATATGATACGTTTAAAAAAGATGAATTATTATATATTAAACCAGCGGTGCAGTAGCTATTATTAAAGCATTAGCAATAGTCCAATAATAGTAGTATAATAGCATAACTATCACATGTACATTTGGATCTTTACTTACAATAAAGTATGTTTTATTTTGCAGTACTGCCACATTAACTTAAGTAAATGATCTGAATCCTTCCTCTGCCACTGGACAGCAGGACAGTGAAACAGCTTTGTTTGTTTTTTTCTCAATCGTAAAATGAAGCTGTAAGATTAAAGTGCCATAAACGACTTTTATTACTTCTAAACCTGCAGTATCAGTAACATTTTTATACATCACTTCA
Organism: Scomber scombrus; assembly: GCF_963691925.1. NCBI lineage: Eukaryota > Metazoa > Chordata > Actinopteri > Scombriformes > Scombridae > Scomber > Scomber scombrus. Next base: position 5,008,418 of record NC_084987.1, on the reverse strand, counting down.
GAAACTTCTGTTTAAAAAAACAAAAAACAAAATACTGATTAATTAAAAAAACATTTGATTAATGTTAACACAAAGTTGTATTTTGTCAGTTTTACATGTTTTATTTACTTTATTTTATTATATTCTGTATATTTTATAGTTGGATTTTAATATACTGTGGTGCAGGTTTTTACTTATTTTTTACACACATGTTGCTATTCCCAATTTCAACAACCTATGACATAGAAAATAAAATGATACATATACCGTATGGCAACACTTCATTTATATATACACACAGAGTACATACAGCCTACATATATAGCCTACTTTACTGTTAATTTATACTGACAGAAAAAATGAGGTTAGGGTTAGGGTTAGGGTTAGGGTTAGGGTTAGGGTTAGGGTTAGGGTTAGGGTAATTTTTTACCCGTTGAAGCCCTTTTTAAAAATGTTTAAAAAGGTGTAAGAGAAATTGTTCATAAAGTTTATTATTAATATTACAATTAATGAAAGCTGGATGTACTCTTTTTCCTCCCATTCGTTGGGTTTCCCTCCAAAAACACCCCAAATCAGCCGGGTTAGTAGAGATTAGTGCACGTTACTGATGTCCCATCTCTTGATTTCTTGGTCTGTGAGTCTCGCTGACTTTTGGAGCGCCCATTATTAAAGCCCGCCTGATGAAACATAATGACTAATAAACGTTCTTCACCCCTCCCACAGCCCATAAACACAATGACATTACTTGTCGTCGCTGTTATGGCACCTAATTTGGTCTCATCCGTACAAGTTGACACTTCAGTGGAACTTGGTTTTCCAGGCAATAAAAATTGTCAAACAACATTCCAACAACGGCTTCGACTGACTTGAAGTGTTAATTATTTCAAAAGCAGCGCCTGCGTTCAATATCATTAAGTAACAGTACAGGACATGAGACAAGACACAAGATGAACCCTTTGTTTTATTAAACAAACACAGTGACTGTAGCGTTAGAGCATTTTACAACCACACTGGGTTTTTACAACCTTTAGAACAATTTGGAGTTATCATGTGAAGCTTTTTCTATTTCTTTATTGCAGCTCTCTCGTTTACATGTTTGCGCCTGATCCAACAGCCTGTAAAAGTTTTCCTGGCAGACTTCTCCCTACGTGTGAAAGCAGGTTGGAGGATTTTTAAATGACATCGATCATTAAAAGTAAACCTCATCTTAACTGGTAATTACATCATGAGAAAAACATGTCCAGGGAAGGAGACAGTTTCACTCATTTCAGTGCAAATCTGCCTGTTTTCAGGAATTTCAGTATTATTTTTTGCCTTGCTTGCGGCATTGGTATAGGGATGGCACTGTCGGACACTAGGTTGGTCCATCAATTCAATCTAGACTGAAGTATATCAACAACTATAGGATGGAAACAGGAAATCACACTACTGATCCTGTGACTTTTACTTAAATGTTTCAACACATGTTTGATGGATTGCCATGAAATTTTACTTTTTAACTTTTAACATCAAGCTACACCATCAGATCAAAATTTGAATTTGTCCAAAATCATGGATGTGTTATTAGAAATGGATACCAAACTCCAAGATGTCACTCACCTGAGACATAAGCAAAAAAAAGTTTCTAGCTTCTAGGTTTGCTTCCACATTGTGAGCAAGTCTCCGAAACAGTGCTGGACTGTGAAGCCAATTTGACAAAGTGTCCAAACTGTGTAATTACAACTTGTTTGGATTACAGTGTCACATGAAACACACTGACCCAGAAATGTATTGTTCCTGCAAACAATGTTTGGAAAAGGTGCGGCTGTAAAACAGTGAATACATTTTTCTGAGCATCACAATCCTCACGAAATGACTTGTTTTATTCGGTCTAATAACATTTGGAAAATCTAAAAGGGATGCATGATTAAATTATTTTATGCACATTCAAGTGAAGAAGGAGCCAAAATAGCAACTTTCATATGAATCTTTGAACATGTTATCCATTTCTACTTAATACATCCAAAGCTGAGCGGCCCACTGAATATTCATAGTAATACATTCAAGTTGTTTTTGAAATGTTTTATCATTATTCTGATTTCTTTTTTTAATTTTTTTGTTTTTATTGTGTGTGTGAAGCATGAATAAAGTTGAAGTTCCCAAACAAAATGATTGGACAAGGACACAACTCTCACGAAATGACTCGTTTTACGATCAGAATTTGATCCATTTGGTCAAATAACATTAGGAAAGTCTAAAAGAGATGCTTGATTAAATGATCTGAACTCAAGTAAAGGAGGAGCCAAAATCACAGAAGCATGTGGAAACAAACAAACAACTTTTTGTGCCACTGAGCAGGTTTTATAGCAATCTTGAAACACTTTATGCATTGCTACTTAATACGTCCAAAGCTGTGCGATCCATTGGATATTCATAGTAGTGCATGCAAGTTTACTTCAGCCTATGAACTTTACACTCGGATGACATCACAAACTTTACAATGCGAACTTAGAATAGAAAGGGTAAATATTGATCTTTTTTGAAGGTTAAGGTCTCCTTTCAACAGTTAAACAGATGTCTCTTATAATTATAGTCTGTGGAAAATGCTTTATGTGGGCCACTGTAATACCGCGTGTGGCCACTGGGGAAAAACTGGCAGTAAAGAGTGGTGACAGACATCCAGCTCTATTAATGCATCCATGACCAATACTTTTCACCCTCCCATTAGCCTCAGATGTGTAATCTAAAAATAATGAGCAAGTTTTAGCATGCTACACTAAACGACTAAGATGATTAACATGATAAATACGTCAGATTAATAGCTTTTTTTATTGTGATGATGTTAGTATTCCCTCACAGCATGACACTGTTAGTCTGGTTAGGATACTGATGTAGTGCTCTGACTCCTGCTTGAAAACAAGATTATCTCACCTGACTGGTAAAGCTCTGTTTGGATTTAATACAGCATACTAATTTAATGACTTCTTGATAAAGACATGTCTTGTAGTACCAGCCTTATCTTGAGAGTAGTTGAACAGGAAATCATTTCCACCTGTCATGCCTCCAAAACTACTTTTGCTCACAATCTCAGCTCATTTACATAAAGATTACACAGCTAGGCTCTTCATTTCTAGGCATTTTCTGCTTCCAAAATAATCAAGCATATGTATCAAAATATGCCTTTCCATTAGTGCATATACTCAAATGCAGAAGTACTCTCTAAACTATTTGGCAGGCTTTCAGGAATAGATGATTCACTTCACCTGTAGTGGAGCAATCTCAGTGTGTGATCAGTAAATGAGGCGGTCAGGGCTCTGGGTAGGCTACTGTAAACAGATATTAAACAGGATTAACTTCTGTGTTGAGGTATGTTGGGTTATTCTTCTTTAACATCTCTGCAGCTTTCAAAGATATCTGACTAACCGGTCGTTTCTTGCCCTCCACACCTTCAGAAAGAGAAACAGTGTTCGTCATGCCAGTTGAAACAAAACCCCATCTTTTTTTTTTTTACTGTGCAACAGCCTCTGGCGCCCAACCAATCACAGGTGAACATTCTCCGCTTCGGTTTAAGTCTGCATACCTGAGAGGTCAACCAATCAGAGAGGGTGGATCGTGTGGGAGGCTGAACAAGTCTTTATCCCTCCTGTTGCAAGTGCGGTGAAACTGACATTTAAAGCTCCTCTGCCTTCACTGACTGAACCATGAATGATTCAAGCTTGTTAAAACTTGCATGTGACTCTCATTGATGTAGTTTTTCTATTGCTGCTGCTGCTCTTGGGCTTAGTTAACCCTTCACTGTTTAATGTCTTCTTCTTTTTTTTGGACTATTCTTAATATTATTCTGTATTTAGGTTTTATTTTTAATTTCAATTTCAATTTTATGTAATCACTGCAACGTAAACTAGTCGTATGACAATTCTACATACTAATTCATTAATTGGGAGGGAAGCGTGAGAATACCTCGGGGTTTTTTTCTGCTTTCTATTGTGCAAGTCCTAGTAGGCAATTAAAAAGAGGAAATTTGGTTTTGAGCCCAGGTGCAATTATGACGTTTTACATTTAGTTTGTACCATTTTTTTCTTATATCAATCCTCCAGAAGAAACACACAGATTTCATGTGAGGAAAGGTATATTAGGTATGTTTTCAAGATTTATATGTAGTTTTTCTTAAGTGAAATTGGAGGTAAATACCTTTCATGTCAATTTATACCACTGGCATGTAATGAAAATATCAATACATAAGCATGAGCTAAACCCAGTGATTTACCAATCATCGCTTAGCAACAGTAACTATTTTCTCATAAGAACAATACTAAAGATGTTAACAGCTATTTGTAACGTTTAGGACAGTGTGTTAGTCTGTTCTAATATAAACTCCAATAATTGGCATGTGTGGCTAACCAGCTAGCTAGTCCTGGACATGTAGCTTTAGTTTTTTAGCACAGGTTCACAATTTTTCAAGTCTGTGTTAAAACAACAGTCGGGTGCTCAAAATCAACATTGAAACAGGTTTTTCTTGCTGTAATTATTGCTCCTGTTCATACAGTCCATTAGAAGATCCCTTCATAGTTCACTTACAATGTAAGTGACAGGAGACAAAAGCCACAGTCTTCCTTCTGTGCAAAAAGAGTATTTAAAAGTTGATCTGAAGCTAATATGAAGCTTCAGCTGCCCAAATGAGTCAAATCAAGTAGATATCTTTCAGCGTTACAGTGTTTTTAGTGCCAAAGTCCCTCTTTTTGTTACTATACTTCCACCACAGCTCAACAGAGGAAGATTTGAAGGAGATCTTTTAATAGTCAGTATGAACAGGAGGAAGGATTACAGTGAGGGAAAACCTCTTTCACTGTTCATATTGACACCGACTGCTACCTTAAGACAGACTTCAAAAACTGTGAATCAGTCCTTTAAAGATGTGAAGATGTGTGAAGATTATTCATGTAATGTTGCTGAGTTGTTCTTGTTAACTTTTTTTTCAACATAGATATCTTTAGACCCAGCTGGAGACAGATAGACCACTTGTTAAACCTCACGCTAACACTAAATGTATGAGCTCATGATTGACGGTCAATCCTGCAAGATGAAACATGAAGTAGCTCTTAGCGGTGCACGTCAGTGGAAATTTCGGGTCACGAGTCTTAGCTGTCAGTTTTTTATTTATTTTCATTTTTAACATTAGTACAGGTGAGCTAATGTGCACTCGTTGAAACCTGTCTGAGGCTACGGACGCACTGGATTGCTGAGTCTGCTAAAGTCCCTGAAATCAACCTGTCTTCAAAGGCCCTTAAACCCTGCAAGTGGCAGGTTGATATAGTATGGTAACATCAAATGAGAAGATTGATACCACTCTTTTATCAGATTGAACATTACAGCCAGCAGCTTGTTAGCTTAGCTTAGCTTAGCACAAGGGCTTGGAACAGGGGGAACCAGCAAACCTGTCTGGGGGAGCGGAGAGGGGAGCAGCTGTTACCTCTGTTTCCAGTCTTTACGCTGAGATAAGATCACTGCCTGTCGGCTACATTTCAAACAGACAGATATAATCAAGCTTCCTGTACTGATCCACCGGAAAGCGTAGAGTTTAGATGAGATAACGTCAATCTATTTACTTAAACGAAACATCAAACATACTCTTTTCATTTATTTTTAATTACATTATGCCTGTTATTACTGATTTAGATCACAAGATATGATCAAACCCTGAATTTCCTTTTAAATAATAATTGCTTTTATTCAAATCATTTAGATCATTTAGAGCTGCAGCAATAAGTTGAATACTTGATTAGTTTCCAACTGCAAAATTAATCGCCAAATCCAAATTCTCTGATTCCAGCTTCTTAAAAGTGAATATTTTCTGGTTTCTTTAGTCCTTTGTGATGGAAAACTGAATATATTTAGATTGTGAACTGTAGGTCATGTTGGCAAAACATAATATAATTAATCTAGGGATTAATCGATAATGAGAATAATCATTAGTTGCAGCCCTAATATCATTATTTTGGCTATCACTCAATTATAAATGTGAACAACTTAACAATATTACTTTAGTGCAGGCTTTGTTTAGTCATGATGAAATGAATCTAATCCATAGTATCAATGTTAAGGCAACTTTTTTAAATTAAACATATGTCTCCTATGGATAGAAGTTAAAGTCTTCAAGCTGTAACGTTAACTTAAACTGTCATTTCTCACAGGCTTTCTGATGAATTCACAGTGAAAGCAAAGACAGGACACACACACGCACACACACACACACACACACACACACACACACACACACACACACACAGTGATTACGCTCAGCCCGAGGGTCTTTGTCTCCCTCGCTCACTTTGTGGGAGAAGATCACGTGAGCACCTGTGAGCCAGTCATTTTAAAATTTTAGAGCAATTATTCTGATGAGTCAGAGACTTTCACCACGAAGAACAAGAAGCTACTGATTGCTGAAGTTTTATTGCTTACTGCTTATTTTCATATGGCAGTGTAATAAAATGAGTTTTCCTTTTATGTAGGGCAAACTGGAGACGTCAAGTTCAACACTGCAGTCTTTGTAGGAGCAATTACACATGAACTAGTGCTTCATAGAGCAAACTTGCTTTTCAAGTTGACCTGAATTCATAAATATCCGCCTTATATGATTCATTAAGCACATTTTTTCATTACCAATCAATCTGTATTTTCTTGATATGCCTAAAGTCTTAAAAAAGTCATGTTTTGCATAGAAGTAAAGCTGCATTTGGACCCAGAAGAAAGAGTAGACTTTTGGCTTTTAATTGGACTTAAACTAGAAATAAATGATCAAAATGGCTGCAGCTTAACTTCTATCATCTATAGACTAATTTAATCAATTTAGTGTATCAGCTCTGTAGTTTTAGGATTAAGTTGTTGTTCAGGGTGCCAAAAAATGAAGTGACACTATTTTCAGCCATTTTTATTAAGTTGAAAAAATGAATGTATTGTTTTTAACTTGTCAATTGTCCCAAAGTTTTGGTTACCTCGTGCGCACAGCAGAAGTGTATCCACAGAGCAAAGTATGCTGCGTCAACGTTTTCCAGTCACTGTGGCATCTCAGTTGATAAATACAGGTTAGTTTACTAGATGAGGATGTAAGTCGCCGTGTGCTCGCTATTATACATCCTTATTAACAGCTAATCGGGGTCACGTGGTTACATCAAGGTGCATTCTTCAAAAATCACAGGCCTAATTATGCTAGGCGTGTTTTGCGCACCCATACGCCTTTTACGCGCGGATTCAGTGACCAAATGCGCCAACTGTACACTGACAATTATGGACTAAACTATCAAATCAACTTTAACTTAGCATACATTTCTTCACCATAATAAAGACTAAATTGGAAATATGGGTAGGCCATCAACACGCAACTATGGCACGTCTTAATCCAAGTATACCCACCGTGCGTAAAGACGCACACAACTCACTCAACAACACCCTTAGCTATCCCCCAATTAAAAAAATTAAAAAAAGAGCTCTGTGCCAGCTATGTATGGGGCCTAGGGATTTATTAAAACTTGGGGACAAATTGTTTTGTCGTACCCAAAAAATAATCCAAACATGGAGATGAATTGTGTCTAGTGCGCACGAAAGAGCATTTGGAGCGCTAGATGAAGTAAAAAAAAAAAAAAAAAAAAGGCCTTGATGTGATATGTATTTTTATTTCTACTACTCTAATCCAGGCTCCATATAATACAATTTACCTTGTTTTCAAGGAAATTACACTTGAAAAATGTTAATTTGTGGTGGACACAAGTTGAAAACGGTAAATTACTTTGAATTAAGACACAAAACACTTTGGGCACAAATATTTGGATTGGACACTAGAATAAAGATGAAGTTACCTTATATGATTCCTGTATGAGCCTCCTCACCACCTCCTTGATGTGCGGGCCGGGCTCTTTTGGCGGCTGGGTGTACACAGCCACCCGGGTCACCCCCTTGTAGACACCGCTCTTGCCCGGCCAGCCAATATCCAGAGGTGGGGCTTCTGTGTCAGACTTCTGGGGCCAGTAGGTAGAGTGGACCCCGGAGTCCGCGTTGGACGACCCCTTAGACCTCTCATTATTTAGGGTTTCAGTGTCACTGTCCATGTCGTACTCCTGTAATGATTTTCGCATGACTTTAATTTCCCTGGCGCTGAGAAAGTCTTTGGTGTTGTCCTCCTGCAGTCGCATCTTGAAGGCTCCGTCTCCGTTCCTCAGCAGCTGCTCCAGAGCGGCTCGCTGCTCCTCGCTGTAGTAAAACTCCGGTCGGGACTCCGGGATCTTCTCGTTGACGTGCTCATCTTCCAAGCACAGCAGCTGAGACTCCGCCATGGCGGACACAAAAAACCAAGGTTCCTCCCGTCCTGGTCGACTTCACCCGGCTGTTGCTCTCTAAAGCAGCTCTACTGTACCTGTGCGTACAGGTAAACCAGCCAGGTGACGTGGAGTCTCCCAGGTGGAGGCAGGAGGCGGGGCTAACTTCAGTTTGGGACTCATGGGAATCATAACTATCAAGGTAAGCACGTTAACTAAAGAGCTTCCTATTAAATAACCTTCAAAATATTACTTTAATGAAAGATGAAATGGAGAAAATCCTGAGAACTGACAGTAATGATTACTATTAACTGGATGAAGCTTAACCATCCTGCAAAAGCACAATGGATACAAAAGAATCAGACACATCTACCTGTTGACTGAACATGTGACTGCCCAGCTTCAGCTAAAAGTGCCTTTATTTATGAGGAGATGGACACCTGTTAATTTATACCTTGAATAAGATTTCCATCCTCTATATATGGACCTACAGTATGATGTCATTCTGACCCAATGCAGTATTGTTGTGTCTTATTTATATGAACCTTATACAGTATATGTGTGGAGCAAAGCCCAAACTCAGGGTGATTGTGTTTAGTTTTATACAGTTAAAATTGCCTCTTAAAAAAATATTACTTTTAATAATGTGTTGGTGAGTCCAGCTCTTCCAGTAGTTTCTGAGTGCACTCCATAAAAGTTAAATGTATATGTATTCATTTTTACATTATTTTTGTCAATTAATTTGCAACCCTCCTGTGGGTCCTCGAGTCAAGGAAGGAAGGATGGAAGGGAGGAAGAAGGAAGGAAAGGAGGGAGGAAGAAGGAAGGAAAGCAGGGAGGAAGGAAGGGAGGAAGAAGGAAGGAAAGGAGGGAGGAAGAAAGGGAGGAAAGAAAAGAGGAAAGGCAGGAAGGAAAGGAAGGAAGGAAAGACGGAGGAAAGAAGCAAGTAAGGTAAGAGGGAGGGAGGAAAGAAGGAGGGAGGAAGGAAGGAAAAGAGAAAGGGAGGAAGGAAGGAAGGAAGGAAGGAAAGAAGGACAGAGGAAAGAAGGAAGGGAGAAAGGAAAGGAAGGAAGGAAGGAAAGAAGGACAGAGGAAAGAAGGAAGGGAGGAAGAAAAGAAGGAAGGGAGGAAAGAGAGAGGAAGGAAAGAAAGAGAGAAGGAGGAAGGACAGACGGAAGGAAGGAAGGAAGGAAAGAACTAACAGTCAAAACAGACGGGGTCAATTTGACCCGGGAGGACGACACGAAGGTTAAGATAGTAATGATGTAAATTGCCTTTCCCCTCTTTCCCAACCACCTTGTATGGAAGCCCAGGAGTGCCATGTTTGCATTTACCTTTTAATGTCGACATCATGAGTTCATTACTTTGTTGTCTCAAGATAATACAGCTTGTTTTATCGTGATAACGGGTTAATTTATCTCGTTATCTTGAGTAAATAAACCATTTAAGAGCTTCAGCGTCATGTATTTAAAGTATCATAGAAAAGAAAAACATAAGTAGAAGCAGCTTTATGTAGTTAAAATATCAAAGTAAATATACACAGGTATCTTCAGCTTTTTGTTGTCTCAGGATAATGAGATAAATTAACACATTATAATGAAAAAATGTGCTTTGTTATATCAAAATAACAATAATTAACTATAGTGATCTTCAGTATTTCAGTATTTTTTGGGCTTTTGATCCCATTAAATAAAGCAAAATCTACCTGGGACCCTTCCTCACACGTCAAATTGTATTAAAATATGACATATTTTGTTTTATTTTAATCACTTTTAGTGGTTTAAGGGGATAAAATACAGTAATTCACAATAAATAAAGCAAAGATTTGAAGCTTTTTGGTGAAATATTGGCTCATTCGAACATTTATTGAAGTTAAACCATGTCAGAAGTTTGAAATATTAAATGTACTTAGTTATTTCCCAGCGCTGGTTGCTTTTTTTTCCTTAACTCTACATATTTTTCTATTATTACTCATTTATGTTTGACGTATTAACCTACTATATATACCACCTCTTAATGGTAATGTGTAGACTGCGTTAACAGAGGCAGAGTGGGTCATATGTTAATTGTTGCTGGTTTGATCCCCGACTCCTCCTCATCTCCACATGTTGAAGTGGTTTTTAACAAGACAATGAAACCCTGATTGGTCACGACGGACATGGCCGCCGACGGCTTCAATAGAGGCTCCACCACCACTGATGAAAAGCACATTGTGAAGCACTTTGCTATAAAAGCACAAATATAATTGCAATCCATTTACAATCAGTCAGTTAAGTATATCAGCCTGTGTATGTTATTATCACTGGGTTTTACAGATAAGTAGAGGTTATAATTACATTCAGCAGAAGCCCATTTTGCAAGCTGTCTAACATGTGATTAATGAAACACTAGAGCTCGAACTATAAACTCCAATTTACTGCTGTAATTTACACTTTTGAGGGCAACTTATGAATTATGAACATGTAAATGATTTTCCTTTATACGTAGATGAGAAATGCTCCATTGTTTTGGTCACTGTGAAGCATTAATATCTTTTTTGGGATGCATAATCAGGACTATGCTCTAATGCAGTTTTAAATATAAAAGGTCAACTCTACTTGTGTTTTTATTTCTTGCTATTTTTTTGGCTCTGGCTGCCATCATGCAGCTGGACAAGAGCCATCAGGTCACTCACAATAATAACCAATAGTAATTCCTGAATTAATTAATTTAAGGGTTCAATAGAAATATCATAATAAAAACATCTATTATAGCTGATAGGAAACAACAAAGGAGGAGTATAGAACTTCCTGTTGGGCCAGAGGGCCTGTATGATTCAGAGTTGGCATTATTAGAGTTAAACATCAAATCCGTGATAAAAAATAATTTTATTTCCATGTCAGTGAGCTGCGAGGAAGTTACACGTCTATGTTAAGCATGCACACTTGTTGATAAATCTACTAATTTCTTTATACAAAAAAAACTTGTTGTATAAAATGTGATACATGAGCAGAAACAGTTGGATTACAGTCGATTCATCAGCAAACTGGCCAACGAGCAATTTGCAAGTAAATACCTGCTGTCAGATATGTGATAATAAAAAATAATAAGACATTCCTCAGCTCCATCTGCAGCAAGTTAAACATGTACCAACTATTAGGAAATTCTTGAGGGTGTGTCTCTGCTCTTTTGTGAATAATTGAGACAAAAACTGGACAAGAAATGTGCCGAGAGAATATTATCAGACAACGCCACATGACTCATAGTCCTTTGGTGACTTGACGAAGTTCCGATTTGTGGTCGAGAGATTTGATGCGTCACTGGCTGCTCAGTGTTTATATTCAAAAACACATTTTCTGTGCACCTGCAGAGCAAGTCTGTGAATAATTGCGGGCATAATAAGTGCATCTCCTCGGGGGGGTTTTCTCACAGCTGTATTGTGTAGTTGGCAGGAAACAACCCGCTTCTTCCCCGCAGCCTCCCTTTCCACCACGACGGATCCGAGCGATCCATCACGTCGATGATGTCACCGGCGCTGAAACCGAGCTCGTCGTCTTCCTCGGCCACGAAGTCGTACAGCGCCTTCACCTGTAGCATTTGTGCCCTCTGTGAGACGACAGAGAGAGAGAGAGAGAGAGAGAGAGAGAGAGAGAGAGAGAGAGAGAGAGAGAGAGAGAGAGAGAGAGAGAGAGAGAGAGAGAGAGAGAGAGAGAGAGAGACCAAGTGATGATTAGTAACTGAGAGAAAGCTCACTGCACTGCAAATATTCAGTGTTAAACATACATCCAGTGTTTTATTTTAAGTGTTTACCATAATTAATGAATAGAGATGTATGTCAAATTATATATAACTCTCTCAAATCACTGAAATGTGCTAATTTATTTAACCCTTACATACAGTTCAGGGTCAAATTTGACCCATTTTTACATATGAGAGCAGTAAAAACACCCTAAATACTTTTTTTCTTTTAGCCTTAAATATGATAACATCTCCTAATATGATCCAGAATATACGAAAAAAGGAAATATTACAACTTTACAAACATTTGTGTGGTGCTGAAATACATTTGTGTCAATGGTTTGACCCACATTTATTCAAACATGACTGAAATCACTGTTGAATTCTTTACATTTAATGTAATTTATTTGTATGTAACATAGATTTAATTATCCATAAACAATTGTATGTTTTAATGTTTCCATGTTTTTATTATTATTGGGTTTTATTTTTATTTTTCAAATTGCATGTTTTTATGTTTCCAATTCTTACTGTTAAATGTTTGTTTTATGTAAAAGCTCATTGAGTTGCCATTGTGTATGAAATGCGCTATATAAATAAAGCTGCCTTGCCTTAAACCAATATAATACAACAAAAGGCGCTGAAGTTACAAATGTGGAGGGTAGCAACATTACTTCATCAAAGGGATGTCAAAGATAAAACCAAAAGATGAAGTATATATATATGTATGTAATATCTCAATTAAACCATTTAAATGAAACCCAAGCCTTTGATAGACTTATGCTGGTATAGCTGTGATGTGTTATTGAACACTGACTAAGAGAGTTTGGGCTGATGTAATAGAAAACCTTTTGTATGTCTACTATACATGTCAAATAGTGGTTTGCAGTGGTCAAATGTGCATTAATAGAAACATTAATATAACTGTACACTGGATTATCACATTGGCTTGACTCCTGTCTTCCAAGCAGATAAAAGGCCTACTAATTAACAAACAAGGGAAACAAGCTGCAAGACTTTTTGGACTTGTTGAATATGGAGAGGGCTTCACCAGAGCTCCAAGATTTTAATGAATGATTCAATAAACCCTGAATCATCTTCATTGGGGTTCTACTTAAAAATATCGTCAATCACTGTTTTGTTCACTATAAAGTGGATTTTTGATGTGTTCTGCTGAACTAATGAATTCTCCTTTTTATATTCTGATGTTATATGTTGAATGTCTAAAAACCAACTCCAAAAAAATGTAATTATTGCTTAAATTATGAATCAGTTCACTGGTCCAAATACATTTTAAAAATCACTTATATAACTCTTTCGGCATGAAAGGCTACTCAGGTTCAACAGCCGTGCTCGCAGCTCTGTGAAGCTATAAAAAGCTCAGCGTTACTTTGAGCTAAATCCTTCAGTTAGCACGCTCACGTTCACTTTTTGAACTTGAACTGTTGCAAGCGGCTGAGGTCTATAAAAAAACAACCTTACGCCACAAGAGCAGTTTCCTGTCGTCTGCAGCCGGGCTCAACAACAAGACCAGAGAGACTGAGACTCTGTCCCTCCAATTATCATAAAGTCTTATAACTGCACATCTGTGATTTTTTTTATCTAAGGTGACGCTTTACATTAACGCAACTTATATCATTAGTGTTATCAATATTACTATTAATTGCACACTGCATATGTTGTTTACACTACGAATGAATTTGCACTTTCCTGGTCAATACTTTGAACACTTCAATTCATTCTCTGTAATTTAGAATCTACACCTATAACATACTTTTCAATATTATTTAGGATTACTTAATACTGTGCAATATTTTTGAGGTATGCATGTTCAAATCTACTTGTCAATAAACCTGATTCTGGTTCTGGTGTGATGCTCCATGCTAACATGTTAACGTTAAGCAGGTGTAATTTAAATGCAAAGCAGCTGAGACTGATGGGACTCTCGGTAGTTTTGCAAGCGTTAAGTCACTAAAATTTGCCTCATTATTACCAAAGTCATCAGGATTAATCCTCTAGGTACCATGAATCTTTACAACATGTAATTGCAATCGAATAGATGTTGAGAAATAATATCCAATGATGAAAATGATCATTGTTTCAGCCTTTCCTTATTAGATATTATTATAGGAGAAAGGAGAGCGAGCTGACCTGAGGCAGAGGCATGGTGTCAGACACGCGACGCGGAGGATGACCAGAAGTCACAGGGCTGCTTCTTCCTGTGTGTCCGATGGTGTGAGCTCGCTCCTCCATACCAGCAGGTCTCTTACCCTGAAAAAAAGAAGGAAAAACATTCCACTTTACGGCTCCGCTTGAATCAAAACTGATCAAATAATATATGAGTCATGAAAGTGTAGAGCAGTGATTCCCAAGCAGCAGTAGCTCTGCAGTTGCCAGAGGGTAACACATGGGAAGATTGTGCTAATATTAAAACATTTAAATTCAATGTTTGAAGATGTAGATGATATCCATAATGAGTGAGCACATGGTTGAAATTTGGCTAAAAGTATTGAAAAGGCTAAAAGCAATAGGCTACATGGTTAAAAGTTATCTATAAATAATTGATCAATCGACAGTTTTGGGTAAGGCTATTGGTTGGAGTAGTTAGCTAAGATTAGCAGTTTAAATAGTCAACAGTTAACAGTAAAAATGCTAAAAGCTAAAGGCTACATGGTTAAACGTTGGCTAAAAATAGTTGATATATTGATAGTTAAAAGTTTTGGATAAACTATTTAGCTAAAAGTAACATATAAATAGAGGGTTTTGGATTAGATACATGATGGGCTAACATTAGCAGTTAAGATAAGTTGCTAAATGTATCTTTATTTGTATTTGATAAGGAGGATAAATGGTTGAAATAGCTAAAAGTAATGTAAAAAATCATGGTTGAAGTAGATAACTATGTAAAAATTATGGGAATAAATGGTTGACTGCCCAGCCGTTGCCATGGTAACATTATGAATGTAAAGCAACCAAAAAATTGACAGTTAAATTGTATATAAAATATTGTTATATCTACTTTTATATAACTCAAAGTGTTATATTTCATCCAGTTGAAAATCTCAACAGAGCAAATTATGTAAATTACTATAAAGCACCAGCTGATTATAAATAAATAAGTTAATTATTACAAAATACATCAGTTCATCATTATGAAATCTAATCTTATCTTAATCTTCAAACTTCCTTATTTTTACAATAACACACTTTATTGCATAATCGTTTTATTATATATAGGCTATTATTTATTATTTATGATTCTGTTTTTTCCCAGCACAAGCCAGCAAAACTTTATTAAGATTTAAAACATTTACAGACGAGAAAGTAAACTATGTGGATTCCCAACATGTGGTCAGTTTATCAAAATAAAACCTGTTTGCATGAACTATTATGCAATAAATCATGTTATTGTGTAAATAAGGATGATTAAAGATCATCGGGGGGGGGGAGGGGGGGGGGGGGTTAACTGGTATAAAGCGCGTACCAGCTGGTTGTTTGGCGGTTCTGAAGCTCTGCGCGGTGTCACGCCGATGGCTGCAGCTGTGGTTCGCTGTTCAGGCAAACTTCCCCTCTTCACCTGCAAGAACGAAACATGCAGGAAGTAGATAAGAGCACACTGTAAAACCGAGCTGGTGCATCAGGAACTACAGCAGAGCAATAAACGCGACACTGGGTGTAATTTCTATTTATATGTTCGTAAATCAAACGTGTTTTTTTGTTGTTTTTTTCATTTGGGTGTGCACGAAACAAAAGGAGGGGTCGGTGTGAACTCAACCAGAGCAGGTTTTTTATAGCAGAGTAATTTAAAATATATCAAAAAAACAAGTTCAACCATCAAGGAACTCTGCAACATTTTAGGAACTTTACTTATTCACTGTTTTGCATGAGAAGGAGGCCACAATATTCCTCCTTTCACCCCTCATTACACAGCAAACCAAACATGCATGCTCACCAAAATTTGAATATATTCCTTTAAAACCCTCAAAATAAGAAGAAAACATTAAAAAAAACAAATTTGATAAATTAGACAAGAATACAAATTAATTGAATCATTTAAAGAAAAAGAAAGAAGCTTTAAACAGTGATTTATAGAGAAATCTACGTTTTTCATGTAAAAAGTGGAGATAATAAATGTGACAAGGTGTTGAATATTTAGAGAAGTGAGATGTAATTTTTTCATTTCATGTTTTTATTGTGTGGGTGCTAACGGCCCTGTAACCAATATAGAGCTACTGCTAACCTGCAAAATGAGGAAGAACCTATCTATCGAGTAACAGCATTAAACGTTTCCTGAGTTTCAGCTTCTCAAAATGCAACATTTGTGTTTTATTATCTATTTTGTAATGGACAACTTTATGTGTTTTTACAATATTTTCTAATATTTCGGAGAACGACTGATGAGTGAAACCACACTGCAGTTGATTCGGTAAGACAGTTAGATCATAATAATAGTGACAGTCAGATGTAGAACAACTTAAAGATCCAGTAAAAGATGTGAATAAGATGCATTTTGATTACTCTGGTCCTTTAAACTGCTCAGAGATTTTTACAGTTCATCGTCAGCTTGAGCAGAATTGGATCAACTTCAGACCGTGAATCTTTCTGATGCTGGTTTTCTCACAGAAACGCCTCTCCTCTTCCCACATCTCCCCCCCCCCTCAGCTTGCCTTGATTTGCTCTCATTAAAACGTGTCTCGGTCTCTGTCTCCTGTTTCTACGCTCTCTGGTTTTATTTCCTTTTTTCTAGCACGTCTACTTTTACACAGTCATTCAGAGGGGGGCTGTAATCAGTCACTCTGCCTCTGTGATCTCTTGCGCTGCTTCCTCACGTTGCTCTCTTTTGCAAGTCCGTCTCGTTAAAAACATGGCTAAACATCCTTCATGCAAAAAATATAATGACTTTCTCAGATTTGATGGCGTGGTCGGCACCCAGTGATGGATGAAGTTTGTGATCAAACTACACGTGGAGAGATAAAACACCAAGATAGCGTTTCCTATTTCAGTGAAAGGTTCTAACACGTCATGTTTTTCGGGGGCCTTTTACTGTAAATTGAACACTCGAAACTTGGTCGGTTTGATATTGAACGGTATCACAAAAACATTTTCGGCATATTCAAAATCTGTCTGACTAGATTTGATTTGATTCCGCCATAAAACAACATACAAGTACCATGTTTATCCTTTTACAGACAGACAAACCAGACAGAAAGAAAAATACAAGAGTGAAACTATGATGAAATAAAACAAACTGTAAATAGCACAAACAAGGTGTTATGCATAAAATGGAAACATTAGATAGATTATAACCCCAAAATACATTATGTCCTGTTCAGAATCATGAATGAAAACCAAGTGTGTAGCTCTTCTTGGGAGTTAAAACATGCAGATTTGGTTATTAAACTGTCCATAACCCAGATTGTACATATTTAAAAATATTAAATATCACTATATCGCAATCATTTGGGCGATAAAAGGTTAGAACATATGGAAAAATGTCCTTTTTGACTTATTAAAGCCCACAGTGATGACTTCAAATGCTTCGTTTTGTCTAATCAACAGTCCAAATCCAAAAGATATTGAGTTTACTATCATGCATGACACTGAACAGCTACAAATTCTCACACTGGAGAAGCTTCAACCAGTGGATATTTGATATTTTTACTTAAAAAATGACTAAAACACTAATGTTGTTATTGACTAAACATTGCAGCATTGCTCTATTTATATCCAAAAGACTGTTTTCATACATTTTGACTGAATTTCGTGTATGCTGGTCTCCAGGATGCTCCATAGACGGCCATTTAGACATTTCTACACATGCTCTGCTGCTAGACTCAACCGCATTCTCAGAATTTAACCATTTGAATGATTTAAGTTATAAGTCTTATTTTGATATAATGAACAATGTATGCAGATTAGTTGATGCTTACAAAGACTGTGGTTGTAGAAATACCTGCTGTCAATGTGTCATGACACATTTTCTTACAACCAACATTAACAAACTGTTTAATAAAGACAAGAATTAGACTTGTGAGCTCTTTTTTGAAATGCAAAATCAATTTCAAGTAACTATTACATACTATCGACGTCAATGTGTGACCATGTGACCATCATTTTCACATTTTAGAGCGGTAATAACACTATAAACATCTCTTATAGTGACTCTTAATGTACATAAATGGAAATATTTCAACTTTTTTAAGACTTTGGTGCAGCTGATTCATATTGTTGTACATTTTGTAGAAGGTATTCTGGGTTAAAGTTGATGTATTTATTCAAATTTAAATCACTATTCGAAAAAGGCTGTTATAATCCCATGTTTTAGGTAATATAGGATTATAATTTAGTGTGATTGGGACCGTAAAGTAGTGCAAAACCTAAAGAATACACTCGCTATGCTCTCTGAAAGCTTCATTAAGGATTAATTGTGCATTCATTAATCACTGAGAATATATTTATGCAAGTTTAAGTTTAAGTTCTCAATTTGTAAAAAACCTCAAACGATAAAGATGACATCGCCTGTGGTGACGGTAGGCAGGAAAGTGTCTTACCGGCTGGGCCATGGGAGAGTTTCTACTGTCCTGGCTGCCATCGTTGAGGTAGATCTCCCTGGTTTTAGAGATGGAGTTGGCCTTGTAGTAATCCACCAGCTTGTTTAGAGAGGTGAACCTCTCAGACCACAGGTAGTACTGGCCGCTGCTGTCCCTCATCACTTTGAAGTGCTGGACATCACTCTCATGTCTGTGAGGGGAGATAAACCAATTACATGAACACCTCACGACTCCCACAGTTCCCTTCATTCCAGAGATTCAGCGGTTTGCTCAGCTGGATTGTCCTCTGCTGGCCGCTGTGCAAAACTACAACATCACACCTCATTAGAAACCTATGACCTCACCGGTGGTCAAGATACTAAAAGGATCCCACAACACTGGAAGAAATATGTAACATCACCTCAAAACTGTATTTAAATATAGCACTTGTATTATTTCTGTTGCTGGTGTGATTTGCTGCTTTGAGCTTACAGTAGAGCTGCAATAATTACTCAATCGATTGATGAAGAAAGTAAAAGCTGCGGCAACACTGGTGGAAAAGGAGAATATCATTAATAAACCTATGTCATCATAAAACACATTACAAGCAAATATTATGTACATAAGGATCTACTGAATGACTAACGTAAAAAGAGTAGGTGTTATAAGGAAATGCTTCAGCCTACACCTTTTCGGTCACAATCTGCTCTATTTACTGATTTTTTTGTACTTTTATTACTTTTCCGTTTTGGCTTGTCACTATTTCTAATAGAGACGAAGGACAAGGAAGAAGAAAATGTGATTATTTACTGTATTTATACATGTGTAGTTGAGTTTTCTGACTAAACTTAACTATTCAAATAGGGTAGTTAAAATGCAAATCCAAAATGGTAAAAGAATAATGTGTGTGATGTGTTTTACGATGATCCTGCTGAAGGCTGCAAGCCGAAACACGTAGGTGTAGTAATACAGTTGTTCTATAGTACAAGTCCTGCTGGAGCTTTGACTTTTTTAGACTATTTTCCTCTTCTCCATACACCTTGGGAGTAGGTGAAGTTGAGCCAGAAAGCTCAACTTTGCTACCGAAAATCCATCGCCAACTATTTTGATAACTAATTAATGAATCATTTTAAGAAGAAACACACAAATTCTCTGGTTCCAGCTTCTTAACTGTGAATATTGTCTGGTTTCTTTAGTCTTCTATGATAAAACACACCTGGCAGAGATCTGCACTAGTTTTAATGTCAATGTAGTTAATGTTTTTGTTGCATAAACAGCTAGTTTCTGAACTTCCTGGTGCAGCTCGGGTTTGCCACACAAATCATAAACTGTGTCTTTGCTTGAGCAATAACAGTTAAAAAAAAAAAAAAAGAATCAAAGAATAGAGTTAAAGCGAGCGAATAGGCGATTGATCCCTCTGCACAGTGAGCAGTTTGAGCTTTTCACCGGCAGTCTGAATGACAGCAGCTGCGTGCATTGAGGTGAGCTAACGTAACCTCATGTTGGAAAGCTGCCACAACCTCTAAAAATACTGACTTGTTTGTACCAGCACTTGTGCAGCTGTCTCCTGCCTGTAAATATGTGGATTCTTGCAGAGTTTGCAGCGTATTAAAGGAAGCAAAGAGGGCAAGATGAGTCAGAGTTTACTTGTTTTATATAAGTTGAATGCGACAGAAGGGGAAATGTTGGTTTTTCTGTTACTGCCTGACGGTTAAATATAGCTAACGTAACAGATTTCTGCAATACTTTTACCACATTAAATCATGTTTCAGCCACAGTTTTTCATGCTTTAAAAATGACCAAATAAAGAATTACCTACAGTTGAACTCTAATATGAGAGTATGTAATTGCAAATCTCCTCAAATCTTTGTACATCTCATCACTTAATGAAGCTTTTTATATAAACTCACAGTATATACTGTACCGAGGCACATTACAGTCCTGCTGTTAACACACATCTACTGTAATTTGCACAAAGCCATCACGTGACTAACCAGTAGCATTCTAGCTAGTTACACATTAACATTGATTCGACTACAACTCATCCCTCCGGCTGATAAGTAGGTGAAGAGGGGGATGTTTGCTTTGTCACAGAGAGCTACACTTTGAGATGAAGCTAACATACCTGACGCTGAGCATTTAGTCAGATTCTGCAGCTCATAAATTTTGACTAATTCTCCTTCTTGCATGTTGGTGCCGAAACTGCAAGGCCTAAACTATTCTCACTACAACATAAACACTTATTTGTGTGAATTTTTAATGGACAATATGCCTGTTTTAGAGTTTGCATTAGCTTGAATTGTGCAACTGCAGGCATACATGTCGGTATGAACTCACAAAGACGAGACACACCTCTCACATCTCATCATTGACTGTAAGTGTAGTCGTGCATGCATGGCAAACATCCTGTGGAGAAGTTTTTTGTTTTGTCGCATACATTTCAACACAGAACTGCCACAAGTGATCTCCTAGCAGAGAAAAGGAAACCAGCATCTATCTGTTTGTTTACACTGTCACCGGGGTGAAATCTGTTTGATTTCTTCTTTCATTTCCCTTCTGGTTTCTAAATATGGTTTGGCACATTATTGCCCCCATTTGTACAAGTATAAAAGAAACTTACAGTAATAGAAGAAGTATTCACATATGTAAAAGTAGCAATACAGCAATGTAAAATACTCCATTACAAGTACAAGTTCTGCATGAGAAATCCTGCCACAGTAAAAGAACTGCAGTATTATGAGCGATGTAGTATGCAGTATAACAGTAAAAGTACTGCAGTATTATGAGTGATGTAGTATGCAGTATTACAGTAAAAGTACTACAGTATTATGAGTGATGTAGTATGCAGTATAACAGTAAAAGTACTGCAGTATTATGAGTGATGTAGTATGCAGTATTACAGTAAAAGTACTGCAGTATTATGAGTGATGTAGTATGCAGTATTACAGTAAAAGTACTGCAGTATTATGAGTGATGTAGTATGCAGTATTACAGTAAAAGTAGTGGTTTGGTCCCTCTGACTGATATATTATTATTATGACATCATTAGATTATTAATAGTGAAGCATCAGTGTTAGAGCAGCATGTTACTGTTGTAGCTGCTGGAGGTGGAGCTAGTTTACACTACTTTATATACAGTTAGCTAGTTTAGTCCAGTGGTTCCCAACCTAGGGGTGGGGCCCCTCCAAAGGGTCAGCAGATAAATGTGAGGGGTGGTGAGATGATTAATGGGAGAGGAAAGAAGAAAAAACTAAGTTCTGATACACAAATGTGTTTTCAGTTTTTTTGACTTTTTCTGTAATCTTTGATTTTTGCTGAAATATTGGATCATTTGAACATTTATTGAAATGAAACCATGTGAGAAGTGTAGAAGGAAAACTCACTACTTGGTGGAGCTGTTAAGAACTCATAGACATCTGAAATGTGAGCCTGACTACACACTGCTTTTTGTAAAGACGTCAAAAGACAAAAAGGTTGGAAACCACTGATTTCATCTTTAACAATGTGTTGTATTTTAAAAGCTTGTTATATTATCCATTGTGTCAAATCTTCATCTGAAAAGTAACTAAAGCTGTCAAATAAATGTAGTGGAGTAGAAAGAACAATATTTCCCTCTGAAATGTAGCGGAGTGGAAATATAAGCATCAAATGGAAATACTCAAGTAAAATACAATTACCTCAGTATTGTTGAATAAATGAGTATATAGTTTCCACCACTAAAAACCACAAACATCACATAAACATCACCAGTAAATGTTCGCTTTGGTGCAGCGCAGAGAATCATAATTCCAGTTTAAGCCTCGTTAGTTTCTGTTACTGACGATGTCTGCCGAGCTTTCTTCTCATGCATACACAGATTACAGTAAGTGCATTAACAGTCAGTTGGTCGACATACGATTACAAGTTGTTTTATACACGTTTATGACATTTTACAGAACAGATACATCCCTGAAACTTTTATCCATTAATTTATTTGCCTCAATCAGAAACTTCAATGGGTTATTTTCTTGCCACTCACTTTACAGAGATGGAGAAGTCTCCGGGGGAGCTCTGACAGCCTCTGATCACAAAGTCTCCCACACCTTTGAACCTCAGGAGATCCTCTGCAGCGCTGCGACTGGCGTTCTCCTGGAACCACCTGGACACACGGCGGGAAAATGTTCCTGATTATTTGACGTAAACCACATACCTGAAGCCAAAGTCACAAACCTAATGTGATTTCTCTTTCACAAGCACGACTATTTGGTCCACAAGCCCAAAAATGTTGCTCCTGAAGTTGCACTCTTTAGACTTTAGTATCAAAAAGTTTGCAAACATCCAGCCTATTTCTTTCATAGTCGTGTTATTGTTGTATTTGCACAGCTTTAGCAGGTCATGATCACATTTCACCGATCCTAGCTTCCCTTCAATGGCTACCTGTTAGTTTAAAAATAGATTTTTTTTAGATTTTATTGATAACATACAAAGCCCCGAGAGGCCTTTCCTCAACCTATCAGATCTCTTCTTGTGCCTTAAGTTCCTTCCTGCTCCCTGAGATCATCGGATGCGTCACTTCCTGTTGTTTCAAAGTCCAGATTTAAACATAAAGAGGACAGTGTGTTTGCAATTTGGGCTCAAAGACGTTAGAGTTGGCAGCCCTGATCTCCTCAGGCGGGTCGTTCCGTCTCATCTGTTAAATTGCTTTTCGGTGATCTTATTAGATTTTTATGACATTTTAGTTCATTTTACTTTATTTTGTTGTAATGTGCTTAGTTTTTACGGTTTTCAGTTTGTTTTTGCATTTTAAACGTGTTTTGTTTTTGTTGTAAAGCAATGTAACTGTCTTTTGAAAAGTGCTAAAGTTATATATATATATATTTATTGACTGTAGCAAGCTAATTAAGCTAACATTATCTCCATGAGTTGGTTGAAAACAGTATCTCTAGCTGCAGACATGAAATTATTTAGAGCAGATAAACATAGTAAACCACACTTATGCTGAATGAAATTTCATTGCCAGTATTATTTCAATACATTTTGTTTTGTTTTCTACATTTGTGTCAACATTAGAAACTGTTGTCACTGTAATATTTGAATCTTAATGGTTTGCAAAGGTAGAATCATGCAGATGTGTGCTTCCAGCTGTGTGCACCTTGTCAAAGTTTGTAGAGGATTCAACTGCAGACCATCTCAAATTCAACACATTCACATCTCAAGAGGTAAGTGCACCTGTCCCTCACCTTTGTGGCTGCATTTCAATGTAGTTTTGTGGTACGAATCCTTCAGTTCCATTTATCTCCGCCTTGTACCACTCATCCTGTGGGCTTAAAATCTGACCAGAAAAAGAGAGAGAAGACAAATATGTCAAATAAAAGTAATAAAACAACTTTGTGATAAAGATGTATCCACTTGACACACACTGACCTTCAATATATCGCCTTTTCTGAAGCTGAGCTCGTCGCTTGCTGTTGCAGCAAAATCGTACTTTCCTCTCGCTTCCATCGTGACGGGCCGAAGTGTCGGAAAGGTTCACCAAACGCAGGAAAGATCTGAAGGTCCACACCAAGGGTTTCTATGCAGGGAAACAGATATTAAGATATTTTAAATATTAATTCTTCAGCAAAAGAGTGAAAAGTCTGCAGAGTTTGTCCCAGCAAGTTATTTCTGTTCTTCACAAGCAGCGAGTTTCAAAGCGCCTGTTCGACATGATTCTGATCTACAGTATGAGAAGAGAGACACTTTCCTCTTTGAGGTTTGAACATGCTGATCAGATGAAGCTGTTTTTAGAAAATTACAGTAACTATAGGAAGTCACAACATAGAACAAACATACTGTTAAGACAGAAATGACTTTACGTCTATCTTTTTGCTTTTTTTGCAGCTTGTCGTCTCTCAGAATGATAATAATTAATAATAATAATAATAATAATAATAAACAGCCAGTTTAAACATTAAAGGAATAATTCTTAAAAATCTTTTATAAAAATCTTTTATAAAAAGTTAATGCACTTCAAAGTGGTTAACATGTGATCATCAAACTATTAGAGGAATAGTTTGACATTTTAGGAAAGTGGATAATTCTCCTCCTGTCAAAAGTTCAATGAAAAAGTTCAGACTCTTGTATGTTAAATCTGTCCAAAAGTCAAAGTTTAAAAAGGAGCCGTTGTGGTTTAACAGTCGTTTACTGTACTGTATGTGTCTGACTATTTCTTGGCTTCTTGTCTTAAATGGGTTTTTTTTTTTTTTTTTACATCAGCGTTGGTTTCCAGATGTTGGGGAGTACGACTTGCATGTGTGAAAAAAGTTGTTTTGTGTCTCCAGGTGGGAGCCGCTGTGTGAAATGTGATAAACGGACTCAAGTGATTTGAGTCAGTGTCAAATGGGGCTGCAGAGGTTTGAAAAGTAAAAACAGTTGCCGGGTCTGCTTTGGGCTCGTTTTTCACTTAAATATACAAATAAATAAACACATATCAGTTGTTACGGGTTGTGTTTTTCTTTTGGCTTTGGCTTCAATGCTTATTTGGGCTTTCTCACTGTAGGTCTAACATTAAATATAGTTGGAGCTCCATCTAAGTTGTCAGATATCTGCCTGCTGTCAGACGGTTGGTGTGTATCACGTAACGTTAGGCTGAGTCCTTGCTGCAGCCGCCTGGGTTCGATCCCCTCTCTCTCTATATTCCATCCTTCCTGTCTCTCTCCACTATACCCGTCTAATAAAGTGAAAATGTATGTTGTTGTTTTTCAATTAAAAACGCACAGAACTATACATTAATTGGTATCGTCAGCCAGTATGTGTATCTTTTTTTTTTAAATATTTGATTAAAAGGTGACTATATTTTGTTTGAATGGTTTTACAGATGTTTTTCACTGGTGAAAAAAAGCATTGGCATTCACACAGTTAAGTCATAGACTGTAAATGCACTGTGCTAACGAAGATAGCAGCTAGTGCTAGAGTCATTGCCGCCCTTTCGTCCAAATATGATCACTTCTGGCTCCAAAAATCCAAGGTGGCTACGGTCAAAATGCCAAATTCGAGGCTTCAAAACAGGAGACCACAAATCGTCATGGTGGATATGTCCATTATTTTTATGCAGTCTATGTATTTACTGTGCCAAGCATTTACTATCTTCTCATCTAACTCTAACTACAAGAAAGAAAACTGTTTATCTATTCCTTCAGCACTATAAGAGCAATAAACAGCGAAACTGGACCACACAAAAAACAAAACTACAAAGACATGAGATTAAAAAATTAATAAAAAAGTTATATTGAATACATTAAACCAATAAAAAAAAGCACATCTCAACAACGACTGAGTATGTAGATGTGAAAGGTACTTCAGCATATAGAGGATTTTAACACAATAGTCTTTTTATTTTACATTTAAGCAACACAATAGAGAGGAAGAAGATGTTAACAGCACAATTTAGGAATGCATGCAAGCATGGTACACACTACTACACACACACACACACACACACACACACACACACACACACACACACATATACCAGAAGTGTGCGTTAGTTCAATGAACCAATTATGATTCCAGTTCCTGGTATTCATACAGTCTGCAGTCACATGGCATGCAGCTATCGAGTATTATAAGCCTCGACATATATGAAGGACATGGAAACGATATATTCAGAGTAAAGGAAGTGGAAAAACAAATTTGTAATGTATTTATAAATTAGGAAGAGACATGAAAAGCCACTTCTCCATTTGCTACCTACAGATACACAAACAGGACAGGAATGTGGAGGTCAGCACATCATTAAAGAAAATTTAATTCTCCAATTAAAAAGTTTAACTTCTGAAACTCTGGTCCGGATTTAAATCCCATGACAGCAGTTACTGTACCTTGGGTGCAACATTTGGTTATTTTCCCACAGACATGAATAAAACATTCATTCTGTTTGTGGTTACGGAGGATGTGGTGAGATGTATTAAAAAAAAACAAAAAAAAAAACGACTCTACCTTAACTTAATTCGTGCAGCTGCAAGTTTACAACTATCTTCTTGAAACCCAAATGTTTAAGGAGTAAACAGTGCAGGGAAAAAAACAGCTATGATTAGTCAACTTATAGATTTGTTGATTAACAGTTTGACAGTAAAAACACCAAAAAAATGGACAGTTTCAGCTTCGGAAATACGAGAATCTGCTACTTTTTATGTCTTACATTGTAGTCAATTGATTTTATTTGGCTTTTAAACTCTTGGATAGACTAAAAACAAGACATATGATGACTTAACTTTGGGTTCTTTGGGACATTTTTTCACTCATCATGGTGATTTTAGACTCAATGATAATAACCTAGTTGCAGGGGTGTGAATTATGCTGTGGTTTTCAGGGAAACTATATATATATATATTTTTTTTTTTTTAAATCAGGGAGATTTTGGGTAAATGTGTGTCTGTATGATGGGTTACAAAACAGAGAAATGAGTAATGGTGGAGTGCGGCGTAATACACAGACTGAGTGGGAATAAGAGAGTCGGGGTTTTCTTTTCTGATCTTTGAGTTAAAGTAAGTTTAGTTTATGATATTGTGCCGTCACGCTCATCTAGTGATGCATGCTGGTTTCTTAGTTAAAGGGAATTAGAGATGAATCAACCTCATGCATTAATCATACGTCAATAATAGTCTAATTTCTACACATGACCCATAATGATGAAGATACAGGAAAGAAAGAAATGCATGGAAAAATTGGATATTAACAATATTTGTTAAACAAAAATCAGACAAATCCTGTTTTAAGGGGGGCTTGTGTCTTATTAAGAGGAACCAAGCTCCAGGAAGCGCTTCTGTAATGTACATCCTGAAAACAACCCTTAAAAATAGCTTTAATCTCTTCATAATCTACACACTACAACTAATGAAAGATTTCATCATTGACTAATCTATCAATTATTTTCTCAATTCATCAATGGATCGTTTAGTCTATGAAATGTCAAAAAGTAGGAAAAATACATTTAAGTTACCCCCAATCCAAGGTAACAGTCCAAAACCCAAACATATATATTCAATCTTGCATTTGAGAAACTTGAGTCAACACATTTTTGGTATTTTGGCAAAGATAACTGAGGCATTAAATCAATTATTAATTATTCAATCAACAAATCGTTACAGCTTTTATGCACAAACCTGTTCAAATAAACCTAATTTCCTGAATGTAATGCCGTAATCTGACCTTTTCGAGGGTTAAAAACAGAGGATTTACAACATATCGAAAGCTCACGGAGAGATATAAACCTTTAATGTTTGTAAATTAAACCATTTAATCAGACTGAGTTTAATCCGATGAAGCTCTGACGACCGAAAAGTGATTTCTTTAGTTCTCCTCAGCATCAAATTCATGTGTTCATTCTTACTGTCACTGATTTTACACACAGTTCACCTTTAAATCTAAATGCAAAAAGTTTAAAAAAGTACTCTGTAGGGACTCTGCCTGCTTTGTACAGCTGTAGAGAAGCAGCCTCGGCCTCATTCCCGTCTACCATTGCTGACTACGTGCTTGAATGCAGAAATAAATAAAGAGGAAATTAGGTACAGTTTTAGTGCACAAGGCCATTCGTGTGTGAGACTTTAGGGATTTTTTAAATACCTCGTCTTATCTTTAATATCTAACTCAGTAGCAACATGTCCGATCCTCCAGCTTAAGTCAACATTAAACGCTACAAGGTCTCACATCAGTTTCCACATGATAAGAACAACAAGAGGACCGTTCAATCAGGAGTCCACCACATGAATGCTCTTTCATAAGTCTGAATCTGACTGTGTTCTGTTTGCATATTTGCAGTTCTAGTAGCACTTTTTTTTAGCAATTGTAGCAACAGGTAAACCACACAAGAAGAGCGCTGGTCAGCATATTTGGCAGCTTTGACTTGTGTCAAGTGGTTTTCCTGAGCTGCCAGCTGTACTTCTTTACTGCACAGACAAAGAGGCCATGACACATATGTCAGAATACTTCAATAGAGAGAGTAGAGCTGCAAAAAACAACTATTCTCATTATCAATTCATCTGCTGATTATTTTTCTCTATCTATAAAATGTCTGAAAATAGTCTTCAAAATACTTATATTCAGTTACCTTACGCATAAGATAACAAAAATATTCACATTTGACAATTTAAGTGAATAATCTATAATGTAAAAAAA
This sequence comes from Scomber scombrus, assembly GCF_963691925.1. Lineage (NCBI taxonomy): Eukaryota > Metazoa > Chordata > Actinopteri > Scombriformes > Scombridae > Scomber > Scomber scombrus. Next base: position 4,979,770 of record NC_084987.1, on the reverse strand, counting down.
ATGTTCATTATTTATGATTTATCTCAATTAAAACGTGCAACCAACTCTCAAAAACCCAAATATATTCAATGTGCTGTCATAGAACATTTACCTTTAAGGAGCTGGAACAAGTGAGTTTGGACATGCGGCTTAAAAAAACTTAAAGATGACTAAACAATTATCCCTTTTTACTGAGTCGAATACTTGTTCCTCGTTTCGGTCTGAACAACTGACTGCAATTAATAGTTTCAGTTGTTAGAAGTGTTGCTTGCAGTGTTGCATTAAGTTTCAGTGTCGGATCTTGTTCTCATTTTGCACCTACATTGTCTATTTGCAGATTCCCACGAAGAGGAAAGAGAAAAAAGAAGACAAGAGAGTTGATATTTTATTCCTTTTTTTTCTGAATCGGACTATAAAGCTTTAACTTATGGCTGGCATGAAACCTACAATGCATCAGTAGCTTACCATCCCATTGAAACATGCTGTTATTAGGAATAGTAAGAGGACCAGTGAGGGAAGAAGTACCCAAATCTTTTGCTTAAAGGGGATTTTCTGTAACATTGATGCTTTTATAATGTCGGATGTCGATGTTTAACATGTCCAAAGGTCAAAAACTTGAGGTGAATGTATGTAAAAATGCTCCCTACAATTCAGAAACCAGAGCTTCAGCCTGCGCTCAATGCTCCGTTTGCAAAGTTATGTCCACTTCCCCATCGAGCTGATGCCAGATTGTTTGCATATGCCAACAGACGTCCGTCCACTCTGTAGTCTTTGTTGCTAGGGTTATTCATATTATAAATGCTGCATTTATAAGGCACATTTATCCAAAGCGCTTTACAATGCTTCTGCTTTTATCTCTGTCACGCTCATACACACAAACTCAAACACACATGGCAGCAAGCTACCTAAGCCGAGCGTTGGCGCAACCATTGGAAGCAATTTAGGGTTCAGTGTCTTTCCAAAGGACATTTAAACAGGTGGACATGAGGAGCCAGGGATCAAGCCACCGACTTTCTCATTAGTGGACAAGCCGCTCTACCTCCTGAGCCACAGTATCAGGGACTGTTAAGGGTTTGACTTTGGTTCAAACATGTAAGAATGTGTTTGAGAGGTTTATCATTTGAGAGAAAAGAAGTGAAATCAGCTAGACAGGAGCTAAAATGGACTGTTTGAGATAGAGGATGATCTAAGGGGCCGATATATGATGAATAAGGAGTTTTTTGAACTATAAATAATATTCCAGTAGAGCCCCAGAATATAAATATACATCTGGTAATACCCATAATATGTCCAGTAATACAAAAGTTGTACTGTCATCACTGAAGTCTCTATTAATAGATTAAATGATTGACAGAAATTCCCAACATCTAATAGTTGCAGCTTTTCAAACATCTGCAGATTAATCATTAATATAAAGAACAACCAGTTAGGAGGTCAAAGCAGCGTTGGATAAAGTACTTGAATATTTTATTTAAAGTCCAGCTGAAGTCCTCATTTAATCATCCGTCTTTGCAGTTAAAAATTAATTATTAATTTTAAATGCATTGTTAATAGTCTTCGTATTATTAGATGAAAGAAATCAGCCATTTTTTTGTCACAGCCAGCTGGCAGTAAACAAACTGCTAGTCACGGACAACATTGCGTTGCTAACAGTGATTTTAAAGAGAGACCAAACCAGCATCTATTGAGTCCCAAGTGACATATGCAGGTATGTTTGCATGGAGTTAATATGCTGCAGCTGAGCAGCTAATACGCTATCTAGCTCGCCAACTGACAATTTTCTCCCATGAATGGCTCATTCAACAAGCTAACTTGCAGGGGAAGACATGTGTTCATGTTTATAAGTTAGATAAGAAGGAGTTTTTAGCAGGAAAGCTAATTTGGATTGTTCATCAGTCGGTGACTTTTGTGCTGAGTAGCAGGATGCTATCAGGCTCAGTGTGACCGCCTGCCTACATAGACTGTTCAAGGCGGGAATGTTACGCTGTTATTCCGCCTCATCGTTAAGTATAAAAGGTACAAATATGGAGTGACGGGGAATTGTTGTTCCGCCATTAAGCAGACAGCAGAGGTGGTCGCATTGCCGGATCAAGATATGAGTAAAAGGGAGAGCTAGTATGACGGGACAGTCAAAACTAGACACTGACGCAGTTGTGTTACACTTTAAGCCTCTAATACTGTATCACCACAATGATCAACAACAATCACACATTATGCCGGCCGGGTATATTTGGTTCAGTGTAAAAAAACATAGCTTGCATAGTGCCCTGTCTAATTTATGGCAATATTGCAAGATCTCTGTATAAAAGGAGCTTATGATAGACCGAGACATTATCACTTATCTCAAGAAGCAAGGAGTCTAGCTACGTAAATGGATGCAGGAATGGTATTTAATTGAAATAATGTAAAACTAAGGAGCACAATCATGATATTTAAGAATTTAAAATACTAATTTCTTCCATTGGTTTGATTTTTTGTGATTTACAGAGCAGATATGTATGCTGTAGACCAAAAAAAAGTATTTTTAAGTACTAAAACAACACTTTAAGTCTAGCATTCAAATCCCAGTAATAGTAAACAGTTATTATCAGCAAAATGCACTTGTAGCTGCTTTACTTGCATCCAGTGATTTCCAACCTGCGGGAGTCGGGCCCATCTAAAAGGGTCATAAGGGTCATAAGGGTAATGATCTGAGGGGCTGCGAGATGATTATTGGGAGCGGGAGTTCTGCTTCACACAATTTCTGTTCATTCATTTCTCTAATCTTCATGCTTCATACAGTTATTCAAATGATTCAAACTGTTATTTAAATGAAACAATTTGAGAAGTTTAGAAGGGGAAATGTCTGTTTTGAGGATAAAACTTGTCGTCAGCATCTGATATGCAAAGGTTCTCAAGTGGACACTGATTTTTGTGAGGTGTCGTGAACCAAAAGGCTTTAATCTTTGAAAATGCATTGTATTTCCAAACCTATTGTTTGTTTATTTTAGAGCTGCAACAATTTGTCAATCTTCTATTGAGATTGGGGCCGTGGGTTGCTGTTGCTGACGAAACAAAACATTTAGAGATGTAACACAGAGCTTCAGGAATTTGTGATTTGGCATTTTTTTCACAGTTTCCTCATGTTTTGTAGACCAAATAATGAATCGATTAATCTAGAAAGTTACTATAGCTGCCAGGTAAATGTAGTGGAGTGAAATGTAAATGCTGCTTTTTCGTACTGTACTTGGGTTAACGTCTTCAGTTACTTTGCACCACTGGATCAGAGTCGGTCTACTTGTGGCCGATGACAATCAACTCATCCGTTACAGATCTTGATCACTAGTTGACACTTCGAGAGGCAAGGCAAGTTCATTTGTGAAGCACATACAAAGTGCTTAAAAAAGGATCAAGACCTCGTGTAAAAGCAACACAAAGCAATATAAAAACACATGTAAATACAGTTTAAAAGAGTTAAACTGGAAATAAAAACAGGATAGAATAGAATAAGACGTAAAACAGGAGAATAAAAGTTACAGTTCAGTGCGATCTATCAATCAAAAAGCCTCAAATTTGATTGAATAAAAGGCAGCGGCAACAAGAAAAGTCTTCAGCCTTGGTTTAAGAGAACTGAGAGTGCCAGCGGACGTGTAGTTTTCTGGGAATTTGTTCCACATATGGCGAATAAAAACTGAACGCTGCTTCTCCATTTCTCGTTCTGACTCTGAAAACAAGAGAGCAGACCTTTCCAATACGACTTGACAGCATTTAGTGGTGCTATAAACCAACAGTAGTGTTGTAAAATCGTGTTATAATCCATCACAGGGGCATGTGACATGTTTTTGAGGAGGAAATCTCGAGTATGTCAATTAAACATATGTGTGTCTGAACTAATGAAATTATGAATGCTTTCTATAAATAATGGCCTACAAATACCCTATCTCTCTCTCTCTCACCCCAACTAAAGCCTGTTAAACCACTTCCCCTAAATGAAGAGCGTTAAAACATCCAAGTGAGGAACTAACAAGCCAAAAAAAACCATTAGGATCCCGTAAACCAACACATGCATGAAATTATACCAGACATTGAGATTTGACCTGGATTCAAGGTATAAATGGCCAGATTTGATTGCGGCTTTTGTAGGTGTCCTTATAACCAGTTATTATCAATTCAATCCATTTTAAATGCATGTATTAATGTTTTAATCAATTGGCTATTATAAATGCATCAGAGATTGCTATAAGGGCTTACTTCAGTTCATAAAAAAATACATGCATTGAAAGAAATTACAGAAACTGCAGTTTTCTTTAAGGTGGAGATGAACTATAGAGAAGTGAGAAAGAGAGAGAAAGAGGAAGAGACTGAGCTCTAACTAAAATCTATAAATTAGTTTTACAAGGAAGGGTGGTGCTTGGTTTATTATTTAATAGATTTATTTTTGCATTAAATGAACATGCAGCTCATCTTACCTCCTCTGCAGAGTCGAGTTAAAGTTGTGTGAAGTTTATTCTAAGGCTGGCCTCTTCTCCTTCCGAAGTGTGAACACAGCAGCATATTTGTGAGCGAGAAGTATTTGCATGAACAAATAAAAAGTCCTGGTTTTGGTTGGAGGATGATTTCCCGGTCTGTTGCCTGGATGAAGTCGAATATATAGACGGAGGATGAGCTGCGTGTGTGTATGTGTGCGCGTGTGTCTCAGCTCTGCGCGGTCGTGTCGTCTGTGATCTGATGCCGCTCCTCGGCTCCAAACTATCAGTCGCTGCTTGTCACTTCCGTCCTCATGTTCAAAATACAACCCCACGTGTTGCAGCAGCGCTTCATGCAAGTCACCAAGTCTGAATAATTAACATCCCTCCCTGCTCCATCCAAATATATGTGTTCTCAATGCTGTTGGATGTTTGTGCAGAGTTTGTTTTCACGTTTCATTCGCCTTAAAGGACGATTTCACATTTTTTAAAACACTAAAACGTGTTTTTCTTGCTGTAATCATTCATCCTGTTGATACTGACTACAGTTACTTACAATGTAAACGATGGAGGACAAAATCCACAGTCCTCCTTCTGTGCAAAAATGTATTTAAAGGTTAATCTGAAGCTTCAGCCGTCCAAATGAGTCAAACCAAGTAGATATCATTCAAGGTTACAGTCTTTTTAGTGCCAAAGTCCCTGTTTTTGTTACTATAGGTCTACTCCTACCACAGCTCAACAGGGAAACACTGTCCGAGGAAACACAAATAGGGAATTTGTTGCTAAAAAGACTGTAAATGTGTCAGATATCCACATGATATGATTAACTCAGCCTGCTGAAGCCTCGTAAAAGCTTCAAATCTACTTTCAAATGCATGTTTTGCACTAAAAGTCCACAGTGTGTAGCTACTCTGCAACTTTGTGCAGATTAGCTGTTTGCAGGGTGTTAAAAAATACTCTAAAATGTTATCTTAGCCATGTGTGGCTGCTTATACAGTAATGAGACTAAGATGAATATTTACTTTCATACCATGTTGGTTTTGCAAGATTCTTTTTTTAGATTTATAATGACATATTTTGAGAGGAACTTAAAAAAAAACAGGAAGCAAGAATCACTCATGAGCTCGCCAAAACAATTAAATAATATATAATAATATAATTTGAAGTGATGCAGTTCGGGGGGTTTTTTTAAGCATGCCGCCATTGGATCGCTGTTGTGTGTGCTTCTCCAAGTCTTAATTGGCCACTTAAGCATATCTCATTTCCTGCAGAGTAAATGCACTAGTTTGCAGCCAGCTTATGCAACTTGTAACCTCGAAGTAGACTTTTCAGTGAAGTAGGAGACATCTTGTGTCCAGTAGTTAAAGGTTCTGTATGTGGAAATCATAAAAGTCCTTCTAAATATTGATACCTGTGGAGCTTGTATGCTTGTGTGCATGCTCGGTGATGTCCCCCTCCCTCCGCTGCTGCATGCTCACATACAAACACACAAACAGATGCTCCTGAGAGAGTGAGTCGGCACCACCCAACTGGCAAACATACGTTACATACCTTAATCAACAGAGACTCACAAAATACCAACTTTTTTCTAACTAACCATGTTTACTAAGCACTAGTAGGCCCAGTGATCTACGGCCAGGAAGCAACACACTGTGTCCAGGGACCAACAGGATGTGTCCAGGAAACAATTGATGCAGCTGGGGAGCAACGTGGTTTAAAGGGGTTGGCTGTGGCTCAGGATGTAGAGCCATCACCACCAATTGAAGGATTGTCGGTTCAACTCCTAGCTCCTCCATTCCACATGTCGATGTGTCCTTAGGGAGGATACTTAACCGCTAATTGCTCCTAATGGTGTGTTAATGTTAGCTCCCTCCTGATGAGCAGGTTGGCACCCTGCATGGTCGCAGCTGTTATCAGTGTATAAATGAGTGTGTCAATGGGTGAATGTGACATGTAGTGTAAAAGTGCTTTGAGTGGTCAAAAAGACTGCTATATAAGTACAGTCCATTTACCATTTTGTTGTGAAATGTTGTGTTTGTTATCATCTATGGACTACTGACAGAAAAAACTAAAGGGCGATGTTATGTTATGTTATGTTATGTTATGTTATGTTATGTTATGTTATGTTATGTCATGATATGTTATGTTATGTTTTCAACTGCTGGAGAGCTAATATCTGAAGGTTTCTAATTGGATAGTAGGCTACTGCTTTTGTTGTGTTGTGTCATTATGCCAGTTGTTAACAGGAGAGTTACATTTTTTTAAAGATATGTTAATACCCATTCACTCATTGGCGGTAAAAAACAATAAATGAATGCAAATAGCTTTGTGATAGTTAGGCTATATATATAACGTTAAACATATAAAAGTTAAACATTTTTACATATTCAGAGATTATTAGTTTAAGGAGTAAGAAGTAGTCAATGTCATTTTTAGAAGTTGATTAGTCGATCATCAGAAAAATTAATCAGCAACTATTTTGATAATCTATTACTGGTTTCAGTCAAATAATAAAAATATATGATGGCTCCAGGTTCTCTTATGTGAAATCTGCTGTTTTTTCGTTTCACACATATATCAACATTTTAGTCTGTGAAAAAAGGATGATGTAATATGTGTGAAATGTCAGTAGTCAGTTTTGCTTTTATTTCATTTTCCTATACAAAATGACCTACATACTGCAAGAGAGAGAGAGATAGAAGAGTTAGAATAAAACATTGAAAGGAAGAAAGAAATGTGAACAACAAGAGCCATACGACTAAGAAGAGGAAATGGACACACTTTTTCAGAGCCATATCCTCTAACTACGTTGACCACAGGATTGAGTGTTTGAGCAATTACTAAATAAATGTATGCTTGAATGTCATTTGGATTAAACTAAAATATATATATTTTTTCAAAATGTAAAGAGTCCCACTTTACCAAAAGAATGTGTTACACTCAATTAGAAAGTTACCTTTTGGCAGAAGAGGGTGACATATAACTTTTTGTAGAGTAAGTCATACAATTTTATTTCATTGAAGGCAAGTTGATGATCTAAAAAAAAAAGTTTAAAAAACAACATCACTTTAGACTGGACAAACAGTTATAGTCCAGAGAGCAATTTGCCAAAAACTCTCCCACTTTACCTGATAGCCCTATTAGACATTATATTAAAGTATTTTTTCACCTTTTTAGATGGCATAGTGTTTTATTAAAGGGCCATTTCATCCAAAAAACCCTCAAACACATATTTTTGTACCTATTTCCAGTGGCATCTATGCGGATAGATCTGAGACACTCTTAGAAGTGGATGTCTGCTACCTACTCAATGCAGTGGACATGTGGTGGTTTTTTTCAATAATTTCTAGTTTAGTTTCTTTTTTTTTGCAGATAAGCAAAAAAAACGAAAGTTATGCAAAAGAGTTTCCTGTATTCTACTGTGTGTCTCTCTCTAGTAGCAGCTTCCTCATCCTTCAACACTATATTTCTTTATCTGTGCGCACATCATCAGCGGAAGCTCTCACTTATGAAATGACAAGTAAGAAAATTAATAATAATAATTATACATTTAATTTGTACCACACTTTTCACTCATAGTGAAACTCAAAATACTTCTCAGCTCTTCTGTAGCAGTGGTTTACTCACATTTACACACAATCATGAAAAACTGAACTTATAAACATATAAATCTAATACACACAAAGTGTCAGTGAAAGATGGTGCTGCTTTTATGTTATTACCACTGATGTACATTATTATTACCGTTCTGCACAAGGTCTGATTAATATGTCAGTGTTTGACCACAGAATAAAATCCTGAGATACTAAAAAAGTCAATTTCATAATGTGAAATGTTCAAAGTTATTGTGAGTTTCAGTACAAAGTATTGGCCTAAAAACTATATGATAGCCATGTTCTAATTTATATGCCTAATAATATCAATTAAAATATAGCCTTGTTGTTTTTTCTTTCAAATGTTTCAACTAATATTTTGTGGTTATTCCCATCAGGGTAAAGTCACTATGACTGTTCAGCTAAATGCAAAAATCTTAAAATCTCTTTTAAAAATGTCTATATATATCCCCAGCTTATTTCACCCAAGAAGTTAAGAGAACAGTTTAAAAGCCTCTTGATTAGCAAATTAGACTACTCAACTATTTATTCCTGTCTTTAAACAACCAGAAAAGTAATTTTTGCATGTTTTACTGCAAAAAATTATCTTCTCTAGCAACAAAATCCATTTTTCAGTACAACCTGAAAATCACCTTGTGGAGATTTGGAACTTTTGAAACTTTCTTAAGGTTTGTAATATATCAAAATGCAGTAAAGAAAACAGAAAAGAACAACTAAAGGGCTCGTCTGTTTATAGCGCTTGTGGAGAGAGTGTCTCATAAACACTGATTCATTATAAGGTGAATGTTGAAAATGGATAATTCTGGTTTATTTCAACCCGATCTATTTCCCGTTAATGTGGTGGCTGTGGCTCTATGGATCATACTAACTTTGCACTCTTGTTATACTGATTGGGGTGGACTGCACACGCCTCCAGCTTTTCCAAACAAACATTGATTTGTACATGAATAATTTAAAATGCTTGTCTCTGAGTCTCAAAGTAAACACAAACTAGCCACCTGTTGCAGGCGTCACGGCTGAACAGGGATCAACATCCATGTTAATATGGAAAGCTGAATGGAAAGTCCTTGTTTCCCTGAATCTCTATAACAGAGATGGTTAAAGTTATACCAATGCAAGTATGATCCTGACTAACACATGGAGAGGATCTGATATGTATTCATGTCATGTTATAATGAGATGTTATAATGAGATGGCAAAGTCACATAAGACAAACAGGATTTTGAAACTTTTTGTTGTTCACCAGCTGGAGATGCAGTTGACTGACCAATTTACATTTTTAAGATATGTATGTAAATGTCTGGGCTAAAAATGGAGCAATGGTTGATAAGATGATTAATGTGTCTCATAGCATATTAAATCTTGGTTCCTGTTTTCAAATCTGGAAACTTGCTCGGAAACACAACAAACCCCTCAAATAATTTGCTAAACAACTTTTTAAAACTGGATTTTTGTTTTGGTCTTTATCTTGTTCTTCAACATTCAGAATATACCCGACATATAAACTTAATATAATTCTACTTTATAAAGTCCTGAGGAAGTCTGTAGAGAAGTGTTTTATCATGACGAAAAGACAAAAGAACAAGAAACATTATATATGTCATTATTTGGCTGGGCTGTGATTTTATGATAATTTCCTGCACTAAAATTATTGATTATTTACTTCTAGACACTGTTTTTCACAACACTACTGCAGTGGTTATAATTCTGCCAGTCCACATTTAATGCATTAGTAGAAAAATAAGCACATTTGAGGTATGAATTATTGGCAGAAGTAGTTAATGAAGCCCTTCCCCTTTGTGTGGCAGAAATACTGAATGAATCTGAGGAATAAAGTGTTGCCATACTCAATCATAACATATTTATGTCCTATTGTCTTCCTATAAAAACACCAACATATCTTTTCATGGTGCATCCATGTGCTTTTGTTCAATTACAGTAACAAGATAATGGTAACAATGACACTGCATTTATTAATGTAAGATGAAAATGTGCAGTCTCATCAAAGCATGAATATAATCATGCGTGCAGGGTATGAAAACAACCCCTCCCTTCCTCTTTTACTATATATTTCTTCATTATTCTTTATCTCAATCATTTGGGTTCATAAGGTCTATAACATTATACGGGGTGGGGGGAGGGGTCAGTTCAGAAATAAGTAACTAGAGTGGATGGATAGTAAGCTGCAGTGGTGTCAGAGCCAGAGAGCATAAACAGGCAGTTTGCAGAAAAGTCTAAAGATGCATGTCTGACCTGAATCGCTTCGTCTCCAAACCGCTCGCTGTGCACAGCAGCTGCAGGTGGAGCTCACTCACATCCGCCTGTTGCTCAATACCACAGCACTACAAACGCTGTGTGAGTGTGTGTGTGTGTGTGTGTGTGTGTGTGTGTGTGTGTGTGTGTGTGTGTGTGTGTGTGTGTGTGTGTGTGTGTGTGTGTGTGTGTGTGTGTGTGAGAGAGAGAGAAAGATAGAACGAGAGAGAGAGAGAGAGTTTGAAGTGCAGGTGTTACTTGTGGTCAACATGAATTAACTTACCATTAATGACATGTAGCTTATTTGAAAGTGCTAGAAGACGCCCTTTCAATGTAGTCTGTAATAATACTTCATTACAAGCTATAGTAAAACTAATGCTGTTATCTCTTTTTTTAAATTTGTGGGACATGAAAGGCATTACACAACAACCAATAACTGCAGCAATCAGATTTAATGTTGTGGCAAAGAGAAAATATGTCAAGTCTTCTGTGCCTCAGTATTTTATGTTACAAAATACATGATGTGTTCACAAGATAAATTCACATAGATACAGTTTACCTGTATGTTGCATATGTACCTTTAACAAACCTCTGACAGTTGATTGTGCAATATGCATTTTACTAATCCAACACCAATGCAATACATGTTTTTAACTTTAAATGTCAGGGGAAGTATTGTATTTCAGAAGATAACATTCACATCTGGTGCTTTCCAGGAGCTAGTGTGCATCATATGTTCTTGTCAATGTGGTGAGATGCGTTGTTGCAGTTCAATTTTTCTACCACTAGATGGGGCACTAGGCAGTCACATGAACAAATGAGCCTCAGCTGGGATGAAGCTTCAGATCCTGTTGTCTATTGCAAAGTTGTACAAAGCTTTTTTTTCATGCAGGAATTTATACATATATCATACACTTTATTTCTGTAGACTTTGTACAGATAATAATGATAACTACAATCAAAATACATTTTCAAATTACTGACAGTCTCTACATCCAAAAAGGCTTGACAGCTCTATGGATCTTTATTTTTTTTAAATAGCGAGAATTTAATTTGCATTAATTTGCATTTTGATTTGTATCAACATTCAACATTATAGAGAAAAATAGGATACATATCTGTTATGCTTATGGCCATAGACCTAGGCACTGATTATACATGTTATTTATTTTTTGGAATTTGACACATGCTTTGCTAAATTTTAAATTTTAAAAAGAACACAAAACACCTTTCCATTAGTTATATTTCTATTAGATTTGGTAGTAGCTAGTTGGAGACAGTTTCAATAGAGATTTTCATTCTCTGCCACAGAAGTAAAGACACACCTTGGCTTCATATTTCTGCTACATGTGATCACCATTTCTAGTACATTCCTCCTTAACTACTGCACCTGTTAACACTGCAGTTGCGTGACTTGTTTTCCTCCATCTTCTCTTACTTTAATGATAGTCTAATCTTTTTTGGCAATGGGGTACAACCAAAAATAACTTAAATCCGCATTAACGTCTTTTACTATTTATACTATAACGTTTCCCTTACAAATCATTTCCTGTTTTGTGTCTGGCTGTGTGCAAACAGTAATCACCAGGATGTATTATTCTTTTTTTTTTGTCAACACTTTCAATATTACTGTCACAGGGGCTGAACTAATCCTCACTTAAGCCTTTTCACTCATCCTCCAGTGTAGGCCAACATGACATTGGCACCATTGATCACTGTTGTATGCAGGCTCAGGTGAGCATTGTATAACTAAACGTTAAAGCCTGAAAGCCTCTAAGCTAAGTCATGATTTATTTATATTAGCACTGAAATTAATGTCTGACCACAATGTCTTTCATTTTGGTTATAGGGACAAACACAAAGCAAATTGTCACCAATTCCTTGGTGCTTTTTTCTGTCATGTACTTATGGTTTTTGGACTCTGTGTTTTTGCTCTTTTGGTTTCCTGTGTTGCAATTCTGTTTTCAGTCTTTATGGCCATGTGGTTTTGTTGGTTCATATATGATTTGGTTTGTGTCTTTAACGGATCACTTGAGAAACTGAAGTTTTCCACATTGACTCTTATTGGAATCGAGTGCTCAAGTAAACACTGAATAATTACCAGTTTGTCAACTAGCCGCCTAGCTCCGTTCTTTCAGTCCGTATTCCTAAAATCAGCGTTGTTAAACCAGTCAGTATTCAAGCCAAGGGTGTCAGCAGATTGCCCGGTGTCTGTAATCCAAAATCAGTAGCCAATAAACACAGAAATTGTCCAAAACCAAGCACCAAAACACACAAACTCACTCCAAACTTTTCCCCAACAGGTAACTGGAAACAGGAAGTGTTCTTCAGTCCCTTGTGCTGTCTGTGTTCTATATTTGGGTCCACCTTAACTCGTTGTGTTTGTTTTACTGCACATTTATTATCTTTATGAGTCTTAGCATCCTCATCAACCTTGTTTTCACATATAATATCTTGCAAGCAAACGTACAATTAGCAGCAAATTAGTCTTTTTTTCTCAGAAGTTGCAGGAGACCCAAACAAAGCTCAGTAAATATTGCAGTCACACTCATCAGGTGAACTTAAACTCAGCAAGTGGGATGATGCCACTGTTCTGCATCTGATGGATGTGTGCGTTGGCAATCTCTTTGTCTCACACTGGTTGAAAATAGATTTATCCTACGTACTAGGTGCTTAATGAGTTTATTCTACTTGTAAGACATTTAAGTCCATCTGTAAAAGCACCTTAATTCACCTTCACCTCCTTCTTTACCCCTCCAACTACGTCACTGGCCAGAGTATACAACACATTTTGCAGCTGCGGCCCAAAAACACAGAGAACCATACCTTATTTCACTCAATATTTTAAGGAGAAAATACTGTGTGTGTGTGCGTACCTGTACATCTATTTTGTGAGGACTACTTGATTTTTTGGGATTGTGGGGACATTGTGGTTTGTCCTCAAGTATCTCAAAATAATGACTTAGTAACTCTAAATACTGAATTAGTATCTCAAAATAATGACTTAGTAACTGAAAATACTGACTTAGTATCTAAAAATAATGAAAAACTATCAAAATATTGACTTAGTAACTCAAAATAATGACAGTAACTCAAATAATGACTTAATATCTCAAAATACTGAATTAGTGTCTCAAAATAATGAAAACATTTCAAAAAAATAATGACTTAGTATTTCAAAATAATGAGAAACTATCTCAAAATAATGACTTATCTTACGACTTATTAGTATCTCATTATTTTGAAGTTATAGTATGAGATACTAAGTCATTAATTTGAGATACAACATCACATTGGCGGAAATGGGCGTCGATAAGTGTGACATTAAGTTGTGAATGTTAATAATAGAATGTCCTCACAAAGATCTAGAACGTGCGTGTGTGTGTGTGTGCCCGCGCGCCCGTGAATCATGTGTGTCCCGCCTCTGCGTGGTGACGTATCCTGTAGTATGTGTGGAGCCCTGCAGCAGGTTGCTCTTCATTCAGTCCGCTGCTCGTTCCCCGGCGGAGTTAACGGAGCTTCACACTGTCACTATGGACCGGACCTTTTTCCAACCACCTCCAGCCAAACACGGACAAACTGTGTGTGAAAATATCTCCACGTTTTCTTCTTCTCCTTCTTCATATTCTGCTTATTTTTCCCGGTTTGGATTTTACCTTCAGGAAAAGTTGGAATTTTGAAGTTACCGGCGCTCTTTTTGGTTTTTCCTGCTAAAGTTATGTTGGGAATATAACGTTATCTCATCTACTAACATATAATAACAGCTTATATCTAATGGATGCAAATGCAGTACACTGTTGGAATATATATTTTTTAATTCCTCACTTTTTCTCTTGAGGTGGAACACAAGTTATTTGTTGTGTTTGTTTGTTTTGTTTTGTTTTAAGTTGGTGGATAATGCAATTTTCTTGTCGTCGCGACTGTTTCAGTAGTTTTGTCGTGTTTTACGTGAACTGAAAACTTTTAAATATGATTTCGGAGGAGAGAAGCAGCCACGTAAATAAACAAGCCCTGAGCTTCCCTGTGGGTTTACTGATCCGCTCTCCAAAGAAGCGCCTGGCCAAGCTGGGAAGGAAACCCAGCAATGGATCTGTCCAGTAAGTCTGTAAAAATTCACTTTTTAAAGGACTGCTTCACCATTTTTCCAACCTTAAAATAACAATCAAGAGCCTATAAAGATACTGAAGCACGTTTGTTTATTGCTGTAATCATTCAAGATCCCTTCATAATGCACTTATAATGTAAGTGATGGGGGATAAAATCCATAAAATGTACTTAAAAGTTAATCTGAAGCTAATATGAAGCTTCAGCCTGTCCAAATGAGTCAAATCAAGTAGATATATTTCAATATTAAAGTGTTTTGAGTGTCAAAGTCCCTCTTTTCCACTGCAGCTTAACAGGGAAACACACTGTAATGTTGTTGCATGCAGACATAAAGACATTTTAGGTGTTGATTAATGTCCAGTATTTGAAGACACACTTTGCATTATAACTGTATTTTACTATATTGTCATTTACCATTGCTATAAGTGGAAGTTTATATACCTACTTCCACTTGTAGTAAGGCTTCCTCACAACAGGAGTTACACTAGTTGAAAAATACAATCAATAAACACTTAAAAACGACATTATAGTGTGTTATAAACCAGTTAATAGATGTTTATATACTGCTAATTAATGCTTAGTTGTGGGGTTTTAAAATAAAGCGTTGCATTGATTCATGTAACTTGATGATAGTAAGTAGCTGTCTGGATGTGCACCATAAATGCAACAAATGGAGAAGTATTTAGAGAAAAAATATATTGTTTATCTTCAACCACATTCCTGCTAACTCACTACTGTTGCAGTCACATCCTTTATTTTGTGTTTCACTGCTTGTGTGTCTGTAACCACTTCCCGAAGGGAAAACCTAACTAAACACAGTCCATCCACCAGGAAAACTATGTATAATATAAATATTTAGTGCTTAAATTCACATTTTTATGAAGTATGAAAACAAGTTGAGATTACAAATGTTATAGGAGAGAGCTATTATATATAAATGAGTGAGAAGTAGAGCTGTGACTATGAGTTGATTAGGCAGTCGATCGACCAACAAATTGACTATTTTGACAATCGAATACATGCTTCAATCTGTTTCTAATAGTTTAAAATGACTTCACTGAATATATTTGGATTTTAGACAGTTTTTTGACAAATCAAAACATTTGATAACGTCACCTCAGGCTGCAGGAAACTGTAATGGACATTTTTGACAGTTTTCTGATGTTGTGTAGATAAATTAATCTATGTATCGTGGAAGAAACAATAATAAGCAGATGAATTGATAAGGAAAATAAGTTAGTTGCAGGCTCTTCTGAAAAGATTATCATGGTGTAAAGTGGCTGTGATGCTTTATGATGATCAGTGTCGAGGTCCTAGCTTACACTGATCTTACATGAATCAGTTTATACAGTCAGATAACTGTGATTGACAGTTTGACCTCTGAGTGTTCAGGATCCACACAGATGATTACCACATAAGCAGAACGGCTGATTCTTTTATTGTGTAGCGTTGCAACGTGTGACATTATCTCACCATCTTTCCCCTCTGATCCCTCTCAGGTCCAACAACTCGGACAGCACAGTCCGCTCCGCAGAGAGCACGGGTGTCCGGCAGCCAGCCAAGAGCAAAATCCGCCGGCACAACAACAGACTTTCAACTGTTTTCAACTACAGCCCCAACCTGCGGGACAGCGGACGGCGTGGCCAGACGCTGGGCAGCGGGACGTTGGCCGGAGACCTCCAGGCTGCAGACGACCCGGCCGAGCTGTCCAGCCAAATGTCTGTCCCAGGCATCCTGAAGATCTTTGGCAGCGACATCTGCCATGGGACCAACTACAAGAGCGTGCTGGCCACCACGCAGTCCAATGCAAAGGAGCTGGTGAAGGAAGCGTTGGACAGGTGCGGGGCTTATGAGACTTATATGTGTGTTGTATTTTAGATTTATGATGAAGCTGAAATATGTTTGCTTCTCAAAGTCAGAAGAGACCTTTCAGCCTCAGTTTCTGCTGCAGGATGTACATCTGGAAAAACTGTACTGAGGATTGATCAGCTCTGATGATGTGCCTCATCGCCTCTCACAACTCCTAAAATGTGTCTTGCATATTAAATAAACTGCACAACACATGTCTTACATTCCCTCGGCTGCATTCAGACCTTGTTTTAAAAAAAAAAAGATTTGATATTTTTTGCAGCCATGCTAGCAGCTTTGTGAGGGTTTTGTGCTCAAAGCAAATATCAGCATGCTCTCATGTTCATTAACAATGCTCGATTGCTGAAGTTAAGCAATAGAGCTGCAACTATTAATCAATTAACTAATCAACAAATGATTATTATTAAAAATAGAACTATTTGATAAATAATTAATAGTTTAAGTATTTTTTTCCAGCAAAAGAGTCAAACACTTCCTTGTTCCAGCTTCTTACACGTGTGGATTTTTTTTTTTTTTCGTCTCATGAGATAATGAAAAGAAAAAGAGCCATTTGAGGACTTCAGGAAATTTGACAGCCATTTGTATTCTTTGACATTTTATAGTCCAAACTATAAATGCAGGATAAATGAAAACTTTGACCTGCTGGTGACATTAGAGGAAAAATCAGGGGATCCCCAAAATCAGCAGGATTCATCCTCTGAGAAACATGAATATCTGTAGGAAATTTAATGTGAATTGTTCAACATCCAGTAGATATTTCAGTCTAGTCTAACACTGCCAAAGTGCTGCTGGCGAGGATAAAAGAAGTAACATTTGACCTCCAGCTTCTTGCATCAGTAGTTTCACAGTCTTACTTTCTACTTTTTATTGTTTAGGTACTGCCTGGAAAAAGAAGACCCCAGGGACTACGTGTTGTGTGACGTGATCGGTCAGACGGGCTCGGACAACCAATGGAAGAGGGAGTGTTTCCGCGTGGTGGGAGACAACGAGAAACCCCTCATGCTGCAGTCTCTTTGGAAACCCAAGGAAGGCTTCTCCAGACGCTTCGAAATCCAGATGCGAGCGAGCATCGAGGAGCAAAGTTTAAAGGACAGAGACACAGTCACAGCAGGTACACAGGTGGAAAAAAAAGGATCCAAGACTCCTTCAAAATCACACATCTAACCATATTCAGTGACGTAGACATAACTCAGTGACCCTAACATCCGTACGCCTGGGTAATCAATCACTCAGTCTCTCTTGTGGTGGCATGTGGAGCCTTTATCCTTGCCTCTTATTGCAGCCTAACAGCCTTCATTGTCCGGCTTATCACCAGCTAGAACAGGGGAGACGGCGGGCATGTGAGAGAGGTCAAGAGGAAACAAAAAGCTGCAGTGAGGGATAGAGGAGGTCAGAGCGGCCCCCTCTCTTATCTTTGTTTTATTGCAAGGGCCCATCAGGGCCCCGTGAAGCTTCGAGGCACTGGGCAGCTCTTCCCAGCGGGCCTGTAGCTGCCAGAATGTGGCCGCTGGCTGCTGTGTTATTCTTTCTATCAGAGCTCACTTCCTGCACGCTGTAGAGACCCCGCAGCCCTGTTGACTTTGGCACAAGTGTTGTTGTGGTTCTCATCTGCATTAAACCAGTTTATTGCTCTGCTGATAGCGGCTTTTTAATTAACCTTGCTCTGTTTGTGTCTTGTGCTGCTGACATGTTAGACATTCCTCCGGACCGCAGCCACTTAAAAGTAACATAAAACCATAAAATCTGACGTCTGTTTAGTTGTTTTTGAGAGGTACCTGTGTTTAACCTAGAGATAAAGTGAGTATTGAATGACTAAGACGTATCAGCAGGTATTCTACATACACTAATCCATCAGTTTTATATGATTTATCTGCTGCTTTTTATACATCCAGTATAAAGCAGTCCAATTTAGCAGAGGCTCTCTCCAAAACACATTATGCAGTCATGTTCTCCTTTTGCAGAGTATGCAACTATCAGCAGATGTTTTAAGTGTCTAAAATGTTGTTGATATGCAAAGTCTAATTTTGGCACAGCAGCTTCTGTAGCTCAACCAAAACCAAAAGTTTGAGTTTAGATGTGTGAGTTTAAAAAGAAAAATGACATATTGGTTAAACATAGATGAGAGTATTGATGCTATTCTCATGTTTGTTACTGGAAATATGAAGCTGCTTATCTTAGCTTAGCACAAAGACTGGACTCTTTTATTTTAATCCCTACAAAAACTGAAGTGTCTAAACCAGGAATCAGCCAATTACTGGATGAGTCATTTATTCCATTAAACTCTGAAAATAGTGAAAAGACCTGTTTTAATTTCTCAGAGTCAAAGGTGACGCCTTCATATGTCTTTTTTTGTCTGACCTACAGTCTAAAACCCAAATATATAAACTTTACTGTCATGTATGACAAAAAAACACATACATTCTTCACATTTGAGCAGCTGAAAGCAGAAACTGCTTTGCATATTTGTTTAAAAAAATACAAAAATGATTATTTGTTTATCAAAAAAGTTGCAGATTAATTTTCTATCTTAACTTAATCATCTAATTTTTGCAGCTCCTTTATAAACGCTGTTTGATTTCTTTTTTGCAACCAGTGGAGACTCCATAAAGTTAATGGTCTTGGCCAAAAAAATAGTCCCACACACACACTAACCGAGTGGTATCAATGTTCTCATTTCACTCTCGTCCAGAAAGAGAACAATAGAGAGTAACTAAGGTTAATGGTCCCATAAAGTCCCACGAAGGTCTTGGTGTTGATTTTTTAGAAACAGTTTACATTTCGTTGCACGGATACGATCACATTTGAGCATTTTAATGCAGTAATCAATATTTCTCATCTGAAAAACATCTTTAAAAGCCTCAGTTGTCATCATGTTTTCCCTCCCTTCTCCCCTCTCTGACCCAGGTTGGGGGGAGGTGGGGGGGGGGGTGGGGTGGGAGGGCTGCCCCACTCTACCTCCTTGGGTGTTTTAGGCACAGAGCCCAGTCTGTCACACTGGGGGTGAACAATGTGGAAAACACCCATTTCCACAGCTGATAAGAGCGGCGGAGCGGCGGGTGTGAAGCCGGGCTCTCTGGACATTCCATGGTGCTTAATGGGTTCAAATGAGCTGAATAGTGTTTGTGTTACGTCAGGGGCCGACAGAGCGGCTGCTGCTATCAGACAGAGGTGGCCACATCTCACTTTCCCCCCCCCCCTGCACATTTCCTCTCTTTCCTCCGGTTATGTTTCGTTTGAGTCGGTGCCAGCGCAGCGAGCCGTTATGTTGGAGTTTGATTGATCGGAGTGATTTATCAGGGGGAGTTTTAGGTCATTGTTGATTATTTTTTTTGGGTTATGCATTGAGCGTTGAGCTAAATATATTTCACTTTAAAAGCTGAATTTCAACAATAATCTATAGAAATCTTTATTTTTTATTTCGTCTACATGTTTGGGTGGCTTTTCTTTTACCAAACATTGTGATCACAGACGGCTTATCATGAGTAAAGCTGCAAGGATCAGTCATTTAATTGATTCGTTTAGAGCTGCAACTAACAGTTATTCTTAATATTGATTCATCTGCTGGTTACTTTCTCGATGAATGAATTAGTTATTTGGTCTATAAAATGGTGAAAAAGTTTTCTTGAAGCCCAAGATGGCCTCCATCAAATGTCTTTATTAGTCCTGACCAACTGTCATCAACCCAAAGACGTTTATGTTACTGTTACAGAGGACTAAAGAAACTGCAAAGAAGCTGCAATTAAATATTTTTTCTCTTCAAAATGATCAAAAATAGTTGTCAATTAATTTAATAGTTGGCAGATAATTGATTATTTGTTGCAGCTCTTCATTAATTAAACAACAGGGAATTCATCTGCAACTATTTTCATAATTTTTTAAGCAAAAATGAGAAAAAACTTGCTGCTTTTAGCTTCTTGAAGGTGAGGATTTGCTGCTTGGTTTGGACAAAACAAGACATTTGAAGATGTCACCATTGACTCTAAGAAATTATAATGATCTCTGCAATTTCCAAGAGTCAAAGGTTACTTCTTCAGATGTCTCGCTTTGTCCGACCAACTTTCCAAAACCTGAAGATGCTTGTTACATACTGTATAAGAAAGAAAAGCATAAAATCATCAAAGTTTAGAAGCTGGAGACAGCAAAATCTTTGGTATCATCTCCTTAAATTAGCATTCAATTTCTTTTTAAATAGTTGCCAATCACTTATCTTTGGACTAATCGTTACAGCTCTAATGTACAGAACAGATTGGCTTCAGGCAGTTCTTGTTGCGTTGCTTTAACACCCTGTCATCTTCAATCCAGGCATCAACGCTCAGGCCCGTAAGCTGCAGAAGGGCCGCTCCAGAGTGACCTCGCTGTTCGTGGACGGCAGCGTGGAGGACGTGGAAGGGCTCGGGATCTGGAGAAGCCTGAGTGAGATGGATCTGTCGGCGATGGGGAAGGAGGCCAGCCGGGCCCAGCAGAGCGCACTCAGGGAGGATCCCGAGGCCGAGGCCGACAAGGAGGTCCTGCGGCTCGGCATGGAGAAGGAGGAGACGGAAAGTAGTGACGACAACACCACCCAGTACTCCATTCACCCGCCCTTCGACTTCCCTTACTTCCTCCTGTTGCAGGGCTACAACCACAGACAGGTCAGTGATAAGATAATGAACATTATCATTGATGTATAATTGTCAGATTAATTGTAAAACCTCGTTATAATGACTTTAAACAGATAAGTAGGGCTGTGTCTAATCATCATTTTCCTGTCAGTTAATCTGATGATTAGCTTCTCCATAAATCAATGACTCATTTGGTCAAAAATACACATAATTTTGATGAAATGTGTGACACAGAAGTCCAAAATTGAACAATATTCAGTTTATTATGATACAAGATTAAGAAAATTTGCAAATATTGACATAAAATTTTCTTTTTATCTTCTAGATGATCATTTTTGACATAGATAGACATTTTAACTTTTGTCATCATGAGCAGCAGCATGTTTTCATATCAGAAAAGTTACTCAAAATTAAGACTAGCCAGCTAACTAGCTAGTAAAACATTATTTGTCTCTTCTTTACTTTCTCTCTTTATGTTTTACTGAATTTATCTTTATCAGAAATTCTGAAAACTCGAGATGTAACACTCCATTTGTCCCTTTATACTCCTTTTATGTTCCTTTTAATGTGAAGCACTCAGTGTATGTCATTTCTCTTGTTGTAAAGCACTTTTAGCTGCATTTATGGCATGAAAGGTGCTATACAAATACAAGTAAATATAGTTAAATACAGCAGATAGGTGGCACAGCATTGCCTGAGTATCTAGATTACATTCAGTACATTTGGAGAGCTGCATCAATTAGTCGATTAATCATTCAGACAATCTCCAGAAAGGAGGCTTTGAAACTTATCTGTGCCGTACATGATACTAAACACAATTTTGACATCCTTAGAGAGATGTCACCATGAGATATAAGAACTTAAAAAATGCATTTATTACTATTTTCTGACATTTTATAGACAAAACAGCTGTAGTACAAAGTAAATAACAATAAGTGCATTCAGACCGCGTGAGAGGAGCAAAATATCATTTAACACTGGCAGCATGGGAAGTAATTTAGGTTGCATCATAATGACTGTAATTACATGAATGGCTCCTCTTATCCATCATTGATAAAACTGCCTGTAAGTAAGAGGGGGAGCCTGCAGTCAAACAGCCGCTGTAATTGTCTCATTAAAGGCCTCTCGAGGTCCTTAAAGCGTCGCCTGGCAGCAGCAGACACGCTTATACACACGCTTATGAAAGACAACACATACATGAATGCTGGATTATAGCTAAGAAGAAAATCCAGAGAGTCAGAGAGTAAAGCAGAGGAGGCTTTGGTCACCTGTGTTATAACAGGGAGGCCAGAGAGGAAGTTAAGGAAACGCTCTGTGCTTCGCTGTGTGGATTTCCCAGGCTCAGAGAGTCCCGAATCGGAAACAGAAGTGACTCTCTGCTTGGAACAGTTCAGCACAGGACGAGCTTTTCTGTCAGCGTGTCCCTGTGACAGGACAAGGAACAGCTAGTCAGTGGGAAACCTGCTCAGGACATTTGGCCAAACAAGCAGATAACCCTGATTAAAGACGCACTGTAGATAGAGTGCAGAGGAGGATAAACTACACAGGAGCTATTCTTAGAGCGTGTAAACAAAATCACTCAGTCGGATGGGAACACTTAAACTGTTGTGCTGTAATCTACCTACAATTATATCTGATCCATGCTTTTAAACTGCCCCTCCATTTCAAAAACAGCTTCAAAAATATCACCTCTAAAGCATGTCTCTGTTTGGGAGTTGAAGTCTTGTTTACATGGCTCATTTTTCACTGTAAATCAGAGCGTCAGGCTGCAGCTTTTTCATTTCGGCCCCCGCCCATTCCCAGGAACAGGAAGCTCTCTTTCTCTCGCAATGGTGTTTATCCCCCGCTGGTGGAGATTGCTGACTGTGCGGGACGCTCGTAGCACCGCAGCAGCAGCAGCA
This sequence comes from Scomber scombrus, assembly GCF_963691925.1. Taxonomy (NCBI): domain Eukaryota; kingdom Metazoa; phylum Chordata; class Actinopteri; order Scombriformes; family Scombridae; genus Scomber; species Scomber scombrus. Next base: position 4,957,004 of record NC_084987.1, on the reverse strand, counting down.
GCAGCAGCAGCAAGCTCTAATCTTACTCTGCAACAATACAGCAGGTCAAGCCAAAGCCAAAGCAAAGGAACGAGGCAGGTCTGCGGTTTATCAACGGTCATGTAACGAGATTAAACCTCCAATGTTTGTTTCTTCGGATCTTCACAGATTAACCGGTGTAGCTGCAGCTAATGATTAACTTTTTGTCTTTTAAAATGCAATGAAATAATCAACTTATTTTTGTTGCTTTAACAAAATATCACAGATCATACTACCATATTTAAGACGATTTCTGGAAACTTGTTGATTAGGCTTTGAAACCATAAGAGATGTGAGCTTTATTTATGCATTTATTTATATTTAAAATAATAGTTTTTTGGGATTTTTTGCCTTTATTTGATAGTAGCCGGCAAAGAGGCTGACAGGAAACAGAGAGAGGGAGAGAGAGAGAGAGAGAGGGGAATGACATGCATCAAAAGTCCGTTGCTAGATTCGGGCCAAGGACGCTGTGATTATGCGGCATGTTTGCTAACCACTTGGCTACCAAAGTGCTCCAAGATGTGAGCTTCATTTTATGAAAGAAAAATAAATATGATACTTAAAATGAGATGAACTCCATTTTTTGCAGCCAATATCTGTTACCATGTAGGATAATGTAGGATAATAGCAGCACTATCTTCATACTTGTGCTTCCATTACATTACCTGTCACAGGCCTCTCAGTCTGACTCCCTCTTAGCAGCACAGATGATACGGTATCATCACCTGGCTAATAGTCTTAATGTGGTGACCCTGAGTTCATGGACATCACCGACGACTCTCTCATAAGCTTTTCCATTCCTGTCTCGTCATACTGACAACGCAGACTCTGCTTAACCAGCTGATCCTGCTGCCGTTCACACGCACTCTGCTGGATGATTTCCAGAACGTTGTATAAGAAAGAAATCACACATCAAATGTCATTTAGAAATAGTTTAGGAGGTAGAGATAGATAGATAAAGTAGAAATAAGAAATCATTAATTCCATGTGATGTTTTCTTTGCAGGATTTCGTTATCTATCTGATGAGTGGGACCACCACCATCTTCGGCTGCTGCAGGGAACACTGTAACGGAGAAGATGAGGAGAGATTAAAGGTGGACATCCTCCTCTTTGCTCCTGATGTGTTGCCTCAGCACTGCTGCGTCAGACGCCTGGACTCTAACGGCCCAACCTCCACAGGGGAGCCCAGAAAGACATTGACAATGCTGAAGCCCCTCCACGGTGCTCCGGTCACCAGGAATGGTTTTCTCCTGAAGGAGGAGGTCGAACTGAATCCAGGGGACTTGGTGGGCTTGGGGAAACACTACTTGTTCATGTTTAAGGATCCTACGAGCACATCCGGATCCCTCCAATCTCCTCCTTGGATGACCAGACTCTGCCCGAACTCTGACACAAAGCTGTCGTCCTCTTGTTCATCGTGCGGCTCCTCTATCGCCCTTAAAAGGTTTCAGAGGAAAGCTTTACCTCCTCGCTGGAGGGACCTGGAAGGCACGGCGGCTCTGCTAAGCTACGAGCTGGAGCAGGAGGAAAGAGTCCTGCAGGAGATTTTGGACATGTTGGACCCGAGTGGGAACGAACCAAAACTGACACCTGCTTTCCTGCTCAGCCTCTGCATCCAACACTCGGCCTCCACGTTTGAGCTGACACACTTCAGACAGCTGCTGCTCCGGATAGCCAGTCAGATCCAGCTGGTTATGTGGGTAAGGATGAAACTCTGCCATCAGATAATCAAGCTTTTGTGCCAGTCAGTTTATAAATCTCTGTGCATTCAACGCCACATTCCCCAGAGAGTGACGAAGAATATAAAGTAATCAAATGTGCCATCAGGGTTGCAGAAGATGATTGATGTTTGTGCATGAAATGAATATTTTCTTTATGGTTTTCTCCCTCTCAGGAGAAGACAAAGGAACTTGCAGCAATCCAGCCAGAAACGTGAGTAGACAAATACCACCAAGTGTTTTGAGAATGGCCCAGAAATAAACAACAATGAGGTTGCCACACACAGAGAGAAGAGATGCAGCTGCTGCCTGTAATTATATATGACACCTGACACCTCAAGTCTGACTGTCAGAATAAAAGAGGAGTTCACTTTATGATCTTTAAGGGGGAGATAGCAGATCAACTGCACATGCCATATATAGTGGTGTACATCATCTGAAAGCTTAGGACCTGGAGGTTAACTTTGAGATACAGCTCAGCACTGTGTGTCAAGTGTTTCTAGTCATAGATCTGTAATAAGCATTGTGTTTTGGTTTGTAATTGAAGGTTTCTAGTGTATAAGGGCTAGGAACAAGTATATGACGGTCATTCCCACGCTCAGTTATGTCTTAGTCAGTGATTTTTGGGTTGATACTATTTGTTACACAGATTTTGTAACCATTTATGAGGTTTTACTGTAAGACACCAAGACCTTGAAGAACTCCATAGAAAAAGTCATGTTGTGATTTGGTATCAGTATCTTTTAACATTTGGAGATTTCTGTTAGAATTGCATTGGATGATTGGATAGCAAGTACTTCTGTGTATCTACTGTATATACCCCCCTTATTATATATATCTAGTGAAGCCATACTTCCTCTGAAAGCAACCGGTCTGTAGTTTGTGGTTGTAAAGTTTCATCAGGCTGTGATTATCCCAGAGATCACAATAGGTCATTTTATACAGTGAGGCCAAGTTTCAGTACAATGAAATGACTACTGTGGAGACACTAGAATACAGTTGGGCTCATTGAATCCTCAAGAGGCTCCAGCTTTCCAGTCATTCCCAATTTACGCAATTCCAAGACACCTAAGGGACCCTAGTATGCAGAAATATTGAAAAACACCATTTTTAGAATAGGTGAAAATAGCATGGGATTAGCATAAAGTGGATAAAAGGGAGACTCGTGGGTAACCATAGAACACATTTCCAGTCAGAGATAATAAGATGAGAGGTTGAGGTTGATGTCTTCTAGTTTCATATGACACCAGTATCTTTACTGTAGCTTTAAGACTGAGTCCTCCTCCGCCTCTGAAAGACAGCGCAGACAGACGCCGGCATCCTTGAAGAGTTTAAAGGGATTTTAATACTATGTGCTCTTCAGTAAACCAGTGAGGTTTCTTAAATATAGGTTGTGCAATGAGAGCATCCCCCACACTGTCTTCTTCTTTAAGAAACTAAAAGCAGAGTTTTCCAGTGATGCCGGCTTTATCATCACGTAGGTAGCACTCGATTTACATTTATCTATTTCAGGAGGTGAGCAAAGTTGTCAAAGTTGAATAAACTGTTTTTTTTCACGAGGAGTCAGGAATTATGTGGAACTGCAGTGAAATTTTGGCTGACATGCAGAAATGTAAGAGGAAGCTAAGCATGTTCGCTTCTCCTTTCCATTATGTTTCTTATAAAACTAATATTACTCAATTCATATTTACTGAATACTGTTGTTACAAGAAATACCATGGAGAATGTTATATTTAAATAATACACAGGAGCACTGATATGATTCATTTTGAGTCATTTTTTTAATGGTTTTAGCTTCATAAATGTGAATATTTTCTGGTTTCTTTAGTCCTCTATGATAAGAAAACTGCATATATTTGGTTTAACGACTGTTGGTCAGGACTAAACAAGACATTTCAGGTTGTATTTTGGGCTTTTGGAAGCATTAATCTACATTTTCGGACATTTTATAGTCCAAACAACTCATCGATTCATTGCTGCAGCCTTATATTTTATTATTTTTTAGATATAATGACGGCTATGCTGTTATTTAAATGTCACAAGACACTACAAGTTGATGACAGTTTAATTTACAGTATCATCAGATATTGTGTAAATAGTAAGTCACCAGTTTCTTAACAAATTACTCCCTTATTTTTTATAGTGTAAAGTAAAACTATTAACTCGCTGTGTTTTCACATCAGGAGCTCCAACGACGGGCAGAACGAGCAGCTGCAGATGCTGAGCATGGACGAGCTGATCCCAGGTCTGCAGCCGCTGGTGCTGTGGATGGCCAACTCCATCGAACTGCTGCACTTCATCCAGCATGAAGTCCCTCAGCTGCTGCCCTGGAGGCAGGACCAGGAGGACGAAGGTGAGCGAAAACAAACACGTTGCTTTATAGCATCTGTCATCATGGCCACAGCTGTTGGAGGGCAGTTATGTATGATTCAATATTTATTCATGGCAGGTCTGCCGGACTCTGAGATAATATCCACTCGGACAGCGTGTGAAGAAGCCATGACAGTCCTGGAGGAAGTCATCATGTTCACCTTCCAGCAGTCTGTCTACTATCTAACAAAGGTCGGCTGCCACACACACACACACACACACACACACACACACACACACACACACACACACACACACACACACACACACACACACACACACACACACACACACACACAGTACGTGCTCTTTAACATACAGAATAAAGCACTCGTATGGTGCTTTCACATCCTTTTGACCTGTAAAATCTGAGTGTTGGTCACATGTGAAGCAGGAAATCGAACTGTATAAACACCACATCTTGTTTTCATTGAGTATATTCCACACAGAAAAGCACAATAACAGAATGGAAACACCGACGTTTGTCTGGCACTACTCACTCAGGAAGAGCCTGTGAGATAGTGAGCGAGGTGTCTTTTCCACTGACTGGAATATAAACAGAGACAATCTTGTCTCCCGAGGTTACAGCGATGTTTCTGGAAACCAAAACCAGAGTGCCTGATTTAGTGAGAACCACTAGGTGAACAGGAACATCTGTCAAAAAGGACCAAACCTTTACAGCTGGTCCCATATTCATCAAACTTCTTAAAGAAAAATGAACTGGACGAATTAAGAATAAAAGCTATTTATTATTACTTTGAGTGCTTTCAAATGTAAGACAGCTCCAGAAGCATTTCCAGCTTTATATTATTATTCAGGGGCTCAACAGGAATAGATTTGCATGCTTTACAGTTAAAAAAAACTCCTTATTTATCTTATACTGGTCCTTTATGCAGCTCCTCAGTTCAGCCTCTGTCAGAAACAGGCCGTTTTAGCACCTGTCTCTGTAAGGCCCCCCCATCCTCGAAGCTTCCCCAGGCTCCGAAGATTATGCAAGCAAACAGTAACATTAGGATTTCACTTCCTTTTCTGGTTCTTTACTCAAAATATAAACTTCTCACACACATTCACACATGTTAGAGCCTTAATCCAATTAGAAATATGAGAATGGACGATTTGGAATCGGGTAGTGTTGGCCTATTATTTACATTGGCTTCCATACATTTGACAAGATGTTATACAACTTTCATTTCCCTTTACGGCTGCAAAAAACAAAAAAAAACATCCTCACTGTCAAATGCAACAGTGTGGTAGAGGTTTTTTCCCCAATGTGCCATTCTCTTCTGACTCAATTGTTAATTTCACACTATTATTACATCTGGAAACATTGAAATGGACTTTTGAAAAACAATTGAAATAAGCAGAAAAGCAAAAAACGGAGTAAAATGTAAGAATGTTGTTTTAAAAGACTGAACAATATGGCATCATAATCATAATAATAACTATTTATATAGCTCTTTTCAAGACATTATGAAGTGCTTTCTATAAAATGAAGTAGATTATAGAACATATCATAAAACAGTAAAACCAGCAATACACAAAACCATGAAATAACAATGAAATATAGGATTAAAACCAAAAATTGGGTAATTCCTTGACTCTGATTGGCCAATCCTGCTCTAATGATACATGTGATCAATCATGTGATTACTTGAGAACTTCTCCTTGAGGTTAGGTAATCTTATTCTTCACACTCATGACTTTTTTGTCCTAAATTAAAATGCAATTCTCAGAAGTTGGATGAATACATGCTGTCGACAAGTAAAATGCATCTTCTGGATTCTCCTTTTTTACAACCCGACCGGACACTCCCAGGCTGGATTTATGTGACTTTCCCATGTTAAAAGTTTTCTTATTAAAGGCTGTCTGTTTTTTTTTGCAGAATTTAGCCGACATCACACGACACAAAAAACTTCACAGCAGCAAAAAAAAACACACAACCACTCTGCACAGTGACTATTAAAGGAAGGGAAAGGAGGAAAGGAGGAGCAGAGTGGGAAGTTTAGCACCAGACGAACGCCAGAATGGTAAAATATGAAGGCAGCTGTTAGATTTCAGACAGGAAGTAATGATTTATTATAGATCGTCTGGTGAATTTGAACATTTTATTTAAAGAAGTACATTTCCCAATCTGGAAGGAAGTAGGAATAATCTGTGCTGTTGTTGCTTATGCTGCATAAAAGTGAGAAAAATGGCAATTTAACAGCACAGTTTGCACAGCTGTAGAGTTTCTCTTTTTATAAGGCAGCTTTTCAGCTTTCAGCTTTCTTGTTAATCACCCAGTTGCAGGAGTGTCTTATGCTTTAGTTCCTCTCTTTAATATTTTACAAAGTATTACGTGTTTATTGGAAACTATTAGAGAGAAAGGAGGAGGATTAGCAGCAATGAGCAGTCTGTTTCCTGCAGAGGAAGTTAAACTGTTGTCAGAGAAACACCCAACACAGAGGAAGGCAAGGGAGGAGGAGGAGGAGGAGGAGGAGGAGGAGGAGGAGGAGAGAAAATGGACTTTCTGTTGATTTCCTGTGAAATATGACTGACTGACTGACTGACTGACTGACTGACTGACTGACTAACTGTTCATAATTGTGCAGCCACCTTCTTTTTTTTTCTTCACTTCTGCTTTTTCTTCAGGCTAAGTTCGTTAAAATTAGAATATGAATAAAACTGCATTCGAAGGCGTGAAAGCAGCGTTTCAATACAACGCAATAGGGAGTGCAGAGTGGAACAAACAGGAAGAAAAATGTGACAAAAGATCTGTTTTATTGTTTGTTTTTTTATGGGCTCATAGTTTCCATCATACTCTTCATGCATAACAGATCAGCACCTGTACATCTGCTGAGCTTCACTGTAAATTATCAGCTGACCTGTTGCTTCAGGCACGCAGGGTTATTGTCGTCTTTATGGCCTCTTTCAGTTTGTCTGAGGTCATTATCTTAGTCATGGTGAGTTGGTGTGTGTGTGTGTGTGTGTGTGTGTGTGTGTGCCTGTACCTACTGGCTGATGTCATGCTTCTGAAACAATGGCAGAACTGTGTCAGAGGGAGGACGAGTGATAAGAGCAGGATCTGTGTGAGAACTGACAAGGAGTTCAGCTTTGATTCTGCTGTGTTTGCAGAAATCTGTGAATCTCTGTTTAAAATCCTACATTTAGCATTTTTTAAAAGCTGCATTATGTGATTTTTTTTAACCACTACAGAGAGACTAGAGTAGAGTTTAATACACTCTAACTCTTCACAGCTTTGAAGTGGCTTTAATTTCCGGTTTTATAGTGAGTTTCAGTTCATTGTTTAACTGTCCAGCTGCAACTTTACTGTTCTGGTTCATTCTCAGCGCTCTTATAGCGGCACTTTCAGGCATGGCAGGCAGCTGTTTTCAGAGAAAAAGCTGTAAAAAATCACTGTGCACTACCTGCTCAGCACCAAACAGCAAACAGACACAGTTAGCTGTAGACTAGCTGGTGATTATAAAGGAGCATTTAGCAGCTAAAGAGCCAGATATTTCCCTCAGGAGTTGATAGAGCTTATATTCACCAGATGGACAGAAACATGCCTCTAAATGAATGATAATGTTGCTCCATAACTGCCGGATGTGGAAATAAGCAACTGACTGCAAACATATTCAACAAATCAGCTTAAAAGGTGATGATATGTCAGTATTGAGATCACTACTTGTTTCCTTTGAAAAAAAAGTGGCCAAACAATAAATTAAAGCAGGTAACAGTTGGTTTATCATGGTCTTATGTTCATTTCTGGCAAATGATTGCTCATACATCCAGGAGAAAGAGAGCAGCATGGGCATCATACTGGGGTCGTCTTTCATGCTTTTTACAATAGAGCAAAACATTAGATTCATCAAATTGAGTCACCTTGAAAGACAGACTTTTGTTCACTAGGTCTTCAGGCACTTAAGGCATTTATTAGTTAACGCCAAGTTGGATTTTACAGTAATGGTGCGTTCATAAAAATCAGAATTTGCTGAATTGAAAACTATTTACAGATCTCTAGATCGCTTGCACACTATAACTGAGCCTGTTAACCAAACACCCCAAAGCATGACGCCATCTAACCAGAAGACACAGACCCATTTCCCAAAAACTATAAACACCAGTCACCTGTTTTCACTCATGTGTGGCATTCGATATCATTAACTCGAGTCAGCACAGCTGGAATCCAATTAACACACAATTCACCAGGTGGAAACACTAAGAGACGAAATTGTTCACACACACCAATGAATTCCACAAAGACCTGATGCAGAATAAATGGGATTTTCTTTCTTAAGGTGTAAAATTACAGCTTTTGGGTCAGAAAGAGAGCGATGAGAGATTAGAAAACAAGGACATATTTTCTTTATTTATACATGTTTGAGTTGCATACATTTAGTGACTGAAATAAACTAAACTTAACATTTTTACAGGTAGAAGTTTTCTCTACCAGCTGCCAGAAAACCTCATTTACACATTTCCAGGAATGTCTGTGACTTTATCTGCAATAGTTTCATGCAGAATTCAAGTTCAAGTCTCTTATGCTTGCCTACAGAGTGATTGTTGGGAATGCTCCCACCTACTTAAATGCTCTTGTAAGAGCACGTTACCCCCCGGATGCTACGCTGGCCGTACAACCACGGCAATCCAGGTTATTCTCATTTGTAGTTCCACGTTGGTGGAACGAGCTGCCGAAAACCACCAGAGCAGGGGCCTCCCTCTCTGTCTTTAAGAAGCACTTGAAGACCCAGCTCTTCAGAGAGTACCTCCTCTCTTAACTTACAATTACTTAGCACTACTTAGCAGTATTTATTTACTGTTACACTAATGTCTCTGTTGCAATGTAGCTTGAATGTTATTCTCTCTTGTAAGTCGCTTTGGATAAAAGCGTCTGCTAAATGACTAAATGTAATGTGAATGCCTTTATTGACACGTCATAATGTTAAAACCCAAACTTTTGGGGAATTTGATGCATCTAAAATGACAGAAATTGCAGTGTAACTGTAGATCACACTTTTCATTTACCTGCAGCTGCCCTTTGTAATGGGAAACATAAGCTTTTCCTGTAAAGGTTTCCTGTACGCTCTATGAATGCCTTCCTCTCTTTGAGACATTACGTCATTGTGTCCTGTACATACTGTGGCAGCGCTAAACAAGACGAGACAAATCATAACATGGCTTACCTTTTATAACTTTATTGCACTGTACTTAAAAATCATAATAACAGGAATCATTTGAAGGCAAAGGAAAGTGTATGTTTAACATGTTTTTTATGCTTTTATGACGGCCCGTATCAGCCTTATCACTACTGGATTCAAGTAGGGCTTTAGCAGCAGCGATGGTTTAAGTGGGTATTTCCCAGTCCAGAGGCTCATATCATGCAGCACTTTGTAAAACATGCAGCACATTGTACGACATCCGACAGATCAAAAATATCCCCGTCTCTCTCTCCACAGAGCATGTACTCAGCCTTGCCGGGTCTGCTGGATGGGAACCCGTTCTCCGAGAGCGGCCAGCTGCGGATGCCCGACGGACTCAGCGGCATCTTGGAGGTGCTGAAGGAGGCGCTGAAGCTCCTCACGGCCTTCCAGGTTCACCCGGATATTTCTTTACAACTGTGTGCCTACCTGTTCTTCTTCATCAACGCATCGCTGTTCAACGCCCTCATGGAGAGAGGTACAACCCCCCCATCTGACTTTAACACATTAAAGGAGTAGTTCAATATTTTGCAGAATACAGCAGTTTGCTTTCTTGCCGAGAAGTAGATAATAAGACTGATAGCACTCTTGTGTCTATCTGTTAAATAATGAGATTGCTGGGTTGCCATGGTAGCCTAGTGGTTAGCCTACTGCAGGCATCATATCACTTTATCTACCCATGTTTCCTGTTTCTCTGGGATTTTGACTTTCAATTAAAAGCAAGAAATGTAAAAAAATAATGTTAAACTTTCTGCTAAATTTTAATTTGTAGACTTTGATTTTTGGACGAACTAAATAAAACAGTTTTGGTTTCAATCTTCTCATCTAAAAAAAAAAAGTAAATATTTCATTGGTGAGGAATTACTGTGCAGTATTATTGTGCTATTATTTTCAAACTAGCGTCAGACTGAGATTAATAATGGAGAGAGATTTTTTTCCTATGTTCTAATTTGACTATTTACACAATAAAAACATAAATTGATTTAGTTTTTCTCCAAATGCCCGATTTTTTTGTGTTTCTCTGTCCAATAAAGGCAAAAAATGCCAAAAAATAATGTTAAGTGAATAAAAAATGATAAACTTTCTCCTGAATTGTAATTTATAGACTTATCAAACTTACTTTCTCTCTCATTGGTGAGGGATTACTGTGTAGTACATTCTATCTTGCTATCATGCTTCTTTAAATTTGACAATTTTTTTTCCATAAAAACATCCATTTATTGAGTTTTTCTCCAAATAAGCATTACAGATTAGACATTTCAGTTTATTTCCTCTTCTATTTCATGTCTGTTATGTTACTAAATGTAAAATCAGAGTCCAGTTGGTCTGATATGTCAATCAAGCCTCAGTCCTCTTAACCGAAGTCTGCTTTGTTGTTCAGGATCAGTCGCTGGGTTCTACCAGTGGTCCCGAGGTGTTCAGATCCGGGCCAACCTGGACCTGCTGATGGACTGGATCCAGAGCATCAGTCTGGGCGATCTGGCCACCGAATTCTTCCAGAAGCTCTCAGCCGCTGTCAATCTTCTGGCCACACCCAAAGAAACACTCATGCAGGTCAGAGGACATCCGTTTTCTCCTTTCCTGTTTGTCTTTCCAGGGGCGAGGTGTTGCCCTCGAGAAGCCCAGACGTGTTTGCGTCAGCCTTGAATGGTTTCATTGTCTTAAAAGTGCGAAATTAGTTATGTTTGTTTATGTATTCACTGGAAAAATACATCCATCATCAGAGAATCTGAGCCTCACTTACTGTAACTCTTCCCACTGCAGCTTCTTATTGTTGCCAAACTTAGTGATAACACGGAGTAATAATGCCATAAAAGCTGCGGAGGATTGTCTTAGGAAGCCCGTCATTGGTTTATGGTTATAGCATTACTGAGAAAAAGAAAGAGAGGCACTAAAAACTCCCATGCAACCAAACACCTCGATCAGATATAAAGGAGGAAATAGCCTGCGGGAACAGAGTGGCACTAAATAAATACACTAAAAAAAAAACTGTCATGATTGTGGTAATGAAGAGGGTGTAGTCATCATCTCACTTTAAACTATACAGATCCTGTTAAACCAAGCCAGCGTATGTATGTATGTGATATATTATCAGCGTTAAACTTCACTTACTGAATAGAAACATGTAGCCAAGAGGCTCAAATGGCCTTTTCATGTTAAAAGGCAGACAAATAAACCAGAGTAAAGACATTTTAAAGCCCTTTTTAACCTCTGCTTTAGTGTATGTTCAGGAATAAGTTACTGCACCGCTTAAACAAACATGTGCTGTACCTTTTTCTGTGCAGCGGCTACCTTGCCAACTTGAAACTTAATCCCTCCTTAAGTACATGTTTTCTTAGTGACCCATTCAGATCTTGTTTACACTGCACCACAGAAGGAAGCTACAGTTCTCACTTGGCTCGGTGGATTGAACACTGACGTTATTCAGACTCTTAACCTTTGTGTCGTCCTCCCGGGTCAAATTGACCCCGTCTGTTTTGACTGTTCCTTCCTTCTTTCCTTCCTTCCTTCCTTCCTTCCTTCCTTCCATCTATCCTTCCTTCCCTCCTTCTCTCTTTCTTTCCTCCCTTCCTTATTTCCTTCCTCCATCCCCCTTTCTTCCTTCCTTCTGTCCTTCCTCCTTCCCTCCCTCCTTCTTTCCTTCCCTCCTTCCTTCTTTCCTTTCCTTCCTCCCTTCCTTCTTTCCTCCCTCCCTCCTTCTCTTCCTTTCCTCCCCCCTACCTTCTTCCCTTCCTTCTTTCCTCTGTCTTTCTTTCCTTCCTTCCTCTTTTCCTTTCTCCGTCCTTCCCTCCTTTCTTCTTTCCTTATTTCCTCCGTCCTTTCTTTCCTGCCTCCCTCCCTTCTTTCCTTTCCTCCCTTCCTTCCTTCCTCCCTTCTTTCTTTCCTCCCTTCCTTCTTTCTTCCTCCCTTCCTTCCTTGACTAGAGGACAACAGGAGGGTTAAAGAGAAACCGATCCAGCACATAGGGGAAAGTACTCAGGTGTGACAGGTGAGGAACAAAAGGTCAAGATCATACAAACATCTTCCTGATTCGCTGCTTTTAATGGTGCCTGGTTAATAAGATGATGTGGTGAAGTAATAACGTGCTACTGTTCACTGTGTACTTCCTCTAGTGTATCTCATATACAGTGAAACCCTAAAAACAAGCCTTTCACATTAGCTCATCTAATGCAGTGAGGGATTTATTACTTGTTGGGTTTCAGTGCTTCTAAAATGTTATTTATTAAAAACAGCATGTTGACGTCGGACATAACTCGGTTCGGTTTGGGATCTTTCCGAGCTGAAAACCAACCAGCTTAAAAACAAGAGAGGCAGTTTAAAGAAAATATTTTCTAGGAAACATCTGCAACATGATCATTTATACTTTGATGTTAAGTGCTACAACTGACTCAGGTTGATTGGCACTGAATTACTGAATTTACTTTAAATGACTTAAATTGGCTAAAATGAATATTTGTCATAATACTAATGGATTAAATAAAAGGTTGTAACGTGAGAAGCATCAATTTTATCTTCATAATAAGTTTCGACTGCCTATAAATGGACAGAAAATCAGTTATTGTAGGTTTAAGATTACTTATATTTGGCTGTTCACATATGAGATGAGGGATTTGGATGTATTTTTTCTACTTTATTTATTTATTTAGTTATTAGGTAGGAAATATTTAGAATTCAGCTGGTGATGGCATGACGGCTTTTCCTCGCAGTCCCTCCTCTAAGAGAAATTTGGGTTCATTTAAGTCTTTTAAAACCTCACAAACAGTTTTATTTACTTCTATTTTGACAACTATTAGCCACAACACAGTCCATCCAGGATCTCCGAGGGGAAAAGGAAAGCTATTAAACACATCTGCTAATGCCTTGTTCCTTTTTTTTGAAAGCAGCCAATTTAAACCATATTCTGTGGTGTTAAATCAAAGAAGGGTCAACAACGAGAAACACAGAGTTGGAGCATGACGTTATGAAATATGAGTATTTAAAAAACAAAATGCTCCTCCATCACTTTGAAGTTTCCATTAATGGTGGTAATGACTAGAAAACCTCCACAGCTTGGAGAGGAACCACTTTATTGATTTCAGCTTTGTACTAAACACAAAAATGCAAATAGCCTCTGCTCTCTGTCTCGCTCACTTATGTTTTTTTTAAATAAATAACAACGTTTCAACGCTCTCGGACCTTCATCATTACCACACTTTAATATATATAAACAAGAGCTGCCTCAATCATCCAACGAGAGGACTGGAAAGTGGAAATGAATCTGACTAATTGATGAGCATCCGGGTTAGGGTTAGGGTTAACCCTCCTGTTGTCCTCAGGTCAAGGAAGGACAGGAGGAAGGAAGGAAGGAAGGAAGGAAGGAAGGAAGGAAGGAATGAGGAAGGAAAGGAGTAAGGAGGGAGGGAGGGAGGAAAAGAGGAAGGAAGTAAGGAGAGAAGGAAGGGAGGAAGGAAATGAGGAAGGAGGGACAGGAGGAACGAAGGAAGGAAGGAAGGAAGGAAGGAAGGAAGGAAGGAAGGAAGGAAGGAAGGAAGGAAGGAAGGAAAAGAAAAGAGTAAGGAGGGAGGTAAGGAGGAAAAGAGGAAAGAAGTAAGGAACGAAGGAAGGGAGGAAGGAAAGGAGGAAGGAAGTGAGGAAAGAAGTATGGAAGGACGAGGGAGCAAAGAAAGAGGCAAGGAGGGGAAGAACGAAGGAAAAAATTAAAGAAAGAGGGAGGAAGGAAGGAAGGAAAGAAGCAACAGTCAAAAGAGATGGGGTCAATTTGACCCGGGAGGACGACAGGAGGGTTAACACAAATAATGTGCGTCACCTGTCAGACAATAGAATGAGGTTTAGAAATAATATAAAAATATAAAAATGGTAAAATACAATAGATGAGCAATACAATTAAGGACATAATGTCACTTGATTGATAAATATGATTTATAAATATCCAATCAGAGGTCAAAAATACAACATAGGATGCAAGCTTGAATTAGGAAATTGATCACTACGCCACTTATATACATACATAATAAGACAGACTCCATTAAAGGTAAGAAAAGGACTTTGTATCACAAGAAACAGAAAACTTCGGAAGATGCAGCGACTAACTTAAGACTCCTGAAGCCTCGTATTAGCTTTAGCTGAACTTTTAGAGAGTATCCCAGTCGCCATTTTACTCTCCACACTGTCTCTGAGTCGTTACAACAACCAAGAACTATTTCCACGCACATGTGGGCACATCAGCATGGTATTATTAAAAAACCACATTACTAATATAAAGCTGATAAGTCAGGAGGCATCAGCCCCCTCATACATTCAGGGGGGGGAACTGTGAGTTTAACCCTGTGAGGTCGACACCTGCTTCCACTGCATGACTCCCAGTTAGATGTGATTCATCTGCAGCACCAGCAGTGGAAGACTGTGTCTCATCTGTTTCGTGGGGATTGGATGGTTGCTAGGATACTGGTGGTTTTGTGTACATCCCTCCCCCTCCTCCTCCTCTTTCTCCTCCTCCCTCCCCTGGCATGAGGTCACTTTTTGTGGCTGCCGCAACCGAGCACACACCCTCAACAGAATTTTTTAAGTTTTCCATCTGGAGTGGAGTTTTTTTTTTTTTTTTTTTTTTTAAAGAAGTGAAGTGGCACTCGTTGGCACAGCTATAAATTACAACCAGAGGGCTGTGGGGTTGTTTTTGTTTTTGCCAGCAGCAGCAGAAGCAGTTTTATAGAGGATACAACATCTGAGAAGGTTATTTTAAGTTATGTAATTGCCAAACACTAAATCTCAGACATAACAACATGACATTTAAAAAAGAAAAAGTTTCTGCTGTTTTATAAGCAGCATTTAAACTTGAACTTCTGCTGAGCTCAGTGCGGCGTCTGCGTTATAAGAGAATGAGGGCAGGAACACGACAACATCAACCCCCCAAACGTTTGTCTATTGTGGGGCCCCGACATGCCTGGGCAAACTCTCACTTCCACCAATTCAAATGGAAAAACCGACTGAATGAACTATGTAATGTTTATAATGTTTGACTTGTAATAATCACATGAATGCCTGCTGGCGAGTGACTCACCTGTTTCCTTATCCGTGAGCGACTTCATTCACAGTCATTAAAAGATCAAATATTGTCTTTTGTCTTGATAAGGAACCTAACTGCAACCTGAGAGAAGAGATAATAGAAAGGTTTAAACTTCTCACGCTGCACAGAAACATGAATGACGAGTTAATTAGCGACGCTCTAATGAAATCCAGCACCGCAGTGATAACAAAACAACTTAAAGTGCTACTGTAGTCGCACATTAAGGCCCGAGAAATACTTTCCCAAGAGGCTTTGTTACCACATCTGGTGAGAGTATTTACTACATCATATAATTGGTTTGAATGCTATGCATGCTAATGAGAGAGTAGCAAAAGACTGCGTTTCCTTATATGGAAACAAAGCATGATGGGAAGGATTCTTGTTTCTCCCACCCTGTCATTCTCATGGTGACTACAAAGAGATTTTATGGTTTCAAACTTAAACCATCAATGGAGTTTCTTTTTACAATCCTATATTTAATGTTATAGAAGGGGTTTTAAGAATCATGTTTCTCAATGTTTTGTGTTTTTCTTTTCGTCCGCTCAGGCGTCCTGGATGTCTCTGAGGGCCGAGTTCGCAGCGCTGAACCCTGCACAGCTGCACCACATGCTGAGGGAGTACGGCTCCGGGAAGGTCTGTCCAGCCGGATGGAGCCCGTCATCGGATGACGCGGAGGACGCTGTCAGGACGGGTGAGACACAGAATGGATTAGTCCATCAACAGAAAAATAATCAGTCATTTTCTTAATATTCTGCAAATGTTTTGTCAATTTTCAAATAAAAAATGCCAAAAATACTCTGGTTGCAGCTTCTCATATGAGATGATTCGCAGCCTTACATCATTGTTGTTTTATTGTACAAAACAAGCAATTTAAGGGATGTCACAATGAGCTTTGGGAATTTATGACGGGGAGTTTTGGGGATTTTATAGAGTAAACAATTATTAATGAATAAGAAATGATACTGTCCTTGACCATCCTGACTAAGAATCTGCACTCATTCGAATACTTTTATACTTTATATAGAAAATAAATGATGAGAACTTATAGGTGTAACAAGTTCAGGACTGAATACACAACAAATGTCAATTAATCAATATTTATATTGAGTATCATAAAAGACAGGTGATAATCAGATATGTTTAAAATCAACATGCAAAATCTCTTTATGAACCTTTAGACAATGAAATGATCCTCAAAGCCCAATTTTCTCTTCCCTCTCCCCCCTCCCTGCTGTCCTCGTCTCTTGTTTAATGTAAACTATGGTAACCAGACTCCTCCTGCTGCAGCAATAAGAACAATCTATTGTGTGGCCTGCATGTTCAAACCTGAAAGGAACCACACTAAATACACAAAAGAGAATTTAAGTATAATAACCTGAGCTCAGAAGAAAGCACAATGTTTCTTCATGTTTATTACAATCAAAATAACCTTAAGATACATAGAAACATGAGTGAAAATCAGTTAAAATGAGTTGTTGTTTTTTAAATCTAAGTGAAAATATGTCAATAAAACAATATTTTCAACCTTTGGTATATACTAAAGAACACTATAAACTGAAGTAGACTCACAGGCTTTTTTAAGTAGAGGCCTGAATGTTCCTCTTCAGTAATCCTGCCCTGTCAGTCTGTCTCCACCAATCAGCTTCAGTCCTCAGTTTGCCTTTCAAATCCACCTTTTCTCAGCAGGAGAGCAGCAGCCGCCGCCACCACCGCCCCCTCCCTCTCTCTCCCTCTTACCTTTTTCCTCCTCTTCTATCCATCCGGCTGAGTTAACAGCAGCGACTGCAGCTCAAGTCTTGCACTTTATTTACGGCCGTTAATTCCGTGTTAACCCAGCAGCTTTACTTAAAGTTAGAGGATTTAATTTTTATTAGGAAGCTGCAGTGAAGGTTGGGTAATTGATGAAATATGATGTCAGACCTTTCTTTCTTTCTTCCTTTCTTCCTGCAGCCGACATCCTGGAGAGTTTCGATAACCACCCACCGCTCATATTGCCCAGCAGCACGTTTCACCTGGAGCTGGGTAAACCCATCGTGGAGCCGGCTCTGTTCGAACAGCTCGGTCATCTGCAGGAGTTCATACGTCGCCTCCCCTGCAGTGAAACCCAAGCCGAACCTGATGTGGAGGAACAGGTAACAAGCTCTCTGACCCCGGAGCTCCACAGCTCCATAACGAGAAGCAGGCAGGAAATGAGACACTTTCATGTGTCTCCATCTGTTATTGATCGACTTTATATTCCTCCATCTCAGGCTCTCAATGGGACGACCACAGACAGCCAGTCTACGACCTCGCCTTCCGTCAGAGTCTTCCAGGATCCGGCCCATCAGGTGGTCTCCGACCCTGTTACCTGCCCCTTCCCCAAGGCAGACCTGGACTGCACCTCCCCTGCGGAGCCCACTCAGGCCCGAGGGTCTCACGGTGACCTGAGCAGTTGCGAGGCGGTGCTGACCCAGAAGCTGAAGAGCCTGGAGCTGCAGAACAACCTACCGGGACAGGCGGACCAGGGTTACCATAAAAGCCTGGCGCTGGACCCGTCCTGCCTGCTCACGCCGCCCAACACTCCCCAAGGTATGGAGCTGGCTGAGCTGGAGGCCGATCTGCAGGAGGGCGCCCGCCAGCAAAAGAAAGGTATCCTAAAAACCCCCAGTCAGATAAAAGATACCATTAACACAAGAAACACTACATACATACAAGTGCTTCACATTAAAACAATGTTAAAAAAAGAAAGAGGAAAGAAAAAGAAACATGAATGAAATATAAGATGGAAAATAAAAATAGCAATAATTTTAAAATAGTAAAAGTAGCTTAAAAAATAGAATAAGTACAATACATGAAATCAAGTAAAATACAACATTTTAGAAGAAGTTCAGTAGTGCATCAGTGTCTTATTAAAGTATATTAGTAATGCATTAATCACTATGCATGATTAATACTGATCCTCGCTATATGGAGGACAAAGCACGCCAAATTAGAAGAGTAAGAAAAATATATACATAAACATAAAAATACATCACAAAAATTCATTAACATATAATATATAAATCACATTATTATACAAGAAAGAAATAATCATCGTAGGAAATATGACATATGAAATTGTATTAAATAAGTAAAAATGCAACCTAGCAATAGACCACATTTTTTATCTCAAATGAACTAAAACAAAATAAAGGGACATCTTCAGGAGAGACAGTCAATATAAATTCATGAATCTTGTGTGATAAGGTGTTTTGGGTTTTGGGCGGGGTAGGGGGGAAATACTCGAAAAGCCTCTCAGGTGAATCATCCAGCAGCAGACTGACCGGAAGTCGACGAATCACATCCTCTTTTTTATTTTTAGAATATGAGCTGTTTCCATCCATCAGGTCAAAGGTTTTTTTTTACTGTCATCATTCTACATGATGAAATGTGACTGTATTGGATGAAATTGGCTCATTGAGATTCCTACAGACTATTTCCTGCTGATACTGTGACTGAACTGATGCTTAAAGAGTTAGTCAGTTGGGGGTTGTCTGTAACTAAGGTTGAAATATTTGGTTGTCAAGCAAAACCAGTTCTCTTATATCTCACTGTGATGACCAATTTGAAGCTTGAGGATGAATTGTGACAGTGTGACTGCTGCTCCGACCCTCGACTACAAACCAACCAATCAGAATACGACAAATTGATGCAGACTAAACTCACTGTAAGTGTAGTTTTAAAAAAAAATATAGTAGCACAAAAAAACAAACAAACCAAAAGGTGAAATGAAGAAGAAGTTTGTGAGACTTTTGCTGCATTTTTCAGAATATCAGAAGTTGCAGATTGAAGTTTCTACTTTAACCCTCCTGTTGTCCTCGAGTCAAGGAAGGAAGGAAAGATGGAAGGAATGATGGAATGATGGAAGGAAGGAAGGAAGGAAGGAAGGAAGGAAGGAAGGAAGGAAGGAAGGAAGGAAGGAAAGGAAGGAAAGAAGGAAGGAAGGAAAGAAGGAAGGAAGGGAGGAAAGGAAAGAAGGAAGGGAGGAAGGATGGAAGGAAGGGAGGAAGGAAAGAAGGGAAGGAATGAAGGAAGGACAGATGGAAGGAAGGACAGACGGAAGGAAGGAAGGGAGGAAAGAAGGAACAGTCAAAACAGACGGGGTCAATTTGACCCGGGAGGACGACACGAAGGTTAATTAATTCGCATCATAGCGCTACGATTCACCACACGTTGAAGACACAATCCGTCAGCTTCAAACCGATATCATACAGAATGAGACAAAGACTATGTCTGTAATCACTCCCTATTTACTACATAGTGCTCTAAATTTACCCTCAACCATGTTATTTAAGTGTCTGAATGCAGAGTGAGTAAATATCTCCAATATATATAGAGACAAAAAAATCAAAACACAATGAAACAAATCGTCACAGCTGATGATGACGATACTAAATTATGACAGTTAGTTAGTGTCTGAAATCTAAAGTCACTTTTTTCTACAACTGAAAATCAAAATTCATCAATAATATATAATAGCTGTAACTTGCATATTATTTAAAACACAGTTTAAATATGGCCTCTAAAAAAAAAGTCAGTCAGATTGAGACCGAAAATGTCCAAAAACAATAGTTGTTGACGTATTTCTGTTTTGATCCAAAATGGCAAAAAAAAAACATTTGTTGAATCCAGTTTCTCAATTGTGAGAATTTGCAGCTTTTCTCAGTTTTATATCTTTGTAAAGTGAATATATTTGGTTTTATTTTAATGTTCTGAAAGTGTCATTTGGGCTTTGAGAAGAAGAAAATCTAAACTCATCAATAATATATAATAGCTATAACTTGCAAACTATTTAAAACACTTAAGCATGGCCTCTTACTCTTTAATGTGGTCATTTTATTTTTAAAGCCACACTAACAGCTGAAAGACATTAAGTGAAACCTGACAGTTAGAAGATGATAATTGAGAGTAAAGAGTCCGCCGTCACAAAGAAACCATTAAAAACAAAAGATTTAAACCACGCTGCCAACAACACACCATGATAAACCGACAGCGTTTAGAAAAGGTCCGTTCATGGCTTCACTTAGAAACAGCAGGGTTTGATTCAAATGACACACAACCTCGGACTTAAACCTCGTCGCCCCTGTTACTAAAATGTGGAATGAGGTCATCGCCACTCGTTCCTGACTGAATCTATTAAGGAAAGTATTTAGCGACTTGACCCCGCGGACCTGCTGCATTTTTTGTCCCTGGCAGTTCCAGGTCTGCATAAAGCCCCCCCTCTTCCCCCTCCTCCTCCTTCGCCCCCCCTACATAAAAGAGGTGGAGCACGCCTTCCTTCGCCGTCACCCCTTCATCTTTTAACTGACTTCTGGAGGTCAGGAATTTGAAGTGGAAGGCAGCTCGGGGAGGGTTCGCCGTGCAGAGGAAAGAGTGTTTCCTCTTACACCCATATTGTTTTTAGAGGCCTCCGTCATGAGGTCATCTGTGTCGGGTGTGAAAGTCAAACTGAAACTTGAATTATCCAAACTTTCATGTGTGTAAATGATCTGACCCTAACCCCTGCAGCTATTACACATAATTTGTTCCAGTTTTTCAAAAAGACGATGAAAACATTAAAAAGTGTGTTTTATGAACACAAGTGTGACACAGTGTTCGGTTGCAGCTGTGGGAGGTAAATAGCGGCTCGTGGGCCAAATCTGGGCCTCTAACATTAGGTCCCTGAAGAAAGCTGAACTTCTCACTTTCATTGTTTACATTAATAGTCATTTTTTACCAATTTTGTAGTAATATAAGTTGCTTTAATTCTGTTGTTCCTCACTTACTAATGAGGAAACAGATATTAGCTGTTGGATACAATTCCTTAAAGACACAGTTTAGTCTATTAATTATATTATTAAAGTAATTAATAGCAATAAAAAACACAAAATATTGGCCGATCTGCCCCCTGCCTTTGGAACTCTCTCCCACCAGACATTTGCACTTCGGACTCTGTTTCCACCTTTAAATCCCGCCTGAAAACGCACCTATTCAGAGTGGCATACTCTGTCTCACACTAACTATGCAATCACGTTCTTCTTTATTTGTTGCACTGATGCACTTTATAGTCACATTCATATTTATTTCTTTATCTTTGCACTAAATGTTACCTGATTTATATTGTTTGATGTACTGTTGTCGTGTTTTATGTGCCTTGTAAGGTGTCCTTGAGTGCTTTGAAAGGCGCCTTTAAATATAATGCATTATTATTATTATTATAAATAATAATAATACACTTTATTTCTATAGCATCTTTCAAAACCGAAGTTACAAGGTGCTTCACGCAAAGCAATATTAACAGAATAACATAATCAAGCATAAATAGATGAAACATTAAACAATAAATAAAACAACAAGGAGCAGCAGTTATATAATATTATATTATATTATAAAAAATGCCTGTCTGACACTGAGTGGGAGTTTGTTCCACAGCGTTGGGGCAACAACAGTAAGAGTTTGGTTTCCTTTGGTCTTAAATCTGGACCTTGAAACCTGTAACAACAACTTGATTTTTCTTTTTTTTTTTTAGATCTGAGGGATCTTGGTGCGTAATAGAGTGTGAGAAGTTCAGAGATGTAAATAGAGCCAGACCATGTATGGATCTGAAAGTTATTGGTAAAATTTTGAATTGGATTGTAATGGATAAGGAGCCAGTGACTAATACTACTGAGTAATACAGTGACCACACCACCACCACTCACCATCGAACAATGATTTAAAAATCAGGCCCATAGTTGAGTCTAATTGCTGACCCCTAGTGTGATTACGAGTGGTGGATTATCATTAAAAATGTAGTTATACCATGACGTTAGTAATACCAGTAATGCAAATATAAATGATTGTCATTACTGATTCATCTGTCAGTTATTTACTCAATTAACTGAATTAGTAGTTTGGTTTTTAAAAGTCAGAAAATGGTGAAAAATAAGCCAATAATGCAACTTAAAAATCGTTTCTATTCTCCAGATCAATAGAGCTCCTTCACCTCCTCATAGAAAGCGTCTTTACGTTCATCACAGTGTCCTGGTTCAAAATAAAGGCCGAACTCTCCAGGCTCTTGTCTGACTTGGCAGCCCAATATCAGGATGTAAACAAACTCTTCATCTTATCATCATGACAGAGCAGATGAACAAATGAGTAATGTCGGAGGGTTCGTGCCATCTTCTGAATCATCACTTCCTGTTTCTAGAAAAATATCTCAAATGACGTCGGTTAAACTGGTAATTAATGGACATGCAAACATAGCCTTGTACTTTGCACTTTACTTCTTAAACTGGCCTTTAAATGACTAATCTCTTAAGCAACATATTCCATGCTTTTTTTTACTTAGTTGCATCAAATGTCGTGCAAAAGTAATGATGAATTTCTGCTTTAATGCAACAAAAGGTGGACAATATTTTTAACCTTTTTGGACTCCAGGTGACAATATTTTGATTTAAACAGTCCACAACACAATAATGCTCAATATAGTATCATATAAGACCCTAGATATATTCATATTTAAGAAGCTGCAACGGTAGAATTTTAGCATTGTTTTCCTTTGATGGTAACTTTAGTCCTGATTCCTACTAGACCCCAGCAGTTTTTTTACCCTCTCAGTGCTGTGTTGAACCTTCATTACAGAAAAGAGGATGTCTCTAGTTGGCAAATAACCAAATGGGGAACTCCTGATACCTCAGCAGACAGTTAAACCGCCTCATGATTGCAAAACCACAATAATCTCAGTCTGATGGCGTCTTTGAGTAAAACTCTCAAACCTCAGCTGGTTGTTACATTATTTAATATGCACAAGTAGTGAACTCCAACCAACATCGGATGCAAAAATGAACTCAAGAACAAGTCAAAGCATTAAGGATAGTCAGTGTCAGCTTGAGAGGAGAAGCTCTATCTCTCTCTCTCTCTCTCTCTCTCTCTCTCTCTCTCTCTCTCTCTCTCTCTTAACCCAAAGCTCTCAGATCTCAACCAGACCTTCAAAAGCACTTTTCATCAACATGTGATCGTGTTTGTTCTTAAGGAGGTCCGACCTGTGCTAATGCGCCCGCTAACAGATCCCCCCGCTGTGACTCTGTGAGAGACGAGTTTAAGCTGCAGGATTTTGTTGATCTTAATCAGATGTCTTTACTCTCATTGGCCACTTGTTGCATTGTGTTCTCTATCGGTGCCTTTTATCAAAGGTAATTTGCTTAAAGGGGTTTTTCGGGATTAGATTGAACCGAAGCCATCTGGCACTACATCTGTATGTATATATCTGACCTTATTGGATATATATTTAACACTTTAACACCAATTAGATTAGTACATTGACAGGGCGTGTAAGTATTAGTAAAGTCAATTAATTGATTAAAGTCATTTTTAAAGCAAAAAATGCCAAATATTAAATAGTCACAGCTTCTTAAATGTGACAATTTGCAGTTTTTCAGACATCGGATGACGTCATCTTGGCAATTTTCCACTAATTTCTGATGTTTAATAGAGTAAACAGTTCATAGACTAAGCACAAAATAAGCAACACATTAATATATAGTGAGAATAATTGTTAGTTGCAGCCCTTTAATGACTTTATTCCAGCATTTGGTTTATATTAAAGATTCTCCAGAAGTCCTACAGCTTCTGGATTATCAAGAACATTTGAACATTTCTCATTAGTCTCAAAGTCCAATTTATAGTGATTTGGTTTCCAATTTTACAGTTGTTGTGTCTAAATCTGCAACAATTGGTCGATTATTCTCTTAATTGCCAACCGTTTAATCAATCTGCAATGATTTTGATAATAAATTAGTCATTTTTGGGTCATTTTTTAAAGCAGAAAATGTCTAAATTAGCTGTTTTCAGCTTCTTAAATATGTAAATGTTCTGCTTTCTTCTTCTTCTATCACAGCAAACTGAATATATTTGGGTTGTGGACAAAATAAGACATTTAAAGAAGTCATATTAAGCTTTGAGAAACAGTGATTTGACATTTTTCACCATTTTCTGACATTTTTTAAACCAAAATACAAATTAATTAATTGAGAAAATAATCTATGAATTCATTAATATTGAAAATAATCATTAGTTGCAGCCTAATTAGTGTAAAACATTTTAATATTGTACCTTTTTAACTAAATTGATCTGTAGGTGAAGATGTTTATGTGATGGATTAATTAAGGAAATGCAGGGTTTTTTTTTTTTTTTTGCCGAGTCGTCGTACCTCCAGCGTATCTACCTCGGTGCTTTTTGGCTAACGTTGGTAATGTTATTTTGAAAGTTTGGTAATCCTTTAATCTGGCCCCAAGAATTACAGAGAGGTGGTGATGTCAGGAGAGAAAAGAGCAGTGGCCGATCCGTCATGGGAATTTACAGTTGGGTTGGTGCGTGGAATCTTAATCGGGGGGCGGCATTGTTCGGGGCAGGTCCTGCGTGGGGGGCAGACAGGGCTTGCATGTTGGGAAAGGCGGAGGGAGCTGATGGAGGGGGGGGGGGGCATTTGGGGGGCGGGGAGGGGGCAGAAGGGCAGCAGAGCAGGAGCTGCAGGGGTGGGAACAGGTTTTTCTTTTTTGCGAATGCTACTGTTGCTGCGTTTGTTGTTGTGACAGCTCGACTCACATGAGGAGAGGAAGACAGGAAGTCCCCCGATGCACCGCAGATAGTTAACCTGCCTCTCTGTGCTCAGGTCCCAGGTCTGATTTCAGGCAGCTCAGCAGATCATTTAAGGGTTTAAACACATCTGATGTTCTCTAAAGCTTTATATTTAGTGAAAGAATATGCTTGCATAATTGTTCTTCCATCACTGGTGCAGTTTTTTTAGTCTGCAGCCTTGTAAGCATCTCTATGAGGCTGAATTAAGGCACAGAGGTGCTTTGAGCTAAATAATAATAATAGTATTTATATAATAAACTTTATTTCTATAGCACCTTGATGTCAAAGGACTATTAGAAAGTAAATTATTTAGGTGAAAATTGTGGGAAAATGTGTGTGATTAAAAGTTTGAAGAGCTCCAGTGACCGCTTTACTTGTCATAAAGGGCCTGAATGAAAGCTTAGAGTGTTCCCTTTAAAATGATACCAAACACACATATTATTTAATATTGACAAATATCCCGAAGATGAGCCTAAACCAAGATATGCACCAGCGTCTAAAATGCATTTTTTCTAAGGGGGAGGTTAACTTCAACAGCTGATAACTGGATCCTTTAAAAAATTATACCTAACCTTAGAAAATGAAGTTAAGACAAATGTTTTGGGAAGTTTCGTCACTATTTTCAATCATTTAGAGCTGCTTTCAATATCAAAATAATCTGAATTATGTTTCCTTTGCCTCCTTGAGTGGTACCAACATCTGGTCCCACAGACTGTTAATGTTACACATCTGTAAACCTACACTGATATGAAGGCAGGAGGAAGGAATCTAAGAGTCTAGATGTTACTAATCCTGCAGGTGGATGATGCAAAAACTCAGTTGAATCTTTCTGGTGGAGACGGCCGAGGAGGAAGTGGTGAAAGATTCATATTTAAAGAACAGCATCCAGACTCTGATTGGGTGAAAGAGTCAAAGCGGAAAGATCATTGGTTGCATGTAGGAAACTCTAACAGCTTTAAAAAAGAAGAAGAGACAGAGAAGATGAAAGGAAACTGTAGAAGTATCTTAGTGGATGCTTCATTTATAGAATAACACCTTATTTTAAAGCATTAACAGGTCGATTTAATAGTCTATCAATACAATATCAACACAGTTCTGGTCGTTTTTAGTTCATTTTAAGTCATTTGGACTATAAATAAACACTCATTTAGTCTCTAGGCTGTTTTTCTTTTTACACTTCAGTATGTTTAAAACCATTTTTAACTGATCTTGTGTTTCTTTGTGTGTTTGTGAAGCCAGTGGATGTGCTGAGAGAAACACACCCAACATGGAAGAAAGGAGAAGAGGAGGAGGAGAAGAAGAAGGAGAAGACATAGAGGAAGTGTTCACGGTGGAGCTGCACAGAGGGCCTCACGGACTCGGCCTGGCGCTCGTAGACGGGATGGTACGATGACGTCTTTTCTACATCATGCATCCACTCCTTCATCTCTTCTTCTTCTCTCCTTTAACCTTTGTGTCGTCCTCCCGGGTCATATTGACCCTGTCTGTTTTGACTGTTCCTTCCTTCCTTCCTTCCTTCCTTCCTTCCTTCCTTCCTTCCTTCCTTCCTTCCTTCCTTCCTTCCTTCCTTCCTTCCTTCCTTCTTTCTGTCTGTCCTTCCTCCCTCCCTCCTTCTCTCTTTCTTTCCTTCCTCTCTCTTTCCTCCCTTCCTCCATCCCCCTTTCTTCCTTCCTTCTTTCCTTCCTTCCTTCTTTCCTCCGTCCTTCCTTCCTTTCCTTCTTCCCTTCCTTTCCTCCTTTCCTCCCTCCTTCTCTCTTTCTTTCCTCCCCCTTCCTTCTTTCCTTCCTTACTCCTTTCCTTCCTTCTTCCTCCCTTCCTTCCTTCTGTCCTTCCTTTCCTTCCTTCTTCTTTCCTCCTTTCCTTCCTTCCTTCTTCCTGCCTTCCTTCCTTGACTCGAGGACAACAGGAGGATTAAAACTCGGACTTAATCAAAGAAAAGAGACAAACTACAGTTTTTGTTTCTCGTAGCGTTGAAAAAAGAATTTGAAAGACTGAATCTTATCTGGATTGTTTTAAGCGTTTCACTCGCACCATTTAATCCGGACAAGTAGCACAAAAAAAAAAAAAAAACTCTTGTGTAGCTGCTCGGATCTCTCAGATGTTAAAGAGTAATCAGATCAGACTGTTGTAAACTGCGGGGATTTCAACTCCGCACACAACTCCGCATCTAATCACACAAAACGTTCTTACCGACAGACGAGAGGTTCTTTCAGTCCGATCGTACGTTAAATCCAAACTGGGATATTTTTAGAAGAGAGGTTTACAAAGTAAGAGGCGAGCTCCAAGTTCAGAGGAAGCTCAGTGAATGGAAGTGAAAACATATTACTTTAATTATTACATTAATTATCAAAAGGAGATTATACAGAGTAGCTTACATGTGTTTTCACAGAGTTAGAAACTAATAAAAACCTTCAGACAGACTTTTTAAATGTATTTAATGTAGTCCGAAGTTTGTCAAACAGTAAAATCAAACATCTTGGCTCAATTATTGAGTCTTTCTTGGATCAAATAACATGATAATGATCACACAGGTATCCAGGAAGTGAATGAAACTAAGCAGGTTAACAGAGGAGAGGAGACATTTATATCTATTTTTATATCAAGAAGTCGACTACAACAGCTTAATGAGACAGTTTACAGTTAAAACAATCATTGTACCGCACAATATACTCAGATATTTGTGGATTTTTTATCGTATTCGTGGAATTATAAAACTTCTACATGATTGTAAAAGGACGATTCATCGTTTTTAAGCATTTTTAAAGCTACTTGCAGATTCTCAAATTCTCAGATGTTGTAGAAAACTGCCTTAAATCCTTCTGAAGCTCAAACAAAGCACATAAATACACTTGTTAGGTTGTTATAAGAATTAATATATTGTACAACATGGAGATTACAGGAGTCTCTTAGCATTGTTTTTTATTAGTTTTAAGAAGCTACACAAATGAAGCTCTCATCCACTGAACAATCATCACATCATCTGATGAGTTTAAACCAGGCGGGGAGTTCCGGTCCTCTGAAATGATGCCAACACGGAAGTAACTTAAAACTGCATTCTATCAAAAGGCCACCAGGGGGCGACCGTTTTGGTGTCAAAAGGACTTCCGTCTCTATACAAGTCAATGGAGAATTCACCAACTTCTCACTTGATTTCTAACCTCAGTAAACGTTTTCAAAATGTGTTTATGGTCTCAATCGCTAGTTTAAAGCCTTCTTCAATGCAGTATGATGTTCATTTGGGACATTTTGGCCTCCCTGATTTTATATTTGACGATAAAGCAGGGTATGCATTAGGGCGTGGCTCCATCGTGATTGACAGGTTGATTGGTTCACAGGTTCAGGAGGGCGCCTCATGCTCTTCCTGATGCCCATATAAGTAGAATCCGTGTTTTTATTTTACCCAGCATGCACCTGAAATTTTCAAGATGGCGCTGCTCAGATCCGATACTATTCGCTTCTAAGCAGCAGTCCACAAACCAATGGGTGACGTCACGGATGTTATGTCCATTTTATATACAGTCTATGGTTTAAACCTATAACATTCTTTAAACATAATCCTGTGACAACATAAACAATAAAAACTCATCACAAGACTCTGAACTTGTTCTCCTTTTTTTTCTCTTATTCTTTAGATGACGCCGTTGAGAATGAGCGGGATTTACGTGAAGTCGGTGGTGCCCAACTCGCCCGCCGCTCAGTGTCAGAAGCTGAAAATGGGCGATCGCATCCTGGCGGTTAACGGCATCAGCCTGGTCGGCATGGAGTACATCATGTGAGTATAAATACGGCCAAAATACTAAAAGATTTGACAACTGCAGTGACGTTTTACTGTCACTGTGAGCATATTTATTCAGGTTTTATCTGCACTTCATTGGCTCCCAGTAGCTTTTCAAATAGATTTTAAGCTTCTTTTACTTGTTTTTAAAGCTCTAAATGGTTTTTGGGGACTGCGTTTTTAAATACACACAAGAAAATAGGTAGTGCAGCTTTCTTTAAAGGTGCAGTGTGTAGAATTTAGTGGCATCTAGTGGAAACAGACTTAGCAGAAATGGGATATTATATTCATAAGTATGTTTTAATTAGTGTTTAATCACCTGAAACTAAGAAAAGTCGTGTTTTAGTTACCTTCGAATGAGCCTTTTATATCTACTTAGGGAGCGGGTCCCCTTCTGTAGAGGCTGCCATGTTTCTACAGTGGCCCAAAATGGACAAACCAACCTAAGCCTTTCGCGTTTTTGCAAGTTTCAAAGCGACTGCATGTTCCCCCAAATCCTTTGAAGAAGAAGGAGGATGAGGGGAAGGGTATTTAGATGTTCAATTTAACCACTAGATGCCACTGAATCCTACACACTGCACCTTTAATATGCTCCAAATTTATGGAAAACGTATGGATTAATTGTATTTTTATTTTTCCTCTGTAAAGCACTTTGAGCTTCGCCTCTTCTATAAAAAAAAAGCTCTATGAATAACGTTTATTCATTAAGAAATGTGTCCAGGTATTAGCCTGATCCCGTCTAATCATCACCGCATACTAACATCTTTTCTATCTGTGTTTTCACGCAGCGGGAGAGAACTGATCCGGACGTCAGGAGACTCGCTCAAACTGCTGGTGGCCAAAATCGACCCGAAAGCGAGCAGCTCGGTTACCACTAAATGCTGAAAGGGAGGACGGAGCCGCTGGATGGACAATAACAAAAAATAAAAAATATATAAAAAGTGCAATTGGGAAAACGCTGGAGGAGACGTTTGGCTTGTACAGTGACGTTCATCCTTTTCTTTTCTTGCTGTTTTATCCAAAGTCAGTATTTCTCACAGGATGGAGAAAAACAACAACACACAGACTTCCTTCTTCTTCTTCTTCTTCTTCTTCTTCTTCTTCTTCTTCTTCTTCTTCTTCTTCTTCTTCTTCTTCTTCTTCTTCTTCTTCTTCTTCTTCTTCTTCTTCTTCTTCTTCTTCTTCTCTCCAAGACTCACTGTGGAGGTAAAAGTTCAGCGTAAAAAGAGCGTCGAGACAATCATCCGGGACTCTTTTTTTTTTTTGTGTGTCATCTCAAAACCAAAAAAGGAAAAAAAGAAGAAAAAAACAAAAAGAGAGACAGACTGCGGAGCGTTTTTCTTATTTCTAGCAGACAGGTGGTCGAGCTCGATCTGCTGCCACAGACTTGAGCTTTTTTCCCTTCTTCTTCTTCTTCTTCTTCTTCTTCTTCTTCTTCTTCTTCTTCTTCTTCTTCTTCTTCTTCTTCTTCTTCTTCTTCTTCTTCTTCTTCTCCTTCTTCTTCTTCTTCACGCTCATAAACGTCGGGTGTGGTGGCGGTGAGGAAAATAACCGTCTGGTGTCTGCGACAGTTTTTGCAGCCGCTGCTCAACATCTATTTGGACGTCTTTGGGAGTTTTTTTTTTTTTTCCTTCTCTCTCCGTCTGAAGAGAGCCGCCGGGCCGAGCTGCGACACGTCTGGGATAAATCTCAGAGTCACATTCAAATTATGGCTTTTATGGCTGTTTTTTAATCACTGTGAAAACACTATTTTATTCTGCACTGCAGCGTCCTCCATCTTTCTTTTCCCCCCGTCAGTTTAATGTGTTTGTTAATATTCTGTCCACTTTTACATTTATTTAAAGGAACATTCCCAAAATAAGGAAAATCCACCTGATGTATCTCATTATAACTCAAAAGGGGGGAAATTAGAGGCTGGATTTAAGACACAATATGATTTAAGTTGTGTTGTTTTTATTGTGGCCTTCATCATCATCATCATCATCATCATCATCACATTGTGTGTTTTCCACCTTTTTAATCACATGAAACTTAACAGAGCTGCAACTATGAAGAGATTAATAGATGGACAGGACATTAAACAGTCTTTATTTTGATAGATTATTCACTTTTAGTCGCTTTTTTAAAGCAAAAATGCCGAAAATGTTCCCCAATGTGATAATTTGATGCTTTTCTTTGTCGTCCATGACAGTAAACTGAATATATTTGGGGTTTTTGGACAAAACAAGACGTCTTCTATGACTCTGGGGAAATTATAACGAGCATTTTTCACAATTATATTCACATTATAAGTAAAATGAATTAAGGAAATAACTGGCAGATTAATTGATAATGAAAAGAAACGTTAGAAACAGCCCTAAAATCCAAGATAAATAAGATATAATGGATCATTCAGGGAATTTTTTTCTCAAAACCTGAATACAATCTTACTTTAAATGTTAGAAAAACTTATAAACACAACATATTTCTGTAAATATACAGCATATTGAGAGAAAAGTGGGATTTTACTCCAAATAAATATCTTTGTATTCAATATTGAAAATTAAAATAATACTCAGTTACAGCCTTGAAGTACAACAGTAACACTAAAGTAACAGGTAAAATATAACATAAACAAGTTGAAGGATTATACACTCTTAAAATAAAACATTAAAAAAAACTCGAAATGCCAAAAATATGAAAATAAAACATTAAAAATGCAGAAAAATCGTAAGAAATCTAATGATTAAATTATTTTCTTTGACCTTTGATTCTGGGAAATTATAACTAGGAAATAAATGGCAGGTTAATTGATGAATAAGTGAAATTGATTGTAAGTTTCAGCCTCTAAAATACGACAGCAAACCAAGTGACCATTATTAATATTATAGTAAACTGGAGAAAGTTGTATAAAAAAATCTGTAATCTGATTAAATGAAGGATTATATTCTCCTTTTAAGCCTCTAAGAAGCTCTTCGAAGTAACGCCAAAGTTAATATTTATATATTACACAACTAAAACAACAGTTATTTTAGTTTAAAGCAGCAATGAAATGATTCTTCACCAACTATTAAATGAATAATCAACTATTTTAAGGTTCGATTGATCATTTTAAGTTTTTAAGGAAAAAAAGGCCAAATTCTCTGATTTCAGCTTCTTAAATGTTAAAATTATGACATTTATGGATCAAACAACTAAGAAATTAATGTGGGAAATAATTAATAATTTAATAGATTCTGAAAATACTTGTTCGTTGCAGCTCTGTTACAGTTTTTGGAGTTAAAATGTAAAAAGTTCACATATTTTTCGAGACCGTTCAGTGGAGCCAAACTCTTCATCTTCAACATAAAACCAACATGTGTGTAAATAGTCCGTATTCAACTGAAGCTGTTTTCCCGCCAAAACGTTTGGGCCACAAAATCAATAAAAAGATGTTTAGTTTAATGTTTATTTAACACTGTAGATCTTCATCATCTTCATCATCATCATCTTCATCCTGCTGCAGCTCTCATCTCAAGTCTCTCCTTCTCTTTTCTTTTGTGTATTTTCCTCCGCCATGTAAACAGTGTTACAGTTCACGTATATCGACTCACACAAAGTATTTCACATGTTTTGTTATATTTATATTGCGCAAGTATTTTTGAATCTATGAAAATAAATATTATTATTTTGACTTTGAAAAACTTCTCCCTGGTTGTTTCCTGTTTATTCTGTTTCCATGCATCAAAATGTTTAAAGAATACTCAACATACTTTTTATATTCTGACTCTTAATTAGTTTCTACATCAACTCGAGTCAAGGAAGGAAAGAAAGATGGAAGAAAGGAAGGAAGGAATGATGGAAGGAAGGAAGGAAAGGAAGGAAGAAAGGAAAGTTGGAAGGAATAAAGGAAAGTTGGAAGGATGGAAGGAAGAAAGGAAGAAAGGGAGGAAAGGTAAGAAGGAAGGATGGAAGGAAGGAAGGAAGAATAGGAGGGAGGGAGGAAGGAAGGGAGGAAAGAAGGAAGGATGGAAGGAAGGAAGGAAGCAAGGAAAGATGGAAGGAAGGAAAGGAGGGAGGAAGGAAGAAAAGGAGGGAGGGAGGAAGGAAGGGAGGAAGGAAAGGAAGTAAAGAGGGAAGGAAAGAAGGAGGGAGGGAGGAAAGAAGGAACAGTCAAAACAGACGGGGTCAATTTGACCCGGGAGGACAACACGAAGGTTAATCTTGTGAAGAGAAAAAAAAGACATTCAGAATCACTACTTTAAGGTTTAGTAGAACATTTTATAGAATATGACGAACACAGCAACATGTTTTAATGCTGATTTTTGAATTTTTTTGAACAAACAGTTTAGTAAACATTTACATACACGGTCGCCCATAAAGTTGGAATCTAATATTTTTTACCTCTTTCCATGAAATGATTGTGACAATGTGATTTATTCTTAATAGATAAAGTGTAAATAAAAATTGTATTGATCAGTCTCATTGCACCTGGTCAAAGGTGATTACTGATGTGTATAAATAGAAAATAAAAAGAGGAATGTGTCTGAAAACTAAATTATTCCAACTTTATGGGCGACCGTGTATATAAAAATGTGTATCAGCTGCACAATTTTTTTTTTTAAATGATGCATTTTATTTCCATTTTCGTATGCTGTGGATCACATTAGGAAAAATGTGGCTAAAAGAAATGTGAATATGGTGTTTTTACAGCTCTTAAATGTAAAAATGGGTCAAATTTGAACAGTATGTGAAGGGTATTAATAATAAGGTAAGTGTGTGTGTGTGTGTGTGTGTGTGTGTGTGTGTGTGTGTGTGTGTGCATGTTTTGGTGTCTTCAGAGTGGATTTGCAGCTGGAATCCGAACGTCTGGCTGGGTGGAGCAGCGGCTGGGAAGCTGCAGGGTGTGTCTGCTGCCACCAGCCGCTGTTTATAGCTACTCTGTGGTTTCCACCAGCCGAGCATTTTCCACCGACTCCCAACACGAACGCAGCTCTGCTCCTCAGGCAGTGAATTTAAAACACTGTTTTATGTGTTGGTATTTAAAAAAAAAAAAAAAGAAAGGCAGCTTGAGAACATGCTGCACGCTTTTTACTTGATTTATTCGCCCCGTGAGCACGAGCCTGAGTGTGTAATTAAAGTGTAAACATGCCACAAGGTGCTGAGTGTGAGCCTCACCCCTGCAGCTTTCTGACACACATCCAAACTTTGCTGATTTGTTCTTCAGCTTTACACTGCAGGCTTTCATGCTGAGCTGCTTGCTAACATATGAACTCACTCAGCACACAAACACACATCTAATCACGCTAAATGTTCCCTACTTACAGATGTTTTGCCGTCTTAAATCAACAGTCAGGAGCCCAAATTAACACTGAAACCTGTTTTTTTTTCTTGCTGTAATTATTCCTCCTGTTCATGCTGACCATTAGAAGTTCTCGTCATTATGCACTTATAATGTAACTGATGGAGGACTAAACCCACAGTCCTTCTTCTGTGCGAGTATTTAAAAGTTAATCTGAAGCTAATATGAAGCTTTAATCATCCAAATGAGTCAAATCAAGTAGATATCGTTCAGCATTACAGTCTTTTTAGTGCCAAAGTCCCTTTTTTTGTTACTATACTTCCACCACAGCTCAACAGAGGAAACACAAAAAGGGAATTTGATGCTAAAAAGACTGTAAATGTGTCAGATATCCACTTTATATGACTAATTCTGCTGCTGAAGCCTCATTTAAGCTTCACATCTACTCTTTTGGGATCTTTTAATACTGAGTAATAAACAGGAGGAATGATTACAGCGTGTGTTCATAAAGACACCTGACTGCTGTTTAAAGACACACTTAGAAAAACTGTGAACTTGTCCTTTAATGAGACAGTTTACAGTTACAACAAGTAGTAAAAGTGTAATCCCAGATTTACATTTATAAGTAAAACTGCAAAAATGAGATGCCAGAAAATGAATCTACTGCTCTCAATGAACTATTTTGAGGTTTTCAAAGCTCTTCATCCACACAGAAGACATAAACAACATTTCTGTTGAGCTGCACTTGTTGTTTTCTTAACCTTTTAGTGTCCTTTAACTGCAGCGTATTATTAGAACTAGTCTAGTTACACAGTTTAAAATAGTTCAGACACACAGAAGTGTATTTTAAGCAGTCGTCTAGCTCATTAAGTTTCCAAAAAAGAAAATTATTTCATGTTTAATTACAGGGAAACGTTTGAAATGATGCACTAAACATCTAGATTTATGCATTTAATGTAATAGTACGGATCTAAACAAGTTGTTGAGGTTTAAAAGCAATGAAATATGAGCATGATTTTGTTTTAAAGCTGTTTATCTTTCTCATTGTCTTTTTTTATTTCAGTCACAACACTCAAGTCTGCAGACGGCTGAGAGTCGGTGACAGTTGCACAAACACAAACACTCATTTGAAACCCTAAATAGTCGGAGTGGTTAAAACCAAAGCGAAACAGCCGCCCACACGCTGTCCCCAAACTAAGAGTTACTGTACGGAGACGATCAGTCACACCTGAACCAGGAAAACACGACTCGCTAACAATGTTGTGAAGTGATTTTTGAGGTTGTAGCTTCCTCATTTAAGACATACAGTATGTTTCTATGTATGTTCATGTGCTCTGCTGCAGCTGAACAAATGCTCATCCTGCCACTGTGCATCAACTGACAACTTTTTTATTTTTATTTCCTATTTGAGGGCACGAGAACATAATTCAAAATCAACATCTATACTCATTTAAGGGCCACATATACGCAACCTAATATGATCTCAAGTCGGCCGGAATAATAAAACTATTGTGTAATTACCTACAAATAATGAATAATATATCGTAACTTTACAATAATAAACCATCTATTTACAAAACAGATAAACAGCCTGAGATGACTTAAGAAAAATGAATGCAATTTCAACAATATTTTGTCTTTTACAGATTAGTTTTACAGAGAAGTTGAGGATTTATGTTTGATATGTTTCCAGTTTTTGTGTTATGTTGATTTTTATTTCTTTTAGTCATGTTCCTTTTTGCTTGCCAAACTGAATTTCATTGTGAAATTACAATGACAATAAACATCCTTATGTCCCTTATGTCTAATATATGAATTTTTGGGTTAGGGTTAGTATAAATAAATATGACCACAATATGTATTCAGTTGTATTCATGGTCAGGGTGGAAAAAAACAAACATCTGAAGCAGGATTTCATGAAGTCAGCTCCTCACAGTTTAACCTGGCATTATACTTATAAAAGTAAGCAAAGTTATCCAGTGTGTTGGATAAGACCCCTTGTTGGACCGGTTCTGGCCCACAGGCCACATGTTTGACACCCTAGATTTAGTAAGAAAGTAAAACTCTATTTATGCAGCACCACACAGATAATACAAAATGCTTTACATCAACATCAGCACACAAAGTAAAAGAGAACTACAAAAATAAAAATACATACAAGAATACATACAAACACAGAAATCATACAGCAGCGTCCAGGTTCTTTACAATATAAAAGTAAAACAACATCTGTATCTATCTATTCTGCACAAATGAATGTTTTAAATATCACAATATGTATTCACTTTTTTTCTCAGATTCATGGTCAGGGTGGAAAAAAACAAACATCTGAAGCAGCATTTTGCATTAAGTCAACTCCTCACAGTTTAATAATTTAATCTGGCATTATACTTTGCAAAGTTATCCAGTGTGCTTAATAAAGACCCCTTGATGGGCCACAGGCCGCATGTTTGACACCCTAGATCTACTAAGAAAGTAAAACTTTATTTATGCAGCACCACACATACAAATACAAAGTGCTTTACATCAACATCAGCACACAAAGTAAAAAAAAGAACTACAAAATGAAAAATTCAGAAATCATACAGCAGCCAGTCACCACATTATCAAAGGTTATGTCTGCGTCCAGGTTCTTTACAATATATCAATAAAACAACATCTGTATCCATCTATTCTGCACAAAAGATGATTTTTTGTTGTTGTTTTTTAAGGATTTCAAATGATCCAAATGAACCAAAATGATGCCACAAGACCCAATTTAACCAGAATACACAGCAGATATTAGAAGACGTCCCATATATAAATGTATAAATACAACATCAGTGTCCTCAAAAACCTGCAACAGGTGACAGAAGTTACAAATTGATTATTCAGATATTTGTCTCATTATTGTGATGCTTCAGTGTGACAGTAGAAATCATTGATGAGCTGCTGTCAGTCATGTGATCTGAGGACCAGCAGAGTCTGGCTTGGCCCTGAAGTAGTGGTCACAGTTGAGGACGGGACAGTCAGTAAACGGCAGCCTGTAGTCGTAGAACACGGCGGCCCCTGCAGGAGTTTCCTCCGCTCCTCCTTTGAAGCCAGACTCCTCCAGTGATCTCGCTGGGGGCAGACGCACCTCCTCCTTGGGCGTCCTGCTCCGGAAAACCTCCAGTCTGGAGCTCTGGATCCCGACCCGATCCTGGATCAACCGGATCAGACTGTAAACTTTGCTGCTGCTCAACAAAACCACCTCAAAGTTCCCTGGATGAGCCGCAGCAAAGTCGAAGGGAATCTGTCTGACGCTCAGACGAATGAACCTGAAGTTAAAATCAGATTTTACATCAAACAGTTCATGTGTTTCTGTTTTTGGGGTTTTAAGAATCAGAATAGAGACCTGAGAAGTTATTTAAAGTGTGGCTGTAATTAAAGGTTTTACAAATGAACTCAACCTGACAGGTTTGATAAATCATCTCATATTATTACAGCTGTACACTGCAGTGAAGTTACAACTGTACATGTTTTACAAGAAGACCTTAAAGTGCAAAACAAAACTTAATTTAAAAAAAGTATCTTTTCATTATTATTATTTTGCTGTATTTAAAGTGTCCTTTGGTTACATAAAAGGCATGTAAATTAAATGTATTATTAGAATTATTATTATTGTTATTACTTTAGAAAATCAATAGTTTTTCTTGAACACAGTATTTCGACAAAGGAAACAATTTTTTGTATTTTTTTCCTACCATATCAGCCTGAATTAAATTTTTTCTCCTGAAAATGAATATGTAAATATGAAACTGTAATATGTATTCACAATACTGCCTTCTAGCTTCTGCCTAGACAGTGTTAGATTATAGGTTGTTTGTAGTTGTTTGTTGCTAGGCTAGCGCAAAATTTCAGACAAACACAACAAAACCAAAAACTTGATGCGTTTTCAGTTTTCTAGCTTTTCCGAAATGTTTTGTTTTACACCTCTAGGCCACCGTACATTCATCTTATAAAACATGAAATACTTTAATCATAGAAGAATGTAAAACTCAAATTTGTGCTAGCCTCCCAGTTTATGTCCAAGTGCAATACACTTAATACTTAATATTTAAATCTACACACTTAATATTTATTTTACACACTCAGTATATATATATATATATGTATATGTTTCTTTTACTTCTTATTTTTATGTTTCCTTTACTTCTTATTTCATTTTTCTTGTGTGCTGCTTTTCTACCTTGACAATTGTATTGTAATGCTGCTGGATCCACAATTTCCCTGAAGGAACCTGCCCAAAGGGATCAATAAAGTTTTATTTAAGTCTAATTCTAGCTCACAGTCACACAATCAGACTCTGAGTTTTACTTAATTCATTTTTTCTTTAGTTTTTTTTTCTTCAGTTTTGTTGTTTTCTGATTTGTTTAAATGTGTTTGGCACCTCGGGGCCACCGTAGAAAAAAAGGCTTCAACAATGCTCTTTGGAGTTATAGTGTATCTGTGAAACTTTCCCAACAAGATAAGCTCAATACATTTTTCTTATCTTCAAAAC
Organism: Scomber scombrus; assembly: GCF_963691925.1. Taxonomy (NCBI): domain Eukaryota; kingdom Metazoa; phylum Chordata; class Actinopteri; order Scombriformes; family Scombridae; genus Scomber; species Scomber scombrus. The sequence goes on along the minus strand of NC_084987.1, from coordinate 4,918,481 downwards.
TTCTTATATTTGATCCTACTGTCGCATTTGTTTTCTGAAACACTGTGATTTGCACTTCGGGGCCACTGTATAAAATCATTGTCACCCATTTAAATCTTAAAAAAGTTAAATAAAGTAAACTCCAGCAAACTCAGTATCATCATCTTGTGTGGCAGTACTAACTAAACGTGATGCCAACCAGGTCACAAAAGGTAACGACTTCTATCTAAAAAGGTCAACGTGAGGTCGTCTTTGTTTACGAAGCTGCTCGGTCTACATGTGGTCTGAAGTAGTATTTGTAACGTTAAGTGTCCGACTCCCGGGAGGTGAGTGGAGGGTGATTTACTGCTGATAGCCGAGGGGTCCGAAATAACTCCTGGCCTGGTTAACCTCAGACACCGAGGTTCGGTCGCAGCAGTTTATGTCTGTCAACGCTGCCCCGAAAAGTTTGTCAAGAGCAGCTCGGTTTGTTCCAGTTGAGCCACAGAGACTGTTGAAACTGCTTCTGGGACGTATTTAGTGATTATGTGGCTTCATTTGACGTAACGGTGGAACAAAGTGCAGCTCTTTCTATTTATTCTACGAGTTCTGTTGTTGTTGTCTGTGTCGAGCAGTTGGTGGAAGAAAACACTGAGGTACTGCGTTCGAACTGCTTTAACCCTCATGTCGTCCTCCCGGGTCAAATTGACCCCGTCTGTTTTGACTGTTCCTTCTTTCCTTCCTTCCTTCCTCCCTCTTTCTTTATTTTTCCTTCCTTCCTCCCTCCCTCCTTACTCCCTTCCTTCCTTCCTTCCTTTCTCCCTCCCTCCCTCCCTCCTTACTCCTTTCCTCCTTCCCTCCCTCCCTCCTTACTCCTTTCCTTCCTTCCTTCCTTCCTTCCTTCCCTCCTTCCTTCCTTCCCTCCCTCCCTCCTTCCCTCCCTCCTTCCTTCCTTTCTTCATTCCTTTCTGCCTTCCTTCCTTCCTTCCACCCTCCCTTCTTACTCCTTCCCTTCCTTTCCTTCCTTCCTCCCTCCCTCCTTTCCTTCCTTCCTTCCTCCCTCCCTCCCTCCTTACTCCTTTCCTTCCTTCCTTCCTTCCTTCCTTCCTTCCTTCCTTCCTCCCTCCCTCCCTCCTTACTCATTTCCTCCTTCCCTCCCTCCCTCCTTACTCCTTTCCTTCCTTCCTTCCTTCCTTCCTTCCTTCCTTCCTTCCTTCCTTCCTTCCTCCCTTCCTCATCCCTTCCATCCTTCCTTCCTTGACTGGAGGACAACAGGAGGGTTAAAAGTAAAAGTACACAAGTATTACTAACTAAAAGTCTCATTTTGCAGAAATATTACTTTATGATATTATGTTGATACTTTAAATCCCACAATTTAACATTTATAGGCAGTATGCAAACATTTAATTAACTGTTTAAAATCCTAAACAGGCAATTTTAAGTGTTTATTAACGTACAGTATTTGTCATTAAGTTTATACGGCAGCCTCCTCTCATGGCAGCCTGCAGTAGGAGTTATATAGTGTTGACAAATATATAAATAAACACTTGTATCTGCTTACAATTAAGTGAAATATCACTGGCGGAGCTAATTATATATACGGTTTAGTACAGTGGTTCCCAACCTAAGGGTCGAGCCCCTCTAAAAGGGTCACAAGATAAAAGTGATGGGTCATGAGATGATTAAAGGGGGGAAAAGTTAAGTTTTTTGGATTTGTCTCTAATCTTAATGGGTTTTTTGTGAAATTTTGACTCATTTTACCTTCTCTGGATGTCAAACAGTTACTGAGACGTTTAAAGGTGAAATGTCTCTTTGGTGGAACTCATAACAACTCACAGACATCTGAAAACTTGACCGAACACGGTTTTTTCTAAGGTGTCATGAGTCATATATAAGTTTATCATGTCTTCTTAAATGTAAAATTGTTAACTCTTTAGATTATGATCCACAATTTACAGCCTATTTATTCCCAATCTGGCATTTAGAGGGAATATTTATATTTTACTTGCTCATGTTGTATTGAATTAGAAAAAGTACCTGGTATTTTAGGTATATAGTTTAACACTTTTAATCGTATTTAAATTGCCATGTGTTGCTTTTATATCTTATGTTGATAATAATAATAATAATAATAATAATAATAATAATGCATTTTATTTAAAGGCGCCTTTCAAAGCACTCAAGGATGCATGTTATGTTTTATGTAAAGCACTTTGAATTGCCTTGTTGCTAAAATGAGCTATACAAATAAACTTGCATTGCCTATAGTGAGGTTAGTTACTTAAAAATGCCTTATATGAATTCTTATTAACTACATTGTTCCTTTTAGTCCTTAACCCCACATCTTGTTGCCTTGTGCCTAAATGTATATATGGGTTTGTACTGTACTGGAACTAATAACACTGTAAATTGTAGAATAATTCAACTGTAATTTGCCTGTTTATAATCTAAAGCGTTAGCATAAAGTCTTAATCTGAGACGTAACTATAAACTGCTGCTGTCAGATAAATAGAGTGTAAGTAAAAAGTCCAATATTTTCCTGTGAAATTTAGTGGAGTTGAAGTAAAAAAGCATGAAAATAGTATCTCAAAGTACCTAAAAATTGCACTTAATTACACGTCTTAAATATACTTTCCACTTTCCACCACTGTTTTTGAGAGGAGTCGTCTCCTCAGTGGTTTCCCAGCTGATCTCTGTCTTTTGTTTGTGTTCATGTATAAATGTACCTGTCCTTTTCAGAGTTTAACAGTCTCAGGTGACGGTGAACACTTTGTTCCAGACAGGAAATGTCCTCAGTCACAGCTGCTCCTCGTCTTTTCATAAAGTCTTCCTCTGATATTTGTGTCTCGAGCTCGGCAGCATCTTTCAGTCTTTAATGACAACAATAAAACAGCCATAGTTATATAAAAAGAAAAGATATAGACACTCAAAACACAGAAAATAGTTTGTCTTACTTTGATCTCTGTACTTGTCCGCTCAAGTTTTGGTAACTGATCATGTTATCGGCGGTCTTCAGCAGCTGAGTCAGCATGTGGAGCTGAAACTGCTGACAGGGGACGCCCAAGTCCATCAGACCTACAAAACCAGAGACACGGGGGTCAATGAAGGCCGACTGTTAAAAATAATGATGTTTCATGATGTGAGAACGCTGTGATTAAAGTCTGGTTAGATTTAGGCTAAAAAAAATCAGTGATAAAGAAAGATCATGGTTTGGGTTACAAGATCATTTGTAATGTGGTGTGGGTTTATAGTTACTATTTAGGATACTCTTATTGTCATGGCAACAGTAAACACAACGACAATTGTAGTTAAGGTATTTAAAAAGCCGTCCCTGTTGCAGTTGGAAACAGGAAACACAACCGCAGCCTCCTCTAGTAAAGTCCACTAATTTAACTTTTTGCAAGTTAGGATCTAACCAGCCGCCGTCTGAATTGCGCCACTTCTGCGGGTTGTAATTACGACACTATGGCCACTAGATGGCGCCTGTCACTGAAATGCATCTATAGGTCGTTATTCGCGACTGACATTACGACCTACTGTGTTGTTGTTTTTTGGGAGGACGGGCTCTGTAGATCATTATGGGACTCTGTTTGGAACCCACATTTGTTTAGATTCCTTTATTCCTTTTTCATTTGGTTAGTTAGTCTTAAAAACAGGATTTATTAACATTTTCTTGGAGTTTTTTCAACTGTAAATCATGTTAATGCATCCAAACAGCCTCACAGTTTATAAATTTAGTCATGTGGTTTCCATCCCCATATGCATAATAAAAATGTAATCTAATGTAATGTAATGTGATCTAACTGAAGATGGGTTTGATTTACAACCTTTTGCATATTTATGTGTGATGACTTACAGTAAGTGTAGTTTGGTGGTTAAACTGAAAAAAAAGCAGTCTGAAACCCTTTATGTTTGGTTACCAAGTCTTTGAAACAGGACTTCTTAACATTTTCTTGGAGTTTTTTCAACTGTAAATCATGTAAATAAATCCAAATAGCCTCCCACTTTATAAATATACATCTGGAAATGTGCATACTATGTCCCCGTTTAACTATACTGAAGAAAAATAGCAGTAGATGTGTATATGCGTCTAATAGAAGTCTAAAGCTTGTGATGTGGTTTCCATCCTCATATGCATGATACAAATTGTATCTAACTGAAAATGGGTTTGATTTACTGCCTTTGATGTGATTCTTTTCTTTGTGGATATTTACGAGTGAGGACTTCAGTGTAATTTGGTGGTTAAACTAAAAAAAAAGTTAGTTTCATACCACCTACTGTTGTTTTTTTTCGGTGAGGTAATTCCCTCTGAATCACAGTCTACACCTCACAGCTTTTATCCTGCAGGTCTGAGCCAATCCAAGTATAGTTTACTCTGTGCGTCTGAAGTTTGACGGACAAAAGGAACATTGTCCCGCTTGCTCTTATCTTCGAGGGGGGGATGAAAGCTCTCCAGGAAATGAGCCCCACTGCTCGCATTATCAAAAGTCTGATTCACGGCACTCTCCATTAAAAATCCTCAGCACAACCACACTGTTGGCATTTGCTTAACACTGACTCATATATCCCTCTTTTTAATCTCTCTTTCACGCGTATCTGACATTCAGAAAGGAGCTGGATTGAGGTCAATTGTGATTTCCCACAGCTTCTTACCAAGCTCGAAATCCTTCAAGTTGACAGATCCATTTCTGTTTGCGTCACTGCGGCTGAAATTCTGATCCACCTGCTCCTGATGATCAGAAAACCACCTGATCATCTCGACCAGGAAGCTCTCGAACTCTGGTATGTTGGATCTAAAGGTCTGAGAGGTTTTATCCATGGAAACCTTCAAAAATGATTAATACAAGTCAGTAGAAGAAGCCTCAAAAACTACAAAAACCTTCAATGTCAGTTAATTTGTTGGATACATTTTTACTTTTCAACATTTTTTTTAGGTTTAACCCTCCTGTTGTCCTCGAGTGAAGGAAGGAAGGGAGGAAGGAGGAAGGAAGGGAAGAAACGAGGGAGGAAGGGAGGAAGAAGGGAAGGAGGAAGAAGGAAGGAAAGGAGGGAGGGAGGAAGGAAGGAAGGTAGGAGGGAGGGAAGGAAAGGGGGAAGGAAGAAAGGAAAGAGAGAGGAAGGAAAGAAAGACAAGAAGGGAGGGAGGGAAAGAAGGAGGGAGGGAGGAAGGAAGGACAGAAGGAAGGAAGAAAGGGGGATGGAGGAAGGAAAGAAGGAATGAAGGAAGGAAGGAGTTAGGGAAGGAAAGGAGGAAGGAAGAAAGGAAGGGAGGAAAGAGAGGAAGGAAAGAAAGACAAGGAGGGAGGGAGGAAGGAAAGACAGAAGGAAGGAAGAAAGGGGGAAAGAAGGAACAGTCAAAGCAGACGGGGTCAATTTGACCCGGGAGGACGACAAAAAGGTTGAATGATCCAGTATTTAAAATATGTATCCTCTACATAAGACTGACTCCTTCTTTACACACCTTTTTATGGTTTTTCTTGCGTTTTGGAGGCCGCTGCTTTTTCTTCTTCATGATGGCCCGCGTGTGAAATCTCTCATCCAAGACGAGGGAGGAAGGAAGCAGCACTCAGCTCTGTGTTTACAGGAGATATGAGGTCGATCACTGGTGTCAAGTTGCTCTCGCTCATGGTGCAAACAACAGATAAAATACTGACGTTCCTTTGCTGGAAGAAGAATTTACCGGAGGGTGTTGGTTTGTTTTTCCATAATCCTCCAGTTCAAAGTGTCAGTTTGACACTAATAAATAATTATAGCTGAATGTAAAGGTCAGTTTCAATTCGGCAAACAAGACTATTACTGACTTTATAAAGCTGAAAGTTAAAAATGAATAAAGCAGTTTCTAACTTTTATTGTGTCAGATGGACCACAGCTGTCACAAGATGTACCACATTTATTTCATCCATCACTTTTGGCTGTTTAAAACCATTTACCTTTTACTTTTTAGCCACATTACACTTTATTTGACCATTTTTAGCTGAACTGTTTCAACTTCTATACGATTTACGAGAAGTGTTCACACACTCTCGATATGTGATGCTCAGGTGTTACAGCTGACTCAATGTGAAATGACATGTGATATTCAAACATGTCATTTCTATTTTTTCACATTAGTTGAGCCTCTCCACAATCTTTCCACGAACCCCAAACAAGTAAAGTCTAGACTACATGGAGCCTGGATGTTTTATTGTACAGTCGATCGGATGTAGTTACTAAACCAGTTATGTGTGTTAACCTGTGACTGGACACACACTGTAAAATAGTTAAAGAGGTGTAGGCGGCCTGATTCACAGTGTCGTTAAGTGATTAGTCCTGCTTAAACCCCCCAGATACCACCAAGAGTGACAAAAGGGAAGAATAGTCTCGATAGTTTAGCGATGGCTCATCCTTCCTGCTCATCTTGAACAATGAAAGCAGGAAACAAAGCAATGGTGACCAGTTTAAACATGACGAGGGTGTTCACTGCTGTCTGTGTGCTTCCTTCCAGCCTTGTGACTGGGACATTTACTGGGAGCTGAGGGGACGGGGAGGAGGAGGAGGGGGCAGAGGGCTGGTTCCTGAGATCCCAGCCCCTCCCTCAGACAAGACAGGAAATCCCGTCTGGAGACGAAGGTGTACGGGGAAAGACTCGCTTTGACTGGGAGGAAAGCCTGTCAGGATAGCCTTTCAGTTTGATTTATAGGCAGCTGTGACAGAAGTATTCATACACTTAATTAAAAGTAGAAATACCACAATGAAAAAACACTAATATACAAATATTCATTGTCATTCATACTTGCTTTTACAGGTTTATATTATTATCAAACATTTGGAGATCTGGAGAAAATGATGCATTTGAGGCACAAAAGTTTTTATCTGACAAGTTTAACACTTTAAACAAGGTGGAAGAAGTATTCAATGCTACTTTTACTTAAGTACAATTGGCATGAAGCAATACAAGTTAAAGTCCTGCATTGAAAATGTCACTAAAAATATGATAAGCTGAATGTTTTTTTAAGTATCACAAGTAAAAAATACTCATATTTCAGTTCAAAAGGCTCTTGTGGGTGTTATATAATCAACTATTATTCCTGAGGCATGACGGTCTAAGTATAAATTCACTGTTATAACTGATTGAGATGCTAATTTGAACTATTTTGCATACTGTTGAATGATATTTTTGTCCATAATTTACTTAAATGATCGTCAAAATTGTTACAGATCTCAGGAAGCAACGGTGGAAGTCTTCCTTGAGTAGAAGTTTCACAACTGCAATATAAAAAATGATAAATCACAAAAGTCCTGCACTCAAAATGTCACTTAAGTCACATTCGCTATGTCACTATACTTCATGCATTATATTATTACTAGTAATGAGTTAATTTTTAAGGAGCAGTGGTGCTAATTATAACTATTCTATGTATCTATGTTACTATATATTCATGTTTTGTATGTAAAATCTTAATCTTTAACATAACTAGTGACTATAATTGTCTGATAAATGTAAAAACAATATCAACCTCTGAATAGCCTTTAAGTTGATGCTCAGAGTGAGTTCTTTATTTGAGTAAATGGACTTTACTTTCCTCAACTGCCTGTCAATTAATGCGACAGCGCAGAGAGCTCTGAGGCTTGAAGGGGATGACATGTTTCATGCTCAACATGAGGTGAGTATAATCCCTGCTTATGTGGACAGCAGCTCTATCAGGAAGGTCATATCTGCAGTATTAGCTCCTCAGCTGAGCGTTTCTTTATCTTTAAGCTGCCAGAATAATAAATCAGCTGGTTTGTCTCATCTGCACAGATCACAGTGAGTTTAAGACTTCCTGTAGTCTCTCAGAGCTGTGCTACAGTTGAGCTCATTAAGTTTGGTTACAGCGCCCTCTGTTGGTTCACAAAAGAGCTGAGCACCACCGGAGGATCCCCCAGGTTTGTTTTTATAAATAACAAATCTAGTGGTGGTAGAAGTATTTAGACCCTTTACTTCAGTTTATTATGAGTGATGTAGTATGCAGTATTACAGTAAAAGTACTGCAGTATTATGAGTGATGTAGTATGCAGTATTACAGTAAAAGTACTGCAGTATTATGAGCGATGTAGTATGTAGTATTACAGTAAAAGTACTGCAGTATTATGAGTGATGTAGTATGCAGTATTACAGTAAAAGTACTGCAGTATTATGAGTGATGTAGTATGCAGTATTACAGTAAAAGTACTGCAGTATTATGAGTGATGTAGTATGCAGTATTACAGTAAAAGTACTGCAGTATTATGAGTGATGTAGTATGCAGTATTACAGTAAAAGTACTGCAGTATTATGAGTGATGTAGTATGCAGTATTACAGTAAAAGTACTGCAGTATTATGAGTGATGTAGTATGCAGTATTACAGTAAAGTAGTGGTTTGGTCCCTCTGACTGATATTTTATTATATATGACATCATTAGATTATTAATAGTGAAGCATCAGTGTTAGAGCAGCATGTTACTGTTGGAGCTGCTGGAGGTGGAGCTAGTTTACACTACTTTATATACAGTTAGCTAGTTTAGTCCAGTGGTTCCCAACCTAGGGGTGGGGCCCCTCCAAAGGGTCAGCAGATAAATGTGAGGGGTGGTGAGATGATTAATGGGAGAGGAAAGAAGAAAAAACTAAGTTCTGATTCACAAATGTGTTTTCAGTTTTTGGATTTTTTCTCTAATCTTTGATTTCTGCTGAAATATTGGATCATTTGAACATTTATTGAAATGAAAGCATGTGAGAAGTTTCCAGGGAAAAATCACTACTTGGTGGAGCTGTTAACAACTCATAGACATCTGAAATGTGAGCCGACTACACACTGCTTTTTGGTTTCATCTTTAACAATGTGTTGTATTTTAAAAGCTTGTTATATTATCCATTGTGTCAAATCTTCATCTGAAAAGTAACTAAAGCAGTCAAATAAATGAAGTGGAGTAGAAAGTACAATATTTCCCTCTGAAATGAAGCGGAGTGGAAAGTAGCATTAAAGGAAATACTACAGTAAAGTACAACTACCTCAAACTTGTTTTAAATACAGTACTTGTATAAATGTTCTAAGGTACTTTCCTTTACTATCTATAATCACAAATGCACAGTGATTTAATCATTTTTTAACTGTGCCAAACATGAATTCATAGTTAATTAATGCCTTAAAATCATCATTCAATCATGAATCATGTTTCAATAATGCATGACTGCAGTTACGCATGTCTCGCTCTCTTATTATATCGTGTTCCCAGAATATTTAAAAGGTCAGTACTCTCAGCTCTCAAACATAAAGATGAATCATTAAACTAATCAGATAAAAAAAAAAGGTCCATTAGTGGACAAGCTTTTGACTGTAGTGCTGTTTCATTGCTGTTTTTTTATTTCTCCAAAAAGTCAAATTCAATAAAAACATGCAGTACTTAAAATTAAATCAAATATCGACCCATATTTATGTATTTTCTACCAAATGTCTGAACTTTGAGCAGTTTTTTAGACAATGATGGAAGAAGTAAAAACTTGATTATATACTGTATATATACTTTTTGCATATATATATGTAACTTTATATTCATTGTATAGATCAGGGGTGGCGAATCATGTGCCATGGAGAGCCATGTGTATGCAGGTTTTCCTTCCAATCAAACACTTCAACAGGTGATTTCACTGATTAACACAGCTTCAGCCACAGAGGTGTGTTAATCAGTGAAATCACCTGTTGAAGTGTTTGGTTGGAAGCAAAACTCTCCATGGCACATGGTTCACCACCCCTGGTATAGATAATATAGTTTATATTTTTAATTTCTTCTTTAATGGTACTTGTAGAATTTTTCTAATGCATTCCCAACTTGGTTATTTAATTCTATTGTAATTTTAAAATATTATAATATTTTGTACATTACTTATGTGTGTAGTGTGGACGGGGCTGCAACTGCATGTCATTGTGCTATCCTTTATTGTATAATGACAATTAAAATGAAACCTGAATTTAACTGTTGCACAGTATTAACATGACAATCTCATTAATGTGTAATCAGCATTTTAAAGTTGTAACTGGTTAAAATGCATTGTGATTTAGGTTAAAAATGTAAATATTGTCAACAAATCATCTGAAAAATAGCTTTTAAGTACATGTAAGATAGTAAAAAGTAGAATATTTTCCTTCTGTGATGTAGTGAAGTAGAAGTATAAAGAGGAATAAAGTAGAAATAATAGATTTACTTTAAACTATCATCAGGACACTATAAGTATTCACTGAAACATTAGATAATAATTTAAACATCACTTCTTATGAATCAGTGAGACATCAGCAGAGGTGGATGGCACAGACAGGATCATGTTTGACCTGTAAAAGTTCAGTGAGTATATATAAAGTGAATATGACTCACATGTCATCAGTATTCATCCAGGCTGGACCTCTCCGTCTCTCTATTGAACGTCTCTCGTCTCTTTTTGAAGTTCAACCTATTGAGAAGTTTCTTGTTTCCTCTCTTGTGCAGTCCTTGAATCACTCTGTTGACAGGTCACCATGGGAACGGGACCTTCAAACATGCAGTGATTTATTAAGAGACAGGCGACAAGAACCAGATCCACACACACAAGATCTTTGTGTGAGGTAGACAGCAGTAAAAGAAAAAGAGAAAAAACAAAAAGCAGAAGAAAAGTTAAAAGTTGAGGGTCCGCAGAGTAAATAATGGGTGTGTTACCACTTCTGTCCACCAGGTGTCACTAAACACAGGCTCATGTTTGATTCTGGGGTCAGAAAAGTTTTTCCTGAAGCCATTTATCATCTGTTAGAGGACAATTAGTGCATGTGCAGTATGTCTTTTCTCTTCTACTGATTTCATAATTTCTCACATCAATCTTTCTTTTTTTACTTAGGTACTCAGTAGCTTTTAATGGCTGCACTTACATTAATCCCCTTTTACATAGATATAGATAGAGATAGAGATAGATAGATAGAATCTGTGTGTAAGATAAAACATAAAAGGGATAGTTCAACATTTTGACTAATTATCCTTTAGAAACAATCTCTATAGTCATATGAGTAGGTTAAATACCTTTAAATTATCAGTGTCTGTTGTGGTGTTCACTGAGCAGCTCACGTGTGTACCCCACGGATCTCAATAAAACAGGCACTGATAATTAAAGGTAATGTAAGTCCTCATATGACTGTAGGGATTATGTTAATAGGTGAATTTGACAACGTTTTGAGCCATGTCTGCAATTTGGTATTTTCTATATGGACTATGTAATAAGTTCTATTATGCAATAACAAGATTTAAGTGAATATTGACATGAAAATGCAATGAACAAATAGTAGTTCTGATATACAATTTTCATGAATCTTGCAGAACCAATGAGGCACCCTGTGGCCTGCTCATGCTGCCGGAGCCTAGTTGGTTGCAGGGTCTGCATTAAGCAGTGGGTGGCCCTGGAGCCCAGCTGCCCGAAGTGCCGGGATGGGGACTTTGCAGCTAAAATGTAGGAGCTTTTTTTTTTTTTTTTTTTTGCAGTAGTGACGTTTCGAGCCGAAGATCTTCTTCAGATTTCTTCAATTGAAAAAACCTCAGTCTGATGTTAATCATATTCATAAAGTTCATATTTACATGTTTCTGGGAATTACTCGTGGAGAAATAGTGCTAAATATCACGATCAAGCAAAATGCTCAGTAATCTTGCTGATAAATGAATAACAAAGTAAGGTTACTAACAAGTAATGTATCACTACCAACTTTGCATAACTGAATACCTCCAAATAAATGTATTTTACTGACCTCGTATTATTTTAGGACTCTTAATAATCTCTCCTGAATGATCTGATCATACTTAAGACGAGGAAAAACATGGAACATTAAAACTGAGAAATCACCCAAAAGGTATTGAAGATCTAACAACCCAAAGTAAGACAACAGAGATGCATTTGATCGCATAAACTAAAGTGCAATTCATATCCAGTCCAACTATAAGCAGCTCCATATGTGGAAATACAAGAAACAAGAAACAGCAGACCCCTCTGACAGTGATGCCCTGTTAAAAATAGGATAGTAAAAGATTTTTGAGAGAAGATAAAGTTAGACAAGCCCGTTACATGACTAAATGCAGCAAAGACAAAGGAGATAATCCTGGACTTCAGGCGGAAACAGAAGTCATTTGTCTATCACCCCATCACCATCAATAGTGAGACAGTGGAGGTTGTGCAGAACATCAAATACCTCGGGGTCAACATCAGCCATGACCTGACCTGGACCGTCAACACCACGATGACGGCCAAGAAAGGACTTCAAAGGCTTCACTTCATGAGGTGCTTGAAGAGGGCACGCCTCCCACAACAGCTGCTGGTGAGCTTTTAGTCAATCCTCACGTAATGCATCACAGCAGAGAACAGGAAAGCTCTCCAGCGCATCATCAAGACTGCAGAGAGGATCATCAGCACTCAGTTCCCCAGACTAGAGGACATCTTCAAGACCCGCATGCATCCGGAAGGCTAAAAGCATTACCAGAGACAGAACACACCCTGGACACTGCTTCTTTGCCCCCCTGCCCTCAGGAAGGCGCTACAGAACACTGAGCGCCCGCACAACAAGACTAAAAAACACTTTCTACCACAGTAATGAGCCACTGACAAGGATGAAGACAGCATCAGCTAAGAAATCAGAGAAAAAAGACGCATCAACCAGGTCTAATGGCACAAATAAGAAGAATGCAGACTTGAAAACAGATGATAGCTCTGACAATGAGCCTTTGAAAAAGATGGTTGAAGTGGCCTCCAAAACTGCAAAAAAGCCTTCCTCTGTGCCTCTAAAAAAATCTGTTGAAACGAAGAAAGAGGCAGCAGATGATGATGTTAGTTCAGACGATGAGCCTGTAACTGAAGTTGCCAAGAAAATAAAGTCCCAACATCAGGCAAAGTCACCTAGAAAAGCTAATCTGGTTACAAAATCCAAAAGGAACTCTGACAGGAAAAAGGTTAAATATTCAGAGTCTTCCAGTGACAGGTCAGATTATGAGCCACTGGCAACAAAGAGGAAAAAGAAGATGACTGCTAAAGAGCTCGGATGACGAACCTTTGATTAATCTTGTGAAAATGACCCACACAAAAACAAGGGTTTTAACCCCGAAGAAGAGGGCCACACCTGCCAAACAGCCAAGAAAGAAGACTTCAGCTGATTTGTCAAGCAACAGTTCAGATGATGAACCCTTAATCAAAGCAGCTAGACACCCACAAGTGACCAAAATCTTGAGAATAATACTTGACAGGTGTGATGTTGAAGAAGCCGGGGCAACAGGTAGCCTTAACAAAACCAGAACAGAAAGATAGATTGCTGAAGATCCCACAAAGGAAGAGTCAGGCGGCCTTGAAGGAATCACCAGAATTTTTGGTAAAAATCGTATCTCTCCTCACTATCCGCGCTGAAAAAAAGTCCGCTCTCAATACACAGCCTGGGCTCTGAGATTCAGACAAGGAACCGCGGACACAACGGTGTGGTTTTCTAACGGCGGAGGGACAGACGGAGACTTGGTGGAGGACCGGAGAGTGAAGGCTGACGCTGATCTGCCGGACAGGTAAAACATCAGCTCTGCTGCTTCACATGAACTGTAACGTTACCTGCTGAGATTCAGCTGTGTATCTGGTGTTTGTTCACTGCTTTCAAACTGTTTACAGTCATGAAGACATATAATCACAGGTTTGCTATCACATTATTTGGAGTGCTATGTTATCCTTAGCTTCAACTCTGGTCACTGTAGTTGTGTAAAATCAACCTGAACAGCTAACTCCTGCTAGTTTTTGAAAAACGTGTCAGGGCAGTTAAACAAGCACGAATATAGTCATACGACACACCGTTTTGTTCAGAAGAAGCTCAGCTATTGAGCCAGCACAATTTACAGCTCAACAAAACACAAGTCAAACACCGAGCAACTGATTAAGCCATTAGCAAAAACGCTCCTCCGTGTAAGCACTGCGCATGCCCGCAGTCACCGCAGTCCTCGTATCTTTAATTTCACGATATCCACACAAACTACACGTCAAATAAAAGCTGAGATTTCACTGATTCCAGCAGTGTAACTCCCATTACTGTCCGACCAAAAAGTCGCGGAATAAACCGTCAAAGAAGAATCCAAACAAACTTCCCATTGTAAATTTAAACCTTCGCTGTTTTTATAGTGTGATGTGTTGTGTCTAGTTGGGGTCACCAATAGAGGGTGCTGCAACATTGTTGTTCTCGTGTGTTACGCAGTGTCTTTACCGAAGAAGACTAGCTGAGAGCTAAGTTACACAGCAGCAGTGAAGCACGTGCTAGTGTATTGTTCATGAAGACCTATATTGAATAAACGGTTAAGTAAGGCCCCATGTGTATTGGCGCTTTTCCACTACACAGTTCCAGCACGACTCGACTCGCCTCGGTTCTTTTTGCGTTTCCACTAGGGAAAGTACCTGGTACCTGGTACTTTTTTAGTACCTGCTCTGGTGAGGTTCCAAGCGAGCCAAGCCGGTACTAAAATGTGACGTCGACACACTGCTGGCCGCTGATTGGTCAGAAGAGTTGTCGCTGGAAGAGTCATGAGCCGTCCGGCATTTTTAAATACCAGCAGCAGCGTTACAACCATAGTTACAGCCATACGTCTCACTTTTCTTGCTTTGTGTGAGATAAAAAGCCACATAAAGCAGCAAGTGCTCCACTGCCTCAATGTCCTCCATTGTTTATGTGTTTTGTGTCGCGTATAAAACAAAGTCACGGCAGTTTCGCGGAGCCGTGCTATGACGACCCCGCCCACGTTGAGTAGGTACTTTTTTGTAATGGAAAAGGAACCGTGCCGAGTCGAGGCGAGGCGAGTCGTGCTGAAACTGTGTAGTGGAAAAGTGCCATAAGTTACACGCAGGCAGGGAGTTCTGGTCCTGTGAAATGATGCCAACGCGGAAGTAACTTAAAACTGCATTCTATCAAAAGGCCACCAGGGGGCGACCGTTTTGTCGGTGTCAAAAGGACTTCCGTCTCTATACAAGTCAATGGAGAATTCACCAACTACTCACTTGATTTATAACCTCAGTAAACGTTTTCAAAATGTGTTTATTGTCTCAATCGCTAGTTTAAAGTATAAGTATAAGTAGAATCCGTGTTTTTATTTTTCCCGGCATGCACCGGAAATTTTCAAGATGGCGCTGCCCAGATCCGAAACTATTCGCTTCCAAGCAGCAGTCCACAAACCAATGGGTGACGTCACGGATGTTACGTCCATTTTATATACAGTCTATACAGGTTACACAGCAGCAGTGAAACACATGCTAGTGTATTGTTCATGAAGACCTATATTGAATAAACGGTTAAGTAAGACCCCATGTGTATGTGTACTTCATGACAGATAGATAGATAGATAGATAGATAGTCTATTGAGGTACTGTGATGTATCAAATATGTCACAAAGAACAGCAATGTTTATGGAAAAGGAATCGAAAAAAATAATAACAGAGCCTCTTTTAACCTCATGAATTATCTCATGACCCCCTCAGATTTATCAGTGTTAACAATTTTATAAAAAATATAAACCACAAGCAACATTTTTATGCAAGCACTTTTGTTTTTAAGTAGATTTTTTTTCTGATAATACTTTCATTTAAGTAATATTTTCCATGTAAATATGTATTTTTACTCTGTATAGTTTGTACATCAGCTCATTTTGTTCTCAGGGAAAAAGAGAGAGAACATACAGAGCAGTACAAACTGTTCATGAAGAGTTTATAAATGTTTTTTGTGTGCATGTGTGCAAAGTGGAAAATTCTTAAAACAGTCCAGATCAAACTTTATAAATAGTGTAATTGTCTGAGGAATTTCATCAAAGAGTTTCAACATGAAATCTTCAAAACCCGATACACTATCCATCTCTCATCTTAGACAAGAAAGCATGGAAATCACTAACATCATTAAAAATCTGACCTGCATGCATTAATTCATGATTTCTCTGCTTTTTAAAAAATTTCCAAACAAAGTGTTGTTAACATTACATCAAGTTTATTAATATTAAAATTACTCGTTGCCTGATGCTGCAGCCTCTAAAAACCAGGGAGGATGCAGTGTTATAACTATTACATATATTGGATAAAATGTACTAAACTTAAGATGACAAACTTTGACATTTGGAAGCTCATTTTAGGGTTTGGTGGATGATAAAAGTAGGCAAAATGTGGACTTAGCTGCAAGGAGATCACAGTGTTTGTGTACTGTTGCCATGGTGACGAAGGTTGTCTATCTGTTCATTTAGTGATAACAATGTTTCAAGTGATCATTTTAACCTAAACCATGATCTTTCCCTAATCGTAACCAAGTGAGTTTCGAGGCCTTCACCACTGCGTTGTCACACCACAAAACATCATTTTTACAATTTTTTGTAGTAATTTGTAACAGTTTTGGAAATCAGCATATTATGCTACCATTTACCAATGTGATCCCTTAATTTTGAGGACTTGTTGGTCACCTGATATTGGTCTTTAGTGGTGCATATTAACATATTCTCCATTAATTAAATCTGTGAACCTCAGGGTTTTAGAGCCCTCTCCACTTTGTCTTGCTGACGATGGCGCCAGAGGATGTGGCAAAGGATCACCAAAGTTAATTGTAAGGAGGACACAAATGGAAAATCCAAATGTTGTAACAATCCAACAACTTGTTGAGATATTTTGGTCTGGAAACAAAGTAGTGGAGTGACTGACAGACTGATATTTTAAGTATCTTTATTATTTTTGACCAACAGCTCTGTTTCCAGTGGTCCAGTGTAGTTTAAAGGCCATTTAGAAACTTGAGGTCACATTCTGTATATGTATATCTTATTGTTTATTTAACCCTTACATACTGTTCATTGTCAACGTTTTTTTACATTTGAGACTTGTAAGAACACCCACATCTCTTTTAGCTGGACTTTTCCTAATGTTGTGTATATGCAAATGTACAAAATTTAAAAAAAATACACCATTAAAACATGTTGTTGTATTCTTCATATTCAATACAATGCTCTCCTGGACCATAACATAGTGATTGTGAATGTCTTTTTTCTTTTTCATGACTAAATAGAATACACTCTGCTCGCTCTCTGACGGCTTCCCTTAAGGATTAATCAATAATTTATTAATGACAGGTGGGGGAATTTATGAATGTGAATTGGTGTAGAGACTAATTATGAGTCAGAATATGAACAGTAGGTGGATTGCATTGCACAACACGTCTCTGCATGACTGACACTGTCTAAGTATGTTGTTTTAGAGGGGAATGTCTCCTGCACTTTGTATTAAATGGTACTAGTTTATTTTAATGTCATGTCATTCTTTGTATACTTACAGTGTATTGTGATATAACTGACATTATGCAATAGTTTCTTTTCGGCTTGTTCTTGTTCTGAAACAGCTCGGTGACGTTGTGATCCATTAGCCTACTTTTAGTTTTTACATAACACCCATGAATGCAATCTATTTAACAAGAGCCAATATTGTTATTTGCATATTTTTACATAACTCACTTTACTATTACTTTCATGCTTATGTTATTTCCCCCTGGTGTTAATTACAATTTCATGCCGCAATGACACAATTTTCTCTTCTCTTCTCTTTGATGGATTACTAAAATATGCAAGTTAAGCTTGTCTGTATGAAATGAAATGGAAACAAGTAGCTTCCAGAAAGGAGGATAAACACGCCTCAAAAACATGGAATAAAGTAGATTGTATGTTGCCTGTAAATACACAGAAAATGCTTTATGTGGACCGGAGATGTTAATTGAAGTGTTGATCCCTTCACCTTTTTCGGGTTCAGCATTTCGTTTGTATTCCCCACCTGTGTTCAGTCTTTCCTCTGTCTTGTTTTTTCTGCTGCAGCTTCAGTGAAGCGTTGTGGTCGAGGCCGGTCTGGACTCGCTGGGTGTTCCTGTTGCTGCGTGGCTGGACTGGATAACAGGCCGGGTAAGACCTTTTGTCTCTCTTCTGGCCTCCCAATGCCAGTCAGAGCCAGACTTCTTATCACCAGTCAGACAGTACAGCACACTGCTTCACCACCTGCAAACTGAGCTCCAAGTATCAGTATCATCTATCTATCTATCTATCTATCTATCTATCTATCTATCTATCTATCTATCTATCTATCTATCTATCTATCTATCTATCTATCTATCTATCTATCTATCTATCTATCTATCTATCAAACTTCATTTCTATAGCACTATGACAACATAAAGAAATGGAATAAAAACAAAGAATAAAACAAAAGAATGAATATAAGTAAGGTTTATTGAAAGTTAGATAGTTAGTTAAATCGATCAGAGGATAATAATAAAAAAGCGTAGAAACAAATAAAATAAAATAGAATACAAAAACTAAATAATTAAATTCTTGATCAAAAGCCAGGCTGAACAGGTAGGTATTGTCACAGCCCCTTTCTGTGTCTTTTAGGGCCTGTGCTTTGCACTACAGTGTCTGTCTGTCTCTCTCTCTTTCTCTCTCTTTCTTTCTCTCTCTTTCTCTCTCTCTCTCTCTCTCTCTCTCTCTCTCTCTCTCTCTCTCTCTCTCTCTCTCTCTCTCTCTCTCTCTCTCTCTCTCTCTCTCTCTCTCTCTCTCTCTCTCTCTCTCTCTCTCTCTCTCTCTCTCTCTCTCTCTCTCTCTCTCTCTCTCTCTCTCTCTCTCTCTCTCTCTCTCTGCGCCTCTCTCTTTAGATCCTGAGCTGATTGGAGCACGGGGCTCTGATTAGTGCAACTCAGTACACCTGGCCAGTGTCCTGTGGTGATTAAAGCCCTGTCTCTCTCTCATTTGGTCTCTCTCGCTCCCTGGGGACACCAGCGCATCTTGGTTCTGTTGGTGTTACTCTTTTATGTTTTGCATCCTACAACACACATTTACCATTTACAACATCACTACATTACTGATACGGCCTTTGAGCCAGGTCGTGTCAGTAGCAACTGATTAAAGTTGTCACATATGTGTACTGGAGTTGAATTATAAAGTAGCATGAAGCGGAAATACTCAAGTAGAGTACAAGTACCGCAAAATTGTACTTTAAGTGTAACTGCACCTGCTGTATTATTTTGAAACATGCTTAAAAACTGGACATGGGGCTGTAAAGGAAGGAGAGGAGGTGTGTCTGTTTGAGGTAGGAGGGCAGAAATTACTCAGCAGAAAAAAGATCAACAACATTTAAATGGGCAAGAAGTCATTTTGCCTTTCGTCCTGTAGCTCTTCGTCTCTCCGGCTGTCTGTTCATGCAGCGATCGGCTTTGTAACAACGCTGTGGTTAAGGTCTGGTTAGGTTTAGGCAAAAAAAACCACTTGATTTGGGTTAAAATGATCACTTTCATGTCCTAGGAGCGAGTGCATTTTCAGAGCAGCGGGCCTTCGGAGCAGTAGGCTTTTGTTTTTGGGATAACAGGTAATCGGAATATAAACTTTCTTCTTCTTTTTTCGGACTGTTTCGGAATAATGGCCCGTGGGACCAATGGCACGGCACTGCAGAGTCACTGATAATTCTCCGTAGATTCATCACTACGAGCCACACTGAACATGTCATTAACAGTTAATATAAAAATATTCATTATAGCCGCTTTAAAGGGTCAACCTGAAGGGTCACATTAATGATTACATTTCTATAATGGTGTCATAACTAATAAAACTCAAATATTTTAAGACTTTTTCTCAATTGAATACTGAAATATTCAACCATAATTTGGGTTAATGCTCTACTACAATGTTAATAGGAAGAAAAAAGGGATAGGTTTATCACATTTGAGTTGCAGATGATGCACGCAGAATTGACCAACAGTTTTTTTGGCATGTTTCCTGTTCCTTTGGTTGCTATCCAGAATAAAATACTGTGAGAAAAAACAAAACAAAACAGCTTGTCACTGCATCTTCGGCCCTTTTTGCCAGTGATGTAAATTGATGTAAATGTGCTCCCTGTGTTGCTCAGGTGATCAGGGAGCATCCGCTGTATTTCATGAGACCATTATGTTTCTGCATAAATTACTGCCTGCAGCTGTAGAGCAGCGGGGTTAAAACAAAGGGCTGAATTATTCCTGACAGTGAGACTAATGACAGTATTTTTCTTGCCATATAATCCAATATAACCAAATTCACTTGCAGAGAAGGATTAGCTGTTAGTTCACCGAGGTTTGAACTGCAGCAGCTCCCAGAGGAGCGGTGATCACTCCGCTGATCAAGTAGATAAATAAATGGTCTCTTAAATTTGCGTTCTTTCTGAACTCCAACAGAAGAAAAGCTGGCCTTCACAACTGTGCATGCTGGCAGCCTCAAATGGCAGGGAAGTCGCTGTGTGCAAAGTTTCACCTTCAATAAATCCTCCAATTTGATGCCAGAAAGGTGCACTTGGCACCCACGTTGTTACCACAGGGACAAGAAAGGCTACAGATTGTACATGAGTGGTGCAGCTTTCTGTGAACAGAGTGCTCACCTGCTGTTGTTCAGGGGACAGTTTGTCCTTTTTAGATTGTCACTTGTGTAGAAATGATTGGCTCTCAGCCTTTAAAGCAAAAACAGCAATTTAATTTGTGCAAACAGAGGGAATGATGATGGGATTTTACTGAAAATAAAAAGCCCATTTTCTATTGAAACACACTTTTCTCCAATAAAATCAACATCTAGACACCACGTTCAGGCTAGCCTCCATCTACACCACACTACAAAGGCCAATGCTAAATTTCCTTTATAGTGAACACTAATAAAAGTCTAAATGAGAGCAGGCAGGTACAGTAAGTCAACTTTGTATTGGTCAGTTAGGCGATGTGTTGATGTCTTTGTTGGATTTTTGACAAACCTCATTGCCACCTCTTGTGCACCAAAGAACCAGCGTGTCACCTTTATACTAGTTTTGTCTACAGCTGCGTAAACTACAGACACCCTGAAGTGCTCCAGGAAAATATGGACCAGCAAATATTTTATTAGGAATTCTATTTTTACACCAACTAAATAAATGTAATTCTTATCAGCTGATAGGTGGGAGTAGGGCCCCTTTGAACTGTAGGGCCTCTCCACTTGGTTATACTTTCCTTCCTTCCTTCCTTCTTCCTCCCTTCCATCCTTCCCTTCCATTTTCCTCCCTTCTATCCTTCCTTCCTCCCTCCCTTCCTTCCTTCTTCCTCCCTTCCTTCCTTGACTCGAGGACAACAGGAGGGTAAGTTCTTGTTTTAAAACAAGTCCGTTGGAAACATTCAGTCTCAGCTTGACACTGCACTTATAACCAACGGCTAGTTAAAGCCGAAATTTGGCTCATGATGGTTGTTTTTTATTTGATTTTAGGTGGCAAAATCAATGATAGCTTAAAGTCCACCTGTGTGAAATCTGGGATCAATTATTCCAAAACATAAAAGCAATTTAATTATCATTATTAGCTACATTCAGATGAATAGAATAAAACTCTTATTTAACATTTGCAAACTGGCTGAAAATGCCACTTGTCTCTATTACTATAATTTGATCTTTCTCTTTTGGTTCTCTTTTCTTCTAAGGAAAAAAAAAGAAAAAGATCTGAACTGAAAATTATCTCCTGTCTTGAAGGAGCCTTAAAAAGGTGGCTACAGTATGAAAAACATTCCTCAGAAGTTAGTTCAAAGTAAAAAATGTCATGCCTTCCTCTCTGTGGATATAAATAAATAAGAATTTGAAGAAAAAGGGCAGAAGACGGCTTTTAATCCTTTGGCTTTTGATTCTGCAGTTGGTGATGGCGGAGATATGAAGCGTCTGACTGTGAGCTGTGACGCTATCGGCTAATGTTATGAAATGTCCTGACGACGGCTGGCTGCCTCAGGGAGGGTCGGGGGGGGAGTTTTTAAAGAATGACCTGCTGGTTATGGAAGTTTATTAGTGAAAACAACTGTTCCTCAAGCAGAAAACAAATTCAATCCACATTTAAAGCCTTGAAACAATGAAAGGTTGAACAGGGACAGTTTTATTTACACAAAACAGGCTCTGAATGCTTTTGTTTTCTCCTTTTAAATGATTGATTCTTACCTACAGTACATAGCTTATACCCTAAAATTAATACTATGAATTCTATTTTTCCTTATTTTATTGCAACGAGAGCCCTGTATCTCATTTAATTTAGTGAATTTATGAATTTTGAACAGTTCCAACAACAAATATGTCACAAAGGGCATGTATTACAGCCTGGATTACGTTTTTTTAGAAATGTCAGTGTTGGTCACTCGACTGAAATATCTGAAACAACTGTTGGATGCATTCCCATTAAATGTAATGTTCCTTGGAGACCAAATCCCAGTGAATTTAGTGATTGTTTTACTTTCCCTTTGGCACCACCAGCAGGTTGACATTTGAGGTTTTGAGTGAAATGTCATAACAGCTATTGAATTGGATTGCAATGAAATTTGGTACAGATATTAATCGCCCTAAGGGAACCCTGACGTTCTCATCAACCTCAGCTGTACTTTGTGTTTACTGATAATTAGGAAATGTTATGAAATGTTAAATGGAAGTCGGGAGCTGGGAATGACATCACCAGAGTTGAATCGTTCCAGTTCTAGAAGTCAGAAAACCAGTTGGAGCCAGGTTAGCCATTGATAGCCAATACCAGTTGATAAAAATGTGTTTCACTTTATTGTGAGTGTACAAACACAGTGTAGAAGTTAAACAGCGCTGCATGTACGACTGATTTAATGAGACACAAATAAGACTAAAACTGCTAATAAATATGATATTAACTACAACTTCCATACTGTTGATGCACAGAGCTGGAGCCGAGTTGGAAATCAGACTTCAGGGGGCGTTCCGGTTGATATATCCGACTGGGAACTTGGAAAGTCCAACTTCCAGGTACAACTGAAATGCACCATAACTGCAGCCCGTTAGCATCATCATAATGAGCAAAACAACTAAGAAAAAAACCTTACTTCATCCTAATTTGGTTTTATTCCATGTTCATAATATTCACTAATGCAATCTTCTAAAGTATTTGTTCTTTTTCTTCTCTACCTCTTGACTGAAGACTGAAAAATACAAGAGCAAAACTGTAAACAGTCTTCTCAACTCTACTAAGCTGCAAAACGTTAGCATATTAGCAACTAGCCATCACTTCCTCGCTTTTGGGAGCACAAACATAAAAACTAATGTTGTAATTAGAATTTAATTATTTGTTTTTTGCCTCAGGCAGCGGATTCAGAGTGAATCAGGATGAAAGAAAGTGGTCAATATCTGTCACTATAATGAGTCATTAATGAATTATCTCCGAGCCTACACATAGTCCTCAATTCAGACATATTCAGGAGATGCTTAGTAACAATTGATCCTGTTGTTCTTGATTTGTTCCTTAATCATTTATTTGTAACCTCTCAGGATTTTGATGATTTAATGAAAAGGTTAGTGTGTTGGTTCATAAATTAAAATAAGCACTGGTGTTTTTACGGTGAATCAGCATCCACTGTGCAGGTTTTACCTCCTCAGTGTCCCATATTACTAACTAAAAATCCATTTCACTTGTGTTTGTATTACGTTTTCTAAAGATGTGACTCATGCTACCATCAGACTAGACTACATTTTGGTTTTAGAGCTGCTTTACTTTCTTTTCTTCTTTTTTTTTTAACTAATGCAAGCAACCTTTCACTCTGCAGTCTGACTCAGCTGCAGCTGCATGACTAATCACAGTGTCTGAATAAAAACCAGTGACCATCAACTCTAACTGAGCTCAACCTTGTGTTTGTGTGGCGGGTTTTCAACATGTTTTTCGTTGGCTGCCAGAAACCCTGAGACAATCCTTGAGGATCAGATGTGCGATGTGATGTTCATTTAAAGTTTTAGCATTGTGTGTACTTATATAACTCTGTCATCCCGAAGCTGAAAGTGCTTCTATTAAACTGGCCATAATGAAAAATATCTCCTGAAGCTCTTAGTTCTTCTATCAATACTGGAGAATACAGTAATTAATTAAAAAAACACTCACTCTGACTGAGTAACAAATTAAGTGAAGACAAAGCAGCAATTTAGTGCAAAATGTGCTGGTTGCAGTCCAGGAAGTAGCTGCACCTGGCCAAAAATTAACCACAATATTCATCACAGCATCCGGCTCCGTTCTGGCTACCAGAGACGATCCGGAGAGAGCATCCGACATCAAACCTGGATCAACTTCAGTTCAACTTGTTGATAAATGCCTTAATTTACTGGCAGTTGACGTAACCCTTAAATTCTGTTTGGGGTCAAATTTGAGAAATTTTTACATTTCAGAGCTGTTAAAACACCCTTTCCTTTCCTAATATGACCCACAGCATACAAGAATGGAAATAAAAGGCATCATTTTAAAATCTTTATGCAGTTTATACACATTTTTATCTATGCAAAAAAACAAACAAACTCAAAACTCATCATTCAAACTGTTGTATTCATCATATTCTGTAAAATGTTCTCGTGGACCATAAAATGGTGATTGTGAATGTCAGCTGATTACGGTCTTCACATATACAGCAAAACTAGTTTTTCATACTTCTGCTCAGTCCTCTTCCTCCTTCCTGTGATCACATACACTGTTTAAATGGAGCAGAAGTGACATTATAGTTGTTCTCATTTACATATTTTTCTGTTTCTGTTGTCAGACAAATCGAAAGCTGTGTTTTGATCACATACCTTTTAACCAGCATTACTAAGCTGCTGCTGCTACGGATAAATTCTTTAATCATCATGACATCGTCTGACTAAAAGACTAAAAGTAGGTTAACTGCAGCAGCTTTGTAGTGAGATCGACTGTTCTGTAATTTCAATGAGAGATCTCTGAGAATGTTAGATGTGACAAAGCATTGTTGTATATCAAGTACAAATAGTGTTTCCCCTGCTGGCCCCGCCCACGAGTTCCTGTTCAGCCCCATAGACTTTACATTGTGATGAGGTCTTAGAATTTAAAATTGGTTTTCTCGGCTCAAGGAACATTTTACAAATATAAAACCACCATTGATTAAAAATTGTCTTGTCAACAGTTTTACACACATCTCTTTTACAATGGTGCTCTATGAGGAAATGCTTTTTGGGCTGCAATACCGCAAGTGACCACTGGGAAAAATCGGCTGATGGCTGAGCATCAGTGCCCTATCCAGCTCTTATAATACATCCATGCATCATGCTTTTGGACATTTCAATAGAAAACAAAGCAATCAAACTGATTTTATCACTGTCGCTCGCTCATGTAGCATTCATTTAGGACACACAGTAGGAATGGTATTGATTTTCTCATCTAATAAGAGAGAAAATAAGCGATTCCTTTAAGGTATGATTGCTGAATCCAGAATAATCAAACTGCTAGCCTTTCACAGGAGTGTTTGAATCATTTTTAGTTCAATTATGGGACTGCAGTGGTGAAGAAAGAGCTGAGCCAGAAGATAAAACTCTCTATTTACCAGCCGGTCTACGTTCCAACCCTCAGCTATATATGGTCACAAGCTTTGGATAGTGGCTGGAAAAATGAGACCATAGATGCAAGAAGCTGACATTGGCTTTCTTCAGAGAGTGTCTGGAGCCTTAGAGATAGGATTAGGAGTAGAGCCGCTTCTCCTCCACATTGAAAGGAGCCAGCAGAGGTTGTTTTGGGCACCTGGTTATGATGCCTCCTGGTCGTCTCTCTCTGAAGGTATTCCCGGCACGTCCAACTGATATGAGACCCTGGGGCAGACCCAGAGCACACTGCAGGGTTTACATAACTCTCCTGGCCTGGGAACGCCTCAGGATTCCCCAGGAGAAGACTGAGGGCGTTGCTGGGGGGGAAGGATGTTTGGGTTTCCTTACTCAGCCTAATGGCACCACGACTCGACTGTTAAGTGGCGGAAAACAAATGGATTGATGGTTGCATGGAAGTTCAAACAATGAAACAATGAGAGTTATTAAAGATAGAGTTGAATTGGGACATATTTCTTGTACAGTGCCTCCTCTCTGTGTTTCTCTCTCTCTGTTTCAGTATGGTAGCCATCTGTAGTCTGCTGATAATCAAACACAGTTTTAATATTCTGAACAGTGCAGCCTGGCCAAGAGGAGCTGCTGTGAATATCCTGCTCTGAGTGAGCGTGCACGCGTGACCAAACTTTCTGTCTGCTTAAAAGGGGAAATCACATGAGCGGGATCATGCACACGTGTCCGTTAATTACACAGATGCCATATTGGACATGGTGAATTATGCTCATCTGTGACACAATGAAAAGATCTATCAGACATGTGCATCAAACCTGACAACCGCTGCAGTTTAATATGATATTGTTGAGCTTTTTGAGCATGCTTTGCAAACTCATATGTTCTCTCACAAGCTCATAATGATGATTCTAAAATCATTAGACGCAGAGTCGCTTCAATCAATAGATCGCTTCCCCCGGGCTACAGCTATTTTGTGATACTGCTTTAATTTACATTTTATAGCCAGATGATGCTGTCTGTTGCACATCCTGCTCTGTCGTTTTGCACGTTCTCTAATGTCCTGTTGTCCTTGTGCTTCACACTGCAGCCAGGAAAGAGAGGAATCATTTTAATAATGCTCGTCTTGACATTGTAACATGAGAACGAGCTAGAATATTTATGCTATACTGCCTTGAGAATTTAATGATTATTATAATAAACCAGCGGCTTCAATTACCGAGATCGTTTCGGTCAAAGGCAAACAGAGGAGAGCCTTGGTGGGCAAGGACGATGGTGGAAAATAAATATTCTCTCTGTTGTCAAGGAAGTGTGCAACAAAAAACCCAGAACAGAGCAAGGGTGAGAAAGCAATGTCAGGGTACAATTCATTTTCCTGCTGTGCACGTGTCCATGCAGTGTTGTGTCTGCTTCACGTGGAGCTCTTCATTTGTTGGAGTGCTTTGGCCTGCGTGGGGGCGGCTGTTCTCTTTGCTGGTAAAAAGCACACATGCTACATGTTGACTATGGCGGGTTCAAACACCTGTTTTCTTTTAGTGTGTGTGCGTGTGTGCGTGTGTGTGTGTGTGTGTGTGTGTGTGTGTGTGTGTGTGTGTGTGTGTGTTTTCCGCTGTATGCACAACAGCAGGACAAGCAGGATAAAGAGGATGATTTGACCCATGCAGAGGAAAGACCAGTCAGTGTTTTGTACTGGTTGTGTTGGTAAGAATACAAACAGAATTATTACACATCATTACAACACATACAGTCAGAGAAAAAGCAAAGAAGCAAGCTAAGAAAAACATGGCAAAATGCACACACTAACACAAAGGGTATGGACATAGAAAATACACAGTGAGTATGCAAATAAATTATTAAATAACAATAATAATAATAGTAAATTAAAGGAAAAAATTAGATACAAATTCATTCTTATCTGGTAAAACTCTGAATAAAGTGACACACACAGAGTTGAATATTCAATTGGTGTATTTCAGAGAGACATTTGAGTCTTTAGACTTTATATAAAGATGGATGATGTGTCCCCACTTCTTACCATTATGCAAACTAAAGCCAAAATATTGTTTCCGAGGGTTGTGACGTCTAAAGCCTTTTCACTAACTGTTTCTTCTTTAAAATTGCTGTTAAATGCAGTCTAGTGCAAAAAAAAAATGCAGTTCAATTATAGTTGTAGATGGTTACTGACAGGGTGGCAGTTTGATTATTAACACAGAAGCCAAAGCAGATCATTGATGGTAACAACTTGGTGCAGTGTGAAAGTTGACACGCGTCATGAAACTGTGAAACCTCATGACGTATGTGGATAAATGCGTAGATTTGTGTCACAGGTTTTTGAATAATAGCCTGTGGTATCGTGTGATTCTTGTGATCTGTTGTAGCAGCTCTGTAAAGTATTCAGACTCAGTTTGCTTGCATGAGGAAAAAAATGAAGCTCTGGAGCAGTTTTTAACCAACGTTTGACACTTTAGATTCGTAGTTATCAAAATGCAAAATACTGCTGAAAAACATGCAAAACAGCATTGCATCAGCTGCTGCTGCTGCTGCTACAAAGTGGGCCACTTCATTCATGGTGCTGCAAACCAATTACTGATTCAATATCATAAGTCTTAATTAGTTAAACTCATGAACAAGGATCACGTGTTGGCTTGATATTGGTTTAGTTAATGCTGTTTTTCATAATCGTGACTGGATTCCAGAGTAGCAGATTTTTTTTTTCCATATAACATGCCAGCAACTTCATTTTTCACTATCATAATAAATCACCTCTGCAGCACGTGGCTGCGGTATTAAAGCAGTTGATTCTCCGTCTTTCCTATGCAAACGCAACATTTAGTATAATTACATAACAGCGACAATCTTCACCTGATCTCTCCCTCTGCTCCGAGCTGCCGGTGCTCTGAGAGATTGTCATCAGGCTGGGAAATTGAGTCTGGTTATCTGAAGGGAGCTCTAACAGACAGGGCAGTTACTGGCTCCCCTGCGTCTGACTACTGGCGAGATTAAACAACACTGGATGTCAGCCCGGGGTGGGGGGGTGGGGGGGGGTTCATGGTGCTGCGTGGCATTCTGGGATATTGCTGCTATAACCTTGATTGAAGGAGTCCCAGCTGTTTGGTGGATTTTATTTATTTATTTGGTCTGCTGGTAAACAAAGCGGGTGTGAGTAAGGACAAACAAGAAGCTCTTTGCGGCACAAATCCCTCTGGGATTAGTAATGCTGCACTTTCACTTTCACAAAAACACATAATCCAGTGCTCTTAATTTGTTTAACCTGCTAACACACAGTATATGTGTGTTTGTGTGTGTTTGTGTGGTGTTGATTGTGATGTAGAGCAGCAGGTACACACACAAACACCCTCCCAGTTTTTTTTCTCCCCCTCCCAAATCCTGGGATCTCATTACTCTGGCCCGAGGAGAATTGATCAAACAATGCAGTCGAACACAGCGCTATGATAACGAGCCAACAGCCAACTAATTATCTGCTCTTAGACCTCCTATAGGAAAACTATCTTCTCTGGCCCAGCACAGACATTGTGTGTGTCCTCCAGCACATTATATATTTCACTGTCAGCCAACGAGCCCTTTCATCGACTCGTTTCAGTGTCCGTGAGAGGAGGACGGACTCTGGATCATCAAGCTTAAAGCAGAGGAGGTCACAACGAGAACAATGTGATACACAGCAGTGTGGCACTCAGAAGAAAAGCTCATTAAAATCTCTGTGCTCAAAACTCTCAATCTGTAATTTTCTGTATGTTCAAACAGCAGAATCAGAGTATTTGTGAAGCAGTCTCGCATCGCTGTTGCTGATTTGCAGAAAAAACATAATTAACCGTCATATAATGTTGAGCTTGTGTGCACAATGGCTCTAATTACAGTAAATGTGTTTTTAGTG
This sequence comes from Scomber scombrus, assembly GCF_963691925.1. Classification (NCBI taxonomy): domain Eukaryota; kingdom Metazoa; phylum Chordata; class Actinopteri; order Scombriformes; family Scombridae; genus Scomber; species Scomber scombrus. The sequence continues at coordinate 4,889,274 of NC_084987.1, read as the reverse complement.
TTTCACAACAACAGCATATTTTCATCAGCACGAGAAACAAGTTAAAACTCTCAATTATTGACGTTTTTAGACAAAATAACTCAAATTTTGTGATATATGCTTTAACCTGCAATAATGATATTATAAGTTTACAGCCTTTCATTGTTTTTAGCTTCGTAACTAAGATATTGTTTCTTTCGTTAGATCTGTTTTTGTACTCTACCATCTCTTGAAGGAAATGTCTATCTCTTCAGCTGCTAAATGCTCCACTATGTTTACTGTCTTTGTGTCTTTTTGTCTGGAATTTGTGTCTTTATAGTGTTGTTTTATGTTTTCGCTATTTTTAAATGAGCTTTATAAATAAAATTGACCTGACTTGACCAGCTAGTCTATGGCTAATTGTGTCTGTTTTGCTGTTCGGTGCTGAGCAGGTAGTGTACAAAGAGTATTTAGAGCTTTTTCTGCTGCCTGCAGTACAGTTTCAGGCCAAACTATTATAGGCGAAAATTAATAGTTAAAATTGGCTATGTAGAGCAGAGGAGAATCATCACGAGTGACGTCTTTCACTTAAACATAGCCATGTGACCCTTTGATATAAGAATATTGATTTATGCATTCAGCAGAAAGATTGACCCAGGATGTGTTTAAGCTTAGCTAGGGACAATATTTGCTGTGCTGCATTAAAAACATGCACCTTCCTGCAACTCCAAACTATGAACACTGGATTTTTGTGATAGATATTCAGCGCCTTAAGCCAAGGACGCAAGGGTGCACTATTATGATGTACGTCAAAGTAACAGATATGTTACAAAATACATCTAAAAATAAATATCTTTGATTTATTGGAGGGTGTGTGCTGTCTATTCAGATGGCCAGCAGTTTCTCTTTGCTCCCGCTTTGTGCTATGCTAGGTTAAACCCTCCATAAACATCAGACTTTTGCATCATTTTTCTTCTAGTGTCAATGTAATAAAGTGCTCTTTGTGTAACTCTGTCCTCTCTTTGTCCTCTCACATTCATGCTCACATAATTACAAACTGTAAGGACACACCTGTCCCCGGAGTAATACACAAAAGCCAGAATCACCTCTACCAGCCCTCGTCTTTAGGGATTTGCTGCTCAGTCTGATTTAAGGTGTTGTCAGCTAGTCAATTTTTTTAAAGGAGCACTCATCCTAGGCAACGAGAGAACACGACTGCAAAACTGGCAATGCAACCACTTCGTCTGCCTCCAATAAGAACATCTAATCATGTGAGATGTAATTCATGAGGTGGGCTGTTAAGAGAGGCTTTCAGACAGATACATAGATGTCCGTGGTGGAAACTGAATAATCAGCTCTGGTATCTGATTAATTCAGCAGTGATTGCATAGTAAAAAGAAGAAGAAGAAGGAGAAAATAAATGTCTTTCCCTCCCCAGTGCTGCTCGCTTTGCTCCGTCCCAGCTCTCAGGTTGTCTCCCCTGAGACTAATTCCTTCGCCTGCAGAATAGCAATCTGCCGCGGTGACGCAGCCAATGACTCAGGACCTGGTGAATAAAAATGATCCTCTGACATCATGTTAGGTGCAGGCCACGCAGGCGAGGACGACCGCGGAATAACTAAACCACGGCCCATCAATGTTGTTATTCTGCTTATTATTCTGCTCACATTGGTCTCGTAGCTTTCACACACACCTCTGCATGTGGGCATTAAAGAGGCAGCTTTAGTGCCCACATGCAGAGGTGTGTGTCCCTCTGACACCAGGTGATTATGAAATATTATATCTTCACTTTTAAACTATAAACCTGACCTTTGAGCCAAACCCATTTCACCATGGCTGAAGTGCTTTTTGTTGGAGGAAGTTGTTATGAGAGTAAATTAATGGTATAAATCAAATTTCACTCCAGCTTTAGTCATAATGAACACCTTCAGATATGTTTTAAACATAAATATACGCTGCTATGACTCGTAAATTGTGTCTTATATGTTTATTTTTTTACATGTTCTTCTTCTTCTTCTTCTTCTTCTTCTTCTTCTTCTTCTTCTTCTTCTTCTTCTTCTTCTTCTTCTTCTTCTTCTTCTTCTTCTTCTTCTTCTTCTTCTTCTTCTTCTTCTTCTTCTTCTTCTTCTTCCAGATCTAGACTCTATGAATATATAGCACCTTTAATGCGGATTAGCACAATTCAGTGTAGACATTAAACAGAAATCAACCAGCATTACATTTCTAGAAAAAACATTGTTGTTGCTGCAACTTAGTTTGATGTGATCATTTCTAAGAGAAATCATGCTTGATAGGTATACGTCTTCAATTCAGATTTAAGGTGAGCACAGAGAAACTTTTCCACTTTCATCAGATGTAGAGTAGAGTGTAAAAACAAACTCTGCAGAACATTATTCTGCACAATGAAGCTCCAACTAAAGTAAAAAGGAGCAAAACCCATTTTTAAGTGGAGAGGGACTTTAATAATGATACTAAAGTGCAATGTTGACAGCTTGTAGACATCATTGATCTGTACTGTTTTAAACAACCAATAATAATTTAGTATAATTGGGACTTTAATATATTAACATTTCTTATTAACCCTCCTGTTGTCCTCGAGTCAAGGAAGGAAGGGAGGAAGGAAGGATGGAAGGGAGGGATGAAGGGAGGAAAGAAGGAAAGTAGGAAGGGAGGGAGGAAGGGAGGAAAGGAAAGAAGGAAGGGATTAAGGAAAGGAAGGACGGAGGAAAGAAGGATGGAGGGAGGGAGGGGGAAAGGAAAAGAGGAAGGGAGAAGGGAAGGAAAGAAGGAGAGAGGAAAGAAGGAAGGGAGGAAGGTAAGGGGAGGAAAGACAGAGAGAAGGACGGAGGGAGGGAGGAAGGACAGAAGGAAGGAACAAAGGGGGATGGAGGAAGGAAAGGAGGAAATAGAGGAAGGTAAGAAAGAGAGAAGGAGGGAGGGAGGAAGGACAGACGGAAGGAAGGAAGGTAAGAAGGAACAGTCAAAACAGACGGGGTCAATTTGACCCGGGAGGACGACACGAAGGTTAAAGTCTCCGTCCATTTGGAAATGTTCTTATTGCTGCTTCAGTTGGATGTACAGAACGATGTATGTATTTAAAGAGTTTTTTTTTTTTTTACACCTACAGCATAGTCTGCATTGTAAGCAACATCCTCCAGTTTGAACACATGCACACACAAAATGAGTGCAGTTGGGATACATCAATAGTACATAGTGTCAAAATATATCTCATTACTTTTAGACAGGGTCTTACATAATGAATGGAAACATCTAATGATTCACATCGTGCTTTGTTTTGTATTACATCAAAGTGATAATTTACCTTCTATCATTACATGACCCACACTCAGAGTCCAACAACTGTATCATAGCCTGAGGCATCTCACCAGATAAACTACAATATAATCCCCGTGATCATCAGCGCTCAAGCTTCCCTTTGCAGACATAAATCAATACATTCAACCCCGCAGTGCCATGCTGTCATTACTTTTTTAGATAGCACACTTCAGTGTCTTATCACTCTAACAGCCAGGTTTCACCACTTCTTACTCTCTACAGGAGACAATGAAAATCCCGAAGCTACTTTTAGTTTTGAGCGAGTGATACTGATGTCACTCACACCTCTTTATTCACCCTCCTGCTGCAGCAGATGCAAATAGATATTCATTGTAAGCTATTGATTCAAATGTGCAACTGAGTCACTGAGTGCAACACGTTTCACCCGGTACATGTCGTGCTATGCTGTCTGCCTTTGCTCACGCTACATTCATGGACACAGTGAATTACGTTAAAATGACTTGTGTTTGAAAAAAGATAAGTGGAAAGAGTGCCAGCAAGTTTTACAGGTTAAAGATATGTATTTAAACATTTCATATCTGCAGTTACATGTTAATGCAAACTATGCAAACTACTATATTTTAGGATTTTCATTTGCTCAACCATCCAAGTAAAGTTGTGGCAGAGTTGCTACATCTAATATTTAACATAAAACCCACTAATGCAACATCTTCTTATAGGAATTCTGGTTTTCTGAGTTATTTCAGCTCATGCAGACCGCTCAAACAGCACAGAAAACAAAAATACACAAATTACTACTTTGAAAAATAGACTTGTTAACAAAATCAGAAAACCAATAGGAGATATTTATATTTTTAATGCATGAATTTAATGATTTTGCCCCCTAGTTTTACATTATTTCAATTGAATACCATTCTGTTACCTGTCTACTTAGCTGAGTCCTTATCTGATACAGCAAATCATAGGCAGAGCAGAAGGTCACACTGAGCCTGATTGCATCCTGATACACAACACAAGAAAAACAGACCCTGGACAACAACCAACATTAGCCTTCCTACTAAAGTCACCTTCTTCTCTAACTTACAAACATGAACACTTCTTTATGTTGTTGAATGAGCCACCAAACTGTGGAAAAGTGTGCCGCTAAAGTCAGTTAGCATGCTAGATAGCCAATTAGCTCCTCAGCTCCTGCAGCACATTAGACAGCATGTAAATAGACCTATAAATGTCATTTCAGATTCGTTAGATGCTGGTTTGGTCTGATAATCTGCCAGCTAATCAATCAAACAACACGCTGCCCCATCCAGCTGAAACTGAAATGTGAGGTTTTATTCGAGCGATGCATTTTGAATTCAACTGTATGGAGACAAGTTTCTTATATTGCTCAGAGTCGCTGCACACACACACACACACACACACACACACACACAACTGTTTTTGCATCTACCTGTGAAACCATTCATGCATTGTAGAGTTGGTATGGTCACATTATCATTCACTTCAATTGATGACCACACAGCAGGACTGAGAGCAGGGAAATTTCGTTGAACACAAAAGTAATGTGACCTCACCTTTAATCTGGATAATTAGTCTCCAGGTACAAGTTTTGCTGTAATAACACAAGCTCACAAAACATCTCCCGAGGTGCGACAAAACTAATCAGAAACACTGTGTGTGCTGCTTATAAATGTGTTACCTAGATAATTGGGTTTATAATTAAAGGTTTGTTGTGGTTAGGTAAAACACTTATTCTGCCAGTACATATAGTGCTTGCTTGCTTGCTTGACAGTTGATAAACAGAATAATATAATGTGATTGTAAGCAGATATAAGTGTTTATTAATATATGTATTATTAAGTAGAAAGCCTGGTTTGTGCATCAGGGTTATTATAGTTATGACATTTTCATTAATTTTTATTTTTATTTAGTTTTTCAGTTTGCTTCTTTTTATTTCAGTTTAGTTTAACAAGTGATTATGTAGTTTTAGTTTAGTTTTTATTTTGAGGATTTGACTAGTTTTAGTTTTTTAGGTATTAGGAGGTACAATTTGCAGTGATTGTGGTCTCCCTACTGGTACTAGCCCGTTATCTCAAGAAGTCAAAATGCACAGAATACAGTAAAAATTGAGAAAATGAAAAGAAAACTAAGCTGATTTTATCTGCAATTCAGTTTAGTTTTAGTTAGTTTTGAATTGTTAATTGTAGTTTTTATTTAGTTTTCGTTTTTTTAACAAAACTCTCTTTTTTATTTTTTATTTCAGTTAACTAAATTATTTTTTCACTGCTAATTTTTAGTTTTAGTTAACTATAATAACCCTGGTGGGCCCCCATACTGTAAATGGAGGCCGGTGTATATACAGGTAATGAATGACAATAAAGTAAAACACAGTTGTCTTCATAATAATAAAATATATTATTTCAATTAAAAGCATACATGTTTCTTATAAATGATGAATAGGATAATTTAAAGTAAAGTGTTTGTACTCTGAACACCAACCCTAACCTAACCTGGCATAACAAACCTACTCATCCCAGTGCCTTTGCTCGTAATTATATTCCCATTATTTCACGAGCCTCAGAAAGCAGCTGTGGTTTAGTTGGTAATGATGAGGAACGATGAATTCCTACAGTGCTGGAAGGCAACACCGTCGCATAGGAGCGCACTGTCGCTCTGAGCTCTGATTGGTCGGCGGCCGGCAGTGGGCGGGTTCACCGGTGAGTGCGGAGACAATAGAGAGAAATCAGCTTCAGGGAGAACCAGCAGCGGGGAGACAAGTGACAGGGCAGCGGCAGTCTCTGCTGAGGGTTTCAGGCTCCTCTGCGGTTCCGCTTCTCTTTGCACAGTGAAGAAGAAAAAAATCCAATTGAAGGATCTGCAGCATTTCATCCTCCTTGAGAAAGAGTCAAGTGTTGTCTGAATGGATTGACACCCGTAGATTTTGCATGCATCACATCCTGAAAGGTAAGATCAGCTCCTTTAAAGACCCAACCAAACCAATTAACTGCAAATTAAATGTTAATTTATGTGTCTAAATGTGTTTTTTGTACATGTACAGCTCAGATTCAGCTTTGTGTAAAGTGGCATCTCATTGTATGTCTTTGTGCTGCTACTGTGGTTCATTACAAAGCATCACACTACTGTTGTGTTTACAAGCCAAGCATTGTTGTTGCTCATCGGGGCTTTGCACTATTGTGTATCTGCATTTAATATTTTTTTTAAACTATATCTATGCAAATAATATTTTAAATTCAGACACAGTTTTTAAAAAAAAAAGTTACACCTGCACCATGTGACAACACACTGACTGTGCAGAACAATGGAGAGCTGCTGACAGCCTATTGTGTTCCAGTTACACATCTGCAATCAATGAAACACCTCATTTTGTTATTGGCATTTTGCTAAATCTAACTTATTGATTTATGCATTCATGCTTTCTCTCTTTTTCTGCCCCCCTCCCTCCCTTCCCACGATCCTACAAAAACATGCTCACGTGCACCTGCTCCAGCACTGCGCGTCTTCACATGTACTACACGGTGTGATGGAGATAATGCATGCTTTGTGTCTGCAGAGCTGATGCACACAGTTTGCGTCTTTGTGCTGCAGGTTGTGGCAGGTTTTGTGACTCCCAGACAGCAAACAGTGTTACTGACACTTGTGAGTCTTGTGAAAGAATGATTTGCTGATACACCGGCTTTGATATGTGGTATTAAAGGGAACTCAAGCGGCATCACAAAAGCATTTGGGCTGCAGAGATTATGCTGTCAGGAGCTCTCAGCTGTTTGTTGTGAGACACTGAGATGTCTGGCTGGCTGGTGGTTTTCTTTATACATTGATGCATATGTACACACAGCCACCCAGGAGACAGGGGATCACACACACACACACACACACACACACACACACACACATACACACACACACGCACACCTACCAACCAACCAACCGACAGTGCGGAGAAATGAAAGAAAGTCAGAAGAAGAAAGGAAGAGAGACAGATTAAACCAGACAAAGGATGCAACATTACCTACTGTAGTGTGGGGTTCACAGTAAAAATGGGTTGGCATTAAAGGAGCTCCCGGTGATGTGCCATCGAGCGTGCAGCCACAAAGCCCCAGTGTTCGCAGATGCTGTAGGCCGAGCCAGTTAAAGCCTTGCTGCTTTGATGTGCTCCACAGCTCCATGAGCGCGGTGGGAGCCGACTGCCAAACCCCCCCCCCCACCCCAAAAAAACCCAGAGGATGGAGCCGCCCGCGAGCCGCCACACAGGGAGAGGAGAGACATGCATGCACACACACACAGTGGGCAGTGTGAAGGCCAAAGCTTGGGCAGCGCTGTGACAGTTGGCAGGATGGAGTTTTAGCTCTACAAACATTTCCAGGGGAGAGAGCTGCTCACGGGGCAGAAATAATCTCTGTGGTTTTGTTGTATCTCGGTGGGCAGTCAGAGAGTAACTCAGAGAATAACATTTCGCACACATGTTAGTTCACTGGCGCTGAGTTGAATAGGTAAAAAATGACAAAAGGCCAACAAAGACTACTGCAGGAGTGGGAGTCTTGTTCATTTTCTGTCAGCAAAGAACATTTTAAAAAATCGACATTTTCTATTGTTGCTTTTAAATACAAAGCACTCTACAAAACTGCACTTAAACCCTCCTGACCTGCTGAAGGGTTTAAGTGAAGGGTCATTATAAACTCCTGCTGGGCACATTGTTCAAACACAAAGAACTGTGTTTTAAAATCTTACTGAGATCCCAAAGATTGACCAAATATGTTGGGCTGAAGTTTGAAAGCAATTTGTATAAAATTATGTGAAAAAATGGAAAATGTTCATTTGATGGAACAATGCAGGTCTTGTGTCTGAATATTTAATACAGTGCAAACATTGTGTAGCTTCAAGAAAGAGCTGCAACAAGATGATACAGGATGTCAATGTTTTACTACCAGCCTCTGCTAGTAAAATGTGACACTTTATCATTATAACAAAGAAACAAAAACAAGAGCAAGTGGTGCGTCGTACGCCCACTTTGATTATGCACCCCCACCACCCCACCCTCGAGGCCACAGTTATTTGCCCCCTCTTCAAGAAGCCCACCCTGGACCTATACGTTCTTGCCAGCTACAGACCTATCTCCAAGCTCCATTTCCTATCCAAGGTGTTGGAGAAGCTGCAGGAAACACTTCAAACACAACAACCTATTTGAACATTTTCAGTGAGGTTTGGGGTCTGCTCAGGGTTGTAAATGACCAGCTGATGGCATCGGATGCAAGGGTCACCTCCTCTCCTGATTATCCTTCACCTGAGTTTGACACTGTGAATCACTCATCTCCTCTTCACCATCAGACTGTCAGACTCCGGTTTCAGTCCTGTCTTTGTGGGAGGATGCATGCCTAGATCACTACCTGTCACCTATGGGGTTCCACAAGGATCAGATCTAGGCCTCATCCTGTTTACCCTCTACATGCTTTCTCTTAGACGTGTCATCAGCAGTCATGGGATGGCTCTTCATTGCTATCCCGATAATACCCAGCTGTACATGGACATCCCCAGGGTCCTTCTGCATCAATGTCTTGTCTCAGCACCTGTTTTAAGGAGATAAAGGCTCTCCCTATTGGTACTCCACACCAGATTCAGTCGTTCAGCATACCTCATCTCACCTTTGACGGCCTGAAATTCAAGCCAAAATAACAGCTTTTTTTAAACATGCCCAACCCGAATGTCTCTGGGAATCACTGAGAGATAAAATCAAATATGGGAAGACTTGTAATATATGACTAATTTAACTGTTTGTTTGATCAGATCCAAATGTTCTGTAATATTGTAATTTAATTGGGTTTGCACCATCAGGGTTTAGTACCAGGGGAAACACTGACATTTGTTAATTACTTATTATCTATAAATAGTTTGGCATGTTGGGAAATGCATTGTTTGCTTTCCTACTGAGAAATGAGAAGATTAATTGACTGTAAAGTATCAGCAGATTAGGTTAGCACAAGAAATAGAAAATAAAGAGCCTGGCTTTGTATGTACGAAACAAAACCTTCCCATATATTAAACAAACAAGACATAACATCTTAATTAAACATTTGTTATATGGCCTATAAAATGTCAGAAAATATCGATGCAAAGACGTCTTCAGATGTCCACAACCTAAAGATTTTCAGTTTACTGTCAAAGAAGTCTAAAGAATTCAGTAAATATTTATAGTTGAGAAGCTGGAGTCTGAGATTTTTGCTAGTAGGCCGATTTTTGAATCCACCAAACCATTTTGCAGCAGCGTGAAAAAGGTGCTCATACCACTGTGACATTAAAGTGCATATGTGCATTTGTGCTGATTGAAAATGTAGAGTAAATAGAGGTGAAGTCTTCGCTCTCCAGTTAAGCAGAAAAACCTCACTCAGTTATAAAGCTGTTCCTTTCTATTTAAGCACAATGCAAGCTCCACCGGCTCAGCAGGTCAACAGCGCAGGTAATTGAACAACCTGCCACACTGGCACAAATCAAATTCCAATTCTGTTGAAGCAGTGACCCTTACTGTCCTGTATTATTCAACTGGAGCAACATTAACTAACTAGCAATTCATTTTCAGTTTATCTTAAAGGGAAATACCATAGACTGTTCTTTCTATTGCAAAAACCTGCAGTACAGCATCATGTTTTCCCTCTAAATCAGATTCTCTTGTGCTTGTGTGAGCAGTGAATGTAATGAAAGTCCCACTGTCTTTACTCAATGCCGAGCTTCATATCCTCCACTTTATAACCGAGCGAGACACGCACAGTCAGAGCTCATAAATCAGACAGCCCTGATTCCATTTCCTTCCATGTTGTGTACTCATTTGAAATAGATGTGGGGCATCCTACTTTTGGTGTTTTCAGTCGACACCCTGAGGAGAAGATGCAGATGTTGCAGCATAGTGTGAGCTGGATTCACAGTCATGCAGTCGCACTTTAAAATGCATGAATGGTTTCACCGGTAAATGCAAAAGTGTGCATGTTTTTCTAACTTTAGACGTTTTATATAGGTGTTAACACAGAAAATGCAGTGTTGAACAAATTTGTAAGCCATGCTCATGAACTAGTTCAGGCATGGATTGGCACAGAGCCAAGAACCAGCACTTAATATGGGGAGAGTGGTGATGACAAAAAAAATGGATGCTGTTGTTTGACATGATTATTAAGTCGTGTGAGGAGGTTTTCAGTCCTGTTTGTCGTTCAATACTTGGCAGATATTAAGGCAATGGGGTAAGACAAGTGATGAAAGAGAAGATGGTTGCAGTCGTGACTTTCCAGAATCATAAAATCCTAATTTCCCATCCTGTGCAATGTTTCAGCATCTGATAAGCCTTTAAACGCGTTAATTTGTAGCTCCAATTCAACTGTTTTTGGTCTGAAAGCAGCCTTAGTTAATTCATTGATGGATCAATCAACAAAATATTAAGCAGCTGTTTTGATAATTGAATATTTGTTAATGGAAAAAGCTAAAATGCCAAATATTTGCTTGTCAAATGTCAGGACTTCATGCTTTTTTGATCATATATGATAGTAAACTGAGTATTTTGGACTGTTGCCTGAACAGAACAACACATTTAAATACACCACAATGGGCTTTGGGAAATTACAACATTTGATTTTTCACTATTTCTTGCTTTTTTATACATGAAATGATTAATCTTAATAATATCATCATTACAGTCATTGCAGCCATAGTTCCAGATGTGCATCACAGATTTGTTTCTGTTCTACTTTCTGCTATATTGTCTTAAAATATGCCCCATGTATCCCATGGCTGTCTATCATTAATTGTGCAGTATTAAGATGACTTTAATCCAAATGCAGTTAAAATTATTCTATATTCCAAAGTAGGATTAGCTCTAGCTGGTTCTTTTATATTCTAAAGCACAAATTATTCATTAAGAGGGTAAATGTGCTTTTTTCTTCTCTTTCTGGAAACATTTTTTAAGGTATAAAAGATTTTCTTCAGAGGAGAACATATGGCTTAAGATAGCAGCATTGTTCACACTCTGAGTGACACACTGGTTTACCATCACAGATGATTAATTAGGTGCCGATGTTTTACAAGTCGAGGTGGCAGAGGCAGTTTTCCTGCAGTGCCCCAGTGTGTGTGTGTGTGTGTGTGTGTGTGTGTGTGTGTGTGTGTGTGTGTGTGTGTGTGTGTGTGTGTGTGTGTGTGTGTGTGTGTGTGTGTGTGTGTGTGTGTGTGTGTGTGTGTGTGTGTGTGTGTGTGTACGTTCATGTTTGGCAGACAACAGGGAGACTATTACTCAGCAGTTCTGGCAGCGGTTACATTTACACACAGTCATATGTAATAATAATAAGTAGAAGTAAATTATCAGAGCTCCTTTCATCTCCTCAGACACACAAAGAGAGACTTTCACAGAGCATTCGGGCTCTTTGGCTGAGTTTTTGGTACAGTGAGCAGGAACATATCTTGGCAGCGTACCAGTGATAGTCGGAGGGGCCATGAATAGATTTATAAACAAGTACCATGATCTTAAAATCTATCCTGAACTGGGAGCCAGTGCAGGGACCGTTGAACAGCAGCAATGTGATCTCGTTTCTTTGTTCCAGTTAAAGCTCTGGCAGCAGTATTCGGTTCAAGCTGTAATTGATTTACAGACTTTTTTGGGGGGGGAGAGAACTGAGAGCAATGCAGTAGTTGAATCTACTTTAACTAAAAACACGAGCAAGCCTGTCTCTGTGTCTCGAGAAGTAATAAAAGAGCTGAAATTTAGCTAGTAGACCATGAATTTCTTGCGTGTAGTGAAATGTGTTTGAAGGGAACACAGATTTTTAAACATCAGCATCTGTTTGCAGGTGTTGTTGAGCACTGCTGAAGCCTTTTGTGTCTCCATAGGGAGCTGTGACAAATCAGCTGGGGCTGGGGACTACAAGTTTAAAGATGAAAAAAAAGAATCTGGTGGTGCATGTGTTAGAAAGAGGCGAGGTTATCAGATCTCTGTGGCCCCGCTCCTCAGCTCTGCTTGAGGCTAGCAGCTCCAGGCTACATATAACACACCCAAATCTCCAAACTGAAGTGTTCATGGTTGAATTGTAATGTGGATATGGTTGCTGCTATGTTTTTAAAAGCAGGAAGAATTCATGGAATAATAAAAGATGGTATCTCTGGTTCTGCTGCATTGATTTTGTGGTTCATTGTGAACTGTTTTTATTCTTTTGGACCAATAACTTGAACCTCGATTTTACGCATTTAGAGGAGAGGGATACTTTTAGAGGGGCTGTGAAGTAGGGCTGGGCAATTAAAGGAAAAATAATCGAAACCGACATTTAGAAACTCTAATCGACTTAATCTTGCTCATGTCAATTAATCGTGGTGTTCACTGTTGCCATGACAGCAAAGGTTGCATATCTTTAAGGAATTTGAAAACATTTTAACCCAAACCATGATCTTTACATAGTTCTGATCAAGTAAACTAGACATTAACCACAGCGTCACACCTTAAAACAGGAAATGATTATTAAGAAAAAAGGAAAGAAAGACAGATGGAAGGAAGGAAGAGAAGACAGGAAGAAAGGAAGGAAGGAAGGAAGGAAGGAAGGAAGGAAGGAAGGAAGGAAGGAAGGAAGGAAGGAAGAAATGAATGAAAGGCAGATGGAAGGAAGGAAGGAAGAAAGGACAGATGGAAGGAAGGAAGAGAAGACAGGAAGGAAAGATGTAAGGAAGAAAGGGAGGAAGGAAGGGAGGAGTGAAAGACAGATGGAAGGAAGAGAAGACAGGAAAGAAAGATGTAAGGAAGGAAGGGGGGAGTGAAAGACAGATGGAAGGAAAGATGAAAGAAAGAAGGAAAGATGGAATAAAGAAAGAAAGAAAGAAATAATCTTTCCATAGTTCTAATCAAGTAAACTAGACATTAACCACAGCGTCACACCTTAAAACATCATTATTTTCACTCCCTAAAGATGCTCATGTGTAAAATACAAAACTAAAGAATCTGTGAAAATACATCATTGTTCATTAAGGGTGGAGATAATCGTTCATTAATCGTAATCGAAGTTAAAAGTTCAATTAATCTTTTGTTAATTTTGATTTTTGCCATAATCGCCCAGTCCTACTGTAAAGGGTGTTGAGATGTCCATAAAGTTGGGAGTCATCAGCGAAGCTTTGCAAATCAATACTGTTTCTTGCATATGATGACTATTAAAGATCGAAAAGTAGTGAAACCTGAACTGAGCCTTGTGGAACTCCACCTGGAAAGTTTTGGATTGAAACAAGAAGTTGCGATCTTATAGTGAGAATGTAAAAGAGGTGCAACCAAGAGTGCTGCTCATTTGTCCAACCTGCTGGGATCGATAGTATTGGAGGCTGCAATTTGGTCCGCAGACATTATTTATTAAAAGTGCACAACTACAACTTTCACCAAAGCTGTTTTATCACTCATAAACCAAATAGTTTAAAAGTTCCTTAACCCTTACATACTGTTCAGGGTCAGATTTGACCCTTTTTTAAACAAATGAGAGCTGAAAAAACACACTTTACACATTTCATTTAGCTGGATTTTTCCTAATGTGACCCACAGTATACAAAAATGGAAATAAAATGCATCATTATTTTTATTTTTGTGCAGCTGATACACATTTTTTTTAATATGCAAATGTGCAGAATTAAAAAAAACACCATTCAAACACATCATATTCGATAAAAAAAATAGTCTCCTAGACCATAAACTAGTGATTAATAGTGAAATGTCTTTTTTTCCATAAGATTAATCAATAATTTATTACTGACTGATGGTGTAGAGAGACTAATTATGAGGTAGAATATGAACAGTATGTAAAGGTGAAGCTAGACCAGATTTATGTTATCAATAATTAAAAGTACAATAAGTGCTTTAACAATCAATTTGAAATATTCAGTCTTAAAGGAACAGTTGGAAACAGAGACTAGTCCTGGTAGGCATGAATGAAAGGTCTGTAGCAGTCATTCAACAGGTGACTTTGAATATATAGCTTTATTGAACCTTCCCTCTTGTGTGGTGCAATAGGCAGGTAACGTTATCACAGAGCTGCAGATGGGGGAGAAAAAAGCTTCAATGACGCAAAGCAGCTTCTCCTGAGTTCCAGCTGCGCTTTGATTTGCAGACGAGCATTACACTGGAAAGAAAGACAAGGAGGAGGTCTCATCTCATCCCCCCCTCTTGTCTTGAGAGGCAAACGGGGCATGACGCTCCTCGAGGCGCTCTCGGGAGGAACCGTGGCACCGTTGCCCTGAGAAGGAGCGTGGAGGCTGCTGGGAGCTGCATCAGAGCTGCAGGAGAACAGGAGATGATGCTAATTAGTGCTGCTAGTGACTTTCTTTCATCTCCAGGCTCTTTGATATGACAGCATGTGCGTGTGTTTTATGCTCAGGAGGTTATATGTTCGAGAGGAAGAAACGGAGTGTGAAGCTGTACATTTTGTATGCGTGCATGTCAAGGTTATTATGGTTAAGCTAAGTTACAAAAAAAAAAAAAAAAAAGGCAGGAGTGAACATGTTGTCCCACTCAGATGATGCAACCTCTGTCAACAGCAGAAATGTGTCTTTGTTTTGACCTTTAGTTGTAGCGCCCCCTATAGAGCAGTCATTAACTCTGCAGTAGTAACTAAAGAGTCGAGTGTCATCTGATATAGTTTATGTGACAAAAAGCTCATATTTTTATGTTTTTTACTATGCAAACAAACATATGACTGAGATGAAATGAGTTATATCATCAATTATTGGCCAAAAATCAACACCTGATCACAATTTGCTCATTATCAATGCCTGAAGATAGTCACATGAAACAGCTCCGACAACATTACAGCATATATCTACAAAAATGTCCAACAAATTAATGCATATTTGTTGTGAAATGTGTATTTTTTATATACTCAGAGAGACTCTTGTGCACAGTTGGGACCTTATTTGCATTTCTTCCCTATTTTTCTATTTGTTTCTAAGCTGTATTTGTAGCAGGAGGTCCTTGTGTTTTGTTTGTTGTGTGAAAAACAAGTTTTAGATGCTTGGGGACATTTAAAAAAATCAGTGTGAAAATCAGGTTTAAACCAATCTGCTCCTTTTTTTAAATATCTAGATATTTCTTTCCTGTGAAAATCTGCCCAAAAACTGAAAATAATGAGCCTTAAGCGTTGCCACATGAACAAAGGAACCAGACAAAGAGCCGCCCCTCTTGGACCTGTTAGTGTCATCTATAAACGCTGGATGCAGTGGTGAGATGCAGAGCTCAGCTGTCTGTGCTGCTCATCCAAAAAGCAACTTATTATGCATGTGCACACAAAACCAGGTTTAATTTATTACATGGATAATATGAACACTATGACATTGTAATTGTGATGCGATGATGTGCAGATAAACCGAACAAAACAGGTTGAAATTTCATTAAATCTACTCACAAAACCAGGAAACACTGCGCTGGTTCATCTGTGTGTTTGCAGCTCCGAACACAATCAGGCCTTCTCATCCGTCGTGTGTTTTATTGACCTTGTCAGAGGGATGCTGAGTGGACCGGTGATAGACAGCCAGTTGGCTCCTCCGGGTTCGGCTGACTCCTCATTTTTATCCGCTTGTCGTACTTTTATGCTCAGCACATACTGTTTATGTCAAGAGACATTTTCATCCACCTCTGTCACTGAAAAACAATCCAGTTTTCAAGCTTCTGTTTATTTGTTTTGTTTTCAATTCCTGTAGTGGCTCAAATACCTCGGGGGAATAGTAAAGCAATATATTGATCTTCACGTATGATTTCATCACATTTTTAGACACTTCTTGGGTCGCTACTTTGGCAAAATACAACAGAGAAACAACTATTTCTTTTTAAAGTGCAGCCAAACAAACCCACGCTGCTTTTTGTAAAGAAGTCGATCAATCAGCTCACTGTGGAAAAAAGTCAAATTGATCCACAAAATAAAGCAAAACTGGCTCTTTTTCTTTTAGACGTGTTTTTGATTATTTGACAACAACAAACACAATGCGTTTCTTTTGGCTTCTTCACAACACATCTGAAGGGCTTTTATCATAGAGCAGCAGCAGTAGGAAATGTTCAGTTTGCATTAGAGCTGCAACAGGTAGGTGATTCATTGATCCACAGAACTCTAATCTGTCGCTATTTGGATAATCGAATAATCGTTTTTGTCATTTTTTTAAAGGAAATTGACAAATATTTGCTGGTTTTAGATTCTCAATTGTGAGAAATTGAAGCTTTAATGTGTCACAAATGATAGTAAACTCCAAAAACCTTTGACTTATGATGAGAATAAATACGTCTCCATGGGCTGTAAGAAATGATTACAGACATTTTTCATTTTTTTCTGACATTTTCGAGACCAAACGGTTGATAAATAACAAAGATGTTGCTGAATGCTCACAGCTCTAAGGAGAGCGAACAGTAAACATCATTTATCTCTTGTGTGTGTAAATAGCAATTTGAATCATGCACGGAAATGGCGGACTCTGCTACCAACAATGAAGGCTACTACACAAAGAGAACTAACTAGAGAATATACTGTAAATACATTGAATGATTATAGCTGGAAAAAATAGAAAAATACTCTCAAAAACAGGGTTTAAGTTCAAGAATATCTTAAAGGGGACATATCATGCTTTTGGTGATTTTCTGTCATTTATATATATTATGTTATAACCCTAAACGTACTTCCACTTCCCCATCGAACTGACGTCAGATTGTTCACACTTGCCCATAAACAGCCTTTGTCACTAAGGTTGTTTGCGTAGTCCACTCGCATATTTCAGATCATATTTTGGCTCAAACATGTACAGATGTATTTGAGAAGTCGACATTTTTGAGTAAAGAATGAGAAAAAATAAGCTAAATTCTTAAAGAGACAGGAGCTAAAACGGCCTGTTTCAGACAGAGGCTGAACTGAAGAGCTGCATAAAGAGCTAGTATAAGATACATAAGGAGCTTTTCGAACTGTAAAGCATGCAAAGATATTCCAGTAGAGCCCCAGAATATAAATATACACCTCAAAATGTATATTTTTATGTCCCCTTTAAAGATGAAAACATAACATTTTGTCCTCGTTTGTTTTTGTTGGAATGAATTAATAAAACAGAGTTCAGTCACTGCAGGTCTTTGGAGTAGTGCATGCTGTATATTTTTGATTTGGTTTCATTGTTTTGACACGCTTTCCTTGAGTTTTGTGTGCACATTTCCCCTAGCAGGCACACACACACACACACACACACACACTGTAGACAGGACACACACACTCAGTCTCATACTGTAGACAGGAGCTGTCTCCAAGGCAGACACAGATGCACAGGATGTGCTAGCATCCTGTCTCATTCAACACTTTCTCATCCCTGTTAATGAGCGATGGTACGATTCTGCTGCGCCATCAGGGCTGCGAAGTCTCTCCAGTCATTCAGAGATCTTGGCCGTCGGGAGTGATGAGCGATGGTGGATACAGCAGCAGACAAGTGTTGCTTGGCTTCTCTCGGTAGCAGAAGGAGGAAGGTGAGACAGATTTGCTGAGAATGGGACCCAGCGGGAGCGACGGAGTGGAAACACATCGGATCGGATCAGAATTACACTTTCATTAATGCAGAGGAGGGGGGGGGGTTAGGTCATTAATCCCCAGAGGATCAGCTCCAGAAATAGCAATACTTTACTCCTCTCACATTACAGTTTGAGTCACTCTTACTTTACCTGTTTTCATCCTTTTCAGAGTTCAGTGCATGTCTGGAAGCACTGGCTGGAAGGCAAGGACACACAGTGGATAGGGGTTTATTATACACACTGACTTACCCAGTTCAAAGTCTTCATTACATTCAACATGCATGTTTTTTTGGATGAGGGTAGAAACTCCACACAGGAAGAGTCCAGGTTGTTGCTGTGAGGCGACAAAAATGCAAATTGAGCTGAAGTAGAAGAACGAAAAAGTTAAAAGCAGGAATGTTGCAGTTGCAGCCACTTGTGCAAAAAAGTTACTTCAACCTACTTTCTGTTGCTTATGTTCAAACTAAAAGGCTCAATAGAAACTTTTTAGGCGAGATGTTTTGCTGACAAAGCTGTAAAAAAACAGAGTTAGATGAGAAACTTCACGCTGGGCTCATTTATATCACAGTGAATGCAGAAAGTTCAAAGCATCACGTCCTAAATGCAAAATGAACTCTGGCAGCTTCACGTCCTGTTTGTGTCTCAAGATTTAAGAAGTCTGGTGTTTGGTTGAAGCTTTTATTCTCACTGCTCGGTTTCATACGTGATAAACTCTGAAGCGTGTTTCTATTTTACAGAGTTATACTTGATCACGTGTATTTGACGATCTTACATACATCAAAGGATGATTTTTACTTAAACATCTCTACATTGGCGTGACATTGTTCCACTTTAGTGTGTGTGTGTGTGTGTGTGTACAGTACATATTTACTTATTCACATGGCTGTTTACTCTCTTGCACTCTTTTTTTCTGATTTCTTTTATTTATTTAATTTATATTTTCTCCCATTTCACTCTTATAAAAGGCATTGTGGCCTCCCGTTAAGTATTTTTCTTTATAATGGATTGCTCAGAGATGTTGTGTAGGGCTTCAACTAAAGATGTATTTCTTTAATTAATCATTTTGTCTGTAACATGTTCAGAAAACAGTGTAAAATACCTGTTTTAAGTTCTTAAAGCCAAAGTTTATGGCTTCAAATATCTTGTTTGGTCTGATTAATAATCCAAAATCCAAAGATATTCAGTTTTACAAGCATGTATGATATGATGAAATCCATTTGCTGCAACCAGCAAATATCTGGCATTTTATCTCTAAAAATGCAGATTAATGCAAAATAATTGTCTATTGACCAACTAAACGTCGCAGCTCAACTGTTGTGTCATTGCTTCTTTTTACTTTTGATATTCACATATTGTTAAAATGTTCCAAAATAACACTTCCCTCACCCTTTACCCCATTTCCTCTGAGTTTGTGAAGTCTCTGCAAGCTTTCTCTTTCTTGGTAATGAAGCTCTGTGATCTTTTGACAAAGTATTTTCTCAGAAACACAAAGAGAGTTCATTCGGCCCGGACACGAAGCGTAACCGCCCCTGCATGTGTACATACAATACAGTACAGTTGCTCTGTATACAGTACAAGAGGGTCATGTGGGAATGGGGACATGCTGTTCCACATATTGAACCCTCTCTTTCCTTCCTGCTCCTCCTCTTCCGCAGGAACATTCGTCTCCAGACCAGCCCTCGGCCCCGTCACACCCCTCCACAAGAATGAACTCCTCGCCCCATGGCTCCCGCGCCTCCATCGACATCCTGGAGGAACTCCAGCTGATCGCTGCGCAGAACCTGGAGAAACTGGACATCAATAAATACTATGAGGTCGTCCGTGAACTGGGGAAAGGCACCTATGGGAAAGTGGACCTGGTCATCCATAAAATCAGAGGTAATTTTTATAGCTGAAATGTCAAATGGTTCAAATTTAGGTGAGAAATATAAAATTAGACGCCCAAAAATGATTTAAAATGACACTTCATGTTCACAAAAAGGCACTAAAAGTGGAAGTAATCCATATGACCCAACACTGGTGGGTCCATAATTCTTCGGACCGAGCAGGAGACAGGTTGCTTTTTTAATCCATCACCTCTTGTGATTTCCCAGAATCGCCACCGGGAATTCATTTGGCCAGAGCGAGCAAATCCGCAGGGTTTGCAGTTAAGGGAAATGGGATGTTGTTCTCTTTTGTGGCCCTACTTTGTGATTCAGAGTGATAAGACAGGGTAATTTTACATAACAATCACGCAGAGTGCAGCCCTGAAATGCCTCTATTTCACTCACAGCACCAGCAGCAGCAGCAGCATCATCATCATCATCCTCTGAGAGATTCAAAAAATAATCCTGAAATCAACAAAATGCTCCAACATGTAATTACGCTCGCAGGTGAAGCACTTTAATTCAGTTGTGAGCTGTTGAAATCAATTTTGAGGCAATGCAGGACACTTTCATGCAGCGATTTAGCACAAGATTTGGATCCAGGCTTCCTAAATTCACTGCTTAACTAATAGGAAATCTGTTCAACCTCTTCACATTAAAAAAACAAGTGTTGACCATCTGCTTCGAGCCTCTTAATAGTCTCTTTTATGGTGCACGAAGCCAGAGTTACCCTGCCTGTGTAGAGCTGCTGCGGTCTGTCACAGAGATGAATTCTGACCTTTCGAGCCTCTAAAATGCACAGCTGTAGGACGATAAAGACGCCATGTGTGTCTGCGGGTTTTAATGATCTGCTACTGTATGTCGCGCACATATTTTTAGTCTGGCTTTAATGGTCTGCCCTTATGGCGTTAATAATCTATGGAAATAAATAGGTTGAAGTTCAAGTTATCGCTGACATTTTGAATCATGGTTGTGTGCAAATGTATTTTAAGTGGACTATAAGGAAGCTAATTATAAGTGTTAAGGGTTGTTCAGTTTACATAATTGCAATTTAAAGTGATTATAGAGTGAAATTCTGCTTGTAGAGGTTCATTTTCTTGCCTAAAAGCACTTCAGCAGGGCAGAGTTTTGCTCTCACTAGTGGTTTAAATCTTGATATATTTTAAATTTATATTCACTGTTTTAAAAACCAACCCTACTGCATATTTATTGCACCACAATTGAATAAAAGATGGCGCTTTTCCATGTAAATATACTGTGAACAAGACATGGTTTCACA
Source organism: Scomber scombrus (assembly GCF_963691925.1). NCBI lineage: Eukaryota > Metazoa > Chordata > Actinopteri > Scombriformes > Scombridae > Scomber > Scomber scombrus. The sequence continues at coordinate 4,868,345 of NC_084987.1, read as the reverse complement.
GTAAATCTGTAAATTACAGTTAAATATGGGACAGCAGGTCAGGGGAAAAAAAGAGTTGAAATCCCAGACAGCTCCATTGTAGGTTAGTAGGGTAGTTGTGTTTTTCCCCCCTCAGATGTAGGTTACTTTAGCTTTAGTTTCTGCCCTAAAAACACCCAGAGTTGTTGGTTTTACAGGAGTCAGCTGAGTTCTCTGGGCCAGATGTCTCTGTCTATTAGCCAGTGGGCTGATTTAACAAGGCGACTCAAACATGCAACTACTGCAGCACAAGTAACACAAGCTGCCAGTCGTTGGGCTGCCGTGCAAATCGGACGTTTTTCCAGTGCGCTGCATAGCCGGGAAAAAGCAGTTATTTACTCCATTTCTGAAATGATATGCTAATCTTAATGCTACAGCTAAGCTCTTATAGCAGAGGCGAGCTACACTTTGATCATCAGGCTTCTTTGCTCACGCTTTGGGAGTTTCATATAAATAGTCACTAGCTCTCTTATTAGTCACTGTTGAGAAATTAAGATGTCAGGAAGTCTGAAAAGTAACACAAGGGCAATTCATGCAAAAGGGCTTTACATGGTGGATTAAAAAAAGAGGGAAAAAACAGCTTAAAACATAATATAAATGACATCTAGTCAACAAGTTGGTCTCACGGAGCCAGCTGTAAACATCTGGTGAAAAATGGTTTTTGAATCAAATACAAACAGCAATGAAAGGGTCAACTTTGGAGTTTAGTATTTCTACATCAATCCAATGCTTTGTTTACGTATATAAAGCTTAAACCAGGGTAGAGCTGCAGCAATTAAGACAATTAATCAAATTAATCGGCAACTGTTTATTGTTACAGTTCAGATTTGCTTTTATTCCCTTTTCATGTATCATAGTTAATTTAATATTTTATCAATTTAAACTTAAGTTAGTCAGACAATTACATTTTGTTTCTCCACAATTTTTAATTTCATAATCCAAATGATTAATGGACTAATCAAGGAAAATAATCTGCATATGAATCGATAATGAAACTAATCGTCAGCCCTAAACCAGGGACAGTGATTAAAACTATTAAATCTGAATTAAAGCATTAATAATCTGCAGCCATTCAACACCAGATTTTCAATTAGCCGTCTCCAGATGTGTTAAGAGCAGTTCTCAGCTGATCACATGATGTATCACGTGTATAATCGGGAGCAGGAATAGCCAATCAGAGACAAGGATTTAACCTAAATCTGCCATATTGTTAATTAGTTGTTGTTTTTTAAAATCCTCCATTTTTAGTTCATTTTTCAGGAATTTGTGAACCTTCTTCTATAGAAATTAGAGTAAGTTAGTAAAAATGTGCAACTATTTTGTATATTTATATCATATGAATATAAAATAGGGATTAAATTATAAGAAACTGGTAATAATGGAAACAAGAGAATTCAACTGGAGCAGGAAAGAAGTTCTAATAATGAGTTTAAAACCTTTTTTAGGTCACATTTTCTAGTTCAATATTACTATTAAATACAATATAGAGTTAATAATTGTCATATAATTATAGTTGTAGGTAATAGTGACGCAGTTTGATCATAAACTAATGAGCTAAAGCGGATCATTACTGGTAGCAGTTTAATTTGGTGTTAAAGCAACATTGAGAAACTGCATGACGCCGCTGACTGCAGACCATCAATACTCCTCTGATTGATCTTCCTGCTTTTCTCATGAAGTCTCTTAACTCATGGATTTAGGAACAAACAGACCCCCTTCCCCCCACACCACCACCACCATCTCTCTCTCTCTCTTGACCTTCCCTAAAGTGTCTGCACACTGTAAAAAAAAAAAAAAGCACAAAGCACTTTTACAGAGCTGAGCCGATGCTATTGGAGAAGTGTCCCCTCTCATCCTCGCTGACACACTGACTCGTTGGTGCAGGGAGAGGCAGACGTTTTGCAACCTCTCTAAACATGGCAGCCCTCCAGGTTTATTGTCTTGGGTATTTCTCACCCGGCTCTCAGATTAGTCCCGGTAATTTCTCTCTCCCCTCGTCGCTCCTCTTGTTCTGGGCAGTAAGTGGCCGCTGAGGGGAGACGAGGTGAGTCAAACCTCACAAATTGCCTTCCTGTGTTCCCTCCAGAGGACTAAATGTGATGCATCTTTTTTTATATTATTACATCAAGTGAAATGATGTATTTAAAGACTGAATTATACTATTTTTTCTTTTGTCTATGGCCTCCTAAATCTTATTACCAGCTCTATGAGGACATGATTGCAGCTGTAAACATCACTTTCCTGCAAAATTGCCGACATGAAAGCAGATTGAAGCAATGTTCTGGTCACTCTGTGTGAACATAACTAGTCTGTCAGAGGATTTGAAATACTTACGAGTATAAATCTCCAGGATTTAATTCAGTAATATTGGAGATTTTAATTATTCATAAAATTAGAAATGATTTTAATTAAGTTTCATGCATGCAATCAGGCAGCTGTGAAATAAATCCCCCGAACACTTAATGGAATGAAAAAGAACAAGGAAGCGAGGAATGAGATTGGTGGGTTATGTAACACTTCCTGTCCTCCTTTTTTCAGGCACAAAAATGGCCCTCAAGTTTTTGAGGAAGAAGACCACCAAGCTGAAGAGTTTCCTGAGAGAGTACAGCATCTCCCTTTACCTGTCGCCATGCCCGTTCATCATCAACATGTACGGCATCGCCTTCGAAACAGACGAGTACTACATCTTCGCTCAGGAGTACGCTCTGGCAGGAGACCTGTTTGACATCATCCCTCCACAGGTGAGACTGGCTGAAACTCAGATCTATACATATGAAATTTGGTCTAAAAGCATCCATAATTTCAAAAATACAGTAAAAGTACTGCAGTATTATGAGTGATGTAGTATGCAGTATTACAGTAAAAGTACTGCAGTATTATGAGTGATGTAGTATGCAGTATTACAGTAAAAGTAGTGCAGTATTATGAGTGATGTAGTATGCAGTATTACAGTAAAAGTAGTGGTTTGGTCCTCTGACTGATATATTATTATTATGACATCATTAGATTATTAATAGTGAAGCATCAGTGTTAGAGCAGCATGTTACTGTTGTAGCTGCTGGAGGTGGAGCTAGTTTACACTACTTTATATACAGTTAGCTAGTTTAGTCCAGTGGTTCCCAACCTAGGGGTGTTTTCAGTTTTTGAACTTTTTCTCTAATTTTTGATTTTCGCTGAAATATTGGATCATTTGAACATTTATTGAAATGAAAGCATGTGAGAAGTTTAGAGGGAAAAATCACTATTTGGTGGAGCTGTTAACAACTCATAAACATCTGAAATGTGATCTGATATTACTAGAGATGTATAATCGAGAAAACAAAGCATTGTCACCACTTCCTGGTGTGACCTCATTGTTCTGCTCTCTCTGACAGGTGGGACTCCCTGAGTTGGTTGCTAAGCGTTGTGTCCACCAGGTGGCCATCGCCCTGGACTACCTGCACTGCAAAAAGCTTGTCCACAGGGACATTAAGCCTGAGAACATCCTCATCTTCGACAAAGAGTGCCGGAAGGTCAAACTATCAGACTTTGGCATGACGCGGCGTGCCGGATCTCCGGTGAAACGTGTGAGCGGCACCATCCCGTACACGGCGCCCGAGCTGTGCGACACCTCGCGGCACGAGGGCTTCTGCGTGGACTACAGCACGGACGTGTGGGCGTTCGGCGTGCTGCTCTTCTGCATGCTGACAGGCAACTTCCCCTGGGAGAAGGCCATGCCTAACGATGCCTTCTATGAGGAGTTTGTCCGCTGGCAGCGTCGCCGGACTGGCACGGTGCCGTCACAGTGGCGTCGCTTCACAGACGACGCTTTACGAATGTTTCGCAGGCTTCTTTCCATCGAGCAGGAGCGCCGCTGCTCCGTCAAAGAGGTCTTCAGCTACTTCAACCTGTGCTGGATGCTGGACACAGAGAACGGGAACAGTAGCAGAGGCAGCGGAAGCTTAGCGAGCAACGCCCCTCCTCTGGAAATCAGCTCGTCTTCGTCTGAAGAAGACGTGCTAGTGGACAGACTGAAGCAGCAGACTCTGTCGCCGGCTTGCGTGGTGCCGAAGGGAAGCATCATGATGGACACCCACTACTCCTCCATGTCCACCAACAGCTCGCCGTCCTCCACCGGCAGCTACGATCGAGTCAACAGAGAAAACAACGAGAGAGGACGCATCCTCGTGGCCACACCCATCGAGATCTGCGTGTAGAGGCGTCTGACGCTGCGTTACAAGGCTACATGATCACACATGTAAGATTAGTGTGTGCTGAGGAGGAAGATTTCTCCGAGTATGAGGAAGAGGAGAAAAGTAAAGAGGAAAAGTGGGAAGTATGGCGACTGGTCAACAGTCTCACATACTTTGTAACTTCACTGCGGGATTACTCATTTCTGATGACGACGATCTCTGAGGAAATGACACGTGAGACAATCACAAGTCTGCTGTATGTGGTTTATATTTCAGTTCTTGAAACACTACATGAACTCACTCGACAATGTGAAAAGAAAGAAGAAAAAAAAAACTGAAGAAGGGAGAAAAAAATAAAACAACAACAAAAAAAACAAAAAACACTCGTAATCCACAAGCAATATGTTAAAATGTTTCAAAACAATCGAGTCAAGATGTGATTGAACTGATGATCATCGGTGTGATCAGCTGTGACTGTTGGTACTGTTGTGTTTATTGTAGTGTACCATTTTCATGTTCGGTAGATATGTTTCTGTAAAGTGCGTGTATGTTTTTTTTTCTTAGTTCCTTTTTTTACTTGGAGTTAAATTATTTATTTATGTCAGATGCATATATTTATGATTTGGTTTCTTAAGTGAAGATCTGAAGTCTGTTTGTTTTTTTTCTCTACTAAGGATTAATTTTTTTTTAAATGACTGAAAATTTGAATCTCTTAGCAGGTGAGTTAGACCCTCACAGAGCTACTTTTTTCTTTTAACCTTTGTGTCGTCCTCCCGGGTCAAATTGAACCCGTCTGTTTTGGCTGTTCCTTCTTTCCTCCCTTCCTTCCTTCCATCTGTCCTTCCTCCCTCCTTCTCCCTTTCCTTCCTTCCTTCCTTCCTTCCTTCCTTCCTTCCTTCTTTCCTCCCTCCCTCCTTCTCTCTTTCTTTCCTCCCTCCTACCTTCCCCCCTTCATTCTTTCCTCTGTCCTTCTTTCCTCCCTCCCTCCCTCCCTCCCTCCTTCCTTCTTTCCTTCTTTCCTCCCTCCCTCCTACCTTCCTTCCTTCTTTCCTCTGTCCTTTCCTTCCTTCCTTCCTTCTCTCCTTCCGTCCTTCCTCCTTTCCTTCCTCCCTTCCTTCCTTCTTCCTTCTTCCTTTCCTTCATTCTTCCTTCCTCCCTTCCTTCATTCCTCCTTTCCTTCCTTCTTCCTTCCTCCTTTCCTTCATTCTTCCTTACTCCCTTCCTTCTCTCCTTCCTTCCTTCCTTCTTCCTCCCTTCCTTCTTGCTCCCTTCCTTCCTTGACTCGAGGACAACAGGAGAGTTAATATATGTCATCATGTTGTTGTTGTTGTTGTTGTGATCTACCATAAAAGTAGATGTATGAAGTTTTTTTTCTTACCCAAAATGTCCTTTTCATGTTTGCCTGTGATGCCTAAACCCGCTGTACAGTAGCAATCAACAATATGAGTAGCTGAATATTCACCTCACGGTCAGCAGTACGTTTTTATTGGGTTAACTTCTTAGCAAGTCCTCCCATTAAAGTGCAGTATACTGGGACCATTACTGAATACTGTGACAGCTGCTGGCCCAGTTCAGCCCCCCAAAAAAGGGACAATTTACAACTTTTATAACCATTTGTAAAGTGGCTCATATGTATTTCCTTTAAGGTAAAACTCGACCACATGATCATGTAAAATAATCTTCTATTTATAATCTGACAAATAAAACAAAAGCATACAAAAGATCCTGAATAATCCGATTTTTTATCCTACTTTGCACGATTTAAAAAGAAAATTTAAATCGTACATTTCACCTGGCAATAATCATAATTACTCAACAAATGATAAATAACCATGAAAAATTACCATTGAACGAGCCAATGAACAAAATAATATGCAGTATTATAATTGAGGATCCAACCTTTTTCCACTTTTTTTTTTTTTTTTTTTTTTTGCTGTGTAATTCACAAAGTTTAAAAAAAAAAAAAAAAAACCCTGAAAATGTGAGTTGGGATGAATAAAACACAGAAAACACAAAAATATTTGGGATTTGGGGATTTAAATGTTTCAGAAATCTGTCTCTCTTTTGTGTTTTTAAGAAGTATTGCATGAAGTGATATTACTGTGGTGAACATTTGTTGAAATAAACTCCCCTGAGAGTGAAAAATGGCACTTGTCGTTTTTTGTTTTTAAATAAAAAAAGAATAGTTTGACATTTTGGGACATGCACTTATTCGCGTCTTTGCAGAATTAGCTTTCATGTTAAGCTAGCTGGTTAGCTTAGCTCAGCATAAAGACTCGAAAAAAGGGCAAAAAGCAAGCCTAGCCCTGTCCAAAGGTAACAAAATCTGTCTACCTGCACCTCTAAAGCTCAGTAATATACATCATGTTTTCTTGTGAGCTTTGGAGGTGCTGGTAAGTAGATTTGGTGGTATCAATCTTCTCATCTAACTCTCTGCAAAATAGCGGAATAAGTCGGTTTCCTGTTCCTTGGAGCTTGCTATAGCCAGTAGTTGGTTAGCTTAGTCTTGCATAAAAACCCGAAACAGTCCAAAGGTAACAGAACCAGAACTTAAGCTCACTAACATTGTTATATTTCTTATTCTCTATGAAAACTATAAGTATTTGTAGGTTTTTATGGGGTGTTATGTGCTAAAGTCTCTGCTGGTTACTGCTTGCAAATTGACATTTTTACACCTCACCTTTGTGTGGATTTAACAAACAACATTGGGGATTTTTGAAAGTAACAATGTGATGACAAAATGTGTGACAGGATGGACAAATGTAGAAAATAGAAAAATATTTTGGATTTGGGATGAAATGTTTCAGGGTGGAGGTTTTTGACACAACTTCACCTACTTCCAAGGTGCATGGAGAAGGGAAAAAAGTCTGAAGAAAGTCAAAACACTTATTGTATGGAAGAACTTGATTTAATAGACCAACATGTTTCGGCTTGTGGCCTTCATCAGGGTCATCATGCAACATATTACAGGCAGCATTTATAGTCCCATTTCCATTAAAGAAGTTCTGGGTAAAATTTAGGAGGTGGGAACTCGTTTTGCCCCCTTAAAAGTTCTGGGAGATTGTGCTTCAGGTGAGGTTCCTGCTATGGAGACACACACCAACAGTCAAAGCCGTGTAAAACTACCCCGAAGTTCCTGCAGTGGAAACGGCCCTTATGTAGGGTATTTAAAAAGCATAAAAAAATTCAAAAAGGTAAAAAAATATACAAAAAAATAACCAATAATGTGCATCCAGATAAACATCAGTAATCCATTAAGGTGGGTTGGGCTCACGGTCATGTGACGTCAGGCAAATCATTATCACAGACAGGCAGGGAGGCAAAGGGACTAACCAATAAATGACATGGGTGACACCATATTTGGGCCATGAACCAGAAAGATAGAGCTTAAAATCTAAACTGTGTCTAATTGATCTGCCACATTGGCTCACATGTATGCATAAATATACATACATATATACACAAATACAGATGCATACATACACAAAAATACCCTCATACACATAGGCTACATATATAAATATGCTAAATGTTGGGAGAGTAAGAAATGTAATAGAACGGTAAAGTAATACATCATAAAAACCATTAGGAACCATTTAGAAAACTCTATAAAAAGTCATTGATTGAAAAGTCCTCATTCATGCCTCCTGGAAATAAACGAAATGGATTGAATGTTTCAGAAATGTGTTTCTCTTTTGTGTTTTTATTAAGTATAACATAAAGTTTGACATTTTGGGATACAAAATCGGGAAAGATAATGAGAGGACTCGTACCACTTCCAAGTTTTCATCCTTTTATCTAACTCCCAGCAAGCAAATAAACCCAAATATTCCTTTAACAATGTCACAATACTTTATTATATCGTCTAAATCAATGCACATGGGGATGGGGGGGTCTTACATAAGATATATAAAATACTGTTTGCATAACAGTGCAGCATGTGTGGTGTTACTTGTGACAGCTGGAAATCTTGCCTTGTGTTTTATTTGATGTGTTATCTACGCTGTGATGTGTTTTTGCTTCGAGTTCAGGCAGCAGATGAAACACCAGAGGAAATAATGTCATGTGCAGTTATTCCACGAGGGCTTCATCCTCCTCAAACCTTTTCTCTCGGTTCATTAAAAATGAAATAAGGCAATTGGAAATGGATCTGGACTCTTCGGGCTTCTGTGAGACTTTTAAAGCGTCACGCAGCTGTGCGGTAGAAAGAGTCGATGCCAACTTCTAATTTTTATCAAACTGCAGATTTAAAGCCAAGAAATGATTAAGACTCCTGCTCCTGGATTTTTATCCAAAAAACTCCAACAAAGACTCAGATAATTTTGAGCATTAAATCAGGCTTCACTGTCTGCCGTTAACATAATTATGCCCCAATAAACTCACAATGCCCTGAGAAGCTCTTAAACCACTGAGGCATGTTTCTGGCTCAGTTGTAATGAGCCTTCAAAAGCTAGCTGGAAGCGGCATTACATAACACACCCACCCTTGTAGTAGGACTGAATCTGATTTAATGTTACAGTTAAAAAAATATCTACAGTAGATCAACACAACAGTATGTGAGGGTTAAAAATGAATATAAAATCGTTGGAATAAGCACACACACGTGCTGGATGAGCTGCACAGTTTGACATTTAAATGTTTTTTCTAGCTCCAAGTATTATAAGCAGTTGAAAAGGTCCAAAAAACCTACAGAATGTGTAATAATAGAAAGTAGCAGAATAACAGTGAGAAGGAGAAAGTGTGACTGCTTCGTCTTCTAGTCGCCATGTAAAGTAGTTTTATCTGCATCTCATATAAAGCAGGTGAAACAGGAAAATGTTACTGCTCACGCCAAAATTGTGACAGATTCTCCTGATTATATGAAGAAAATGAGTCACTAGTCAGACAATTACAGTACATGGGCATGGTGGTAAACAATTCAAATATACGGTTATGATTACCAAAAGACCATAGAAGAAAAAAAACGAATAAATGACAATGCTAAACATTTGTACAAAATTAGGAAGTAATTTAAATGATTCAGTAATTTAAAGTTAATAAACAAGTAGTGCAGTCTGCATGAACACTGTACACAAATGAAGAATAATAATAATATAGCTGCAAGTCGCAATAATTGGGGTCCAAGTGGATTGCAAAAAATTGCAAAATCTGACATCTTTAGAGCAGAAACTCAGATTCAGATGACTCAGGAGATTCAAATGAAGAATTGAGCATGTTGAATATAACAGAAGTCTATGGGACTTACTGCAGCTTAAGTTAAAATATTCAGCAAATTACATATATACAGATAAATAGCTGAAAGACTATTCACATAATTGCTATCAACAATGTTTTTCTAATGTTTTTTTATGAACTTTGGTTCGTGCCAAGATGACCTTATAATTATAATTCTTGCATTTAGGCCATCAGACTAGCAGGAGAGCACAGCTGTACCTGACAGCAGTTGACATTAAATATTAACTTAGCTTTGCACACAGTAAAGTACTGCATTGAAGTCAACGGGTGTGAATAACTTAGATGAATGAAGTGTGTGTGATGCATGCAAAGAAAACATAAAACTCAAACCCATCTGGCTAGTGGAGGCTTGGGAGGACGACAATGGAAAGAGGTTAACACGGAAGCTCCGACTACGCCATCTGAGCCAGGAAACCAAACCAACCTCACAAAAATGAAAGTATTCATAACATTTCAACTTTTGGGGATACAAGTCTCAATCAACCTGCTTTTCTTGGATGTGTAAGACATTTCTCAACTCACCGTATGACCAATCTGAACACTATTTGAAACATGTGATATTTAGTATCCAAAGAATGTCCGAGATGGTTTTGGTGGCACTTGAATGAAGGCTAGTGGAGATGTAGATTTTAATTGATTTAGCATATTTTGAAAAATATCGAGTGACAGACTTCATGAATTGACCATAAGTTGCAGAGAGGCAAACTTTTATCACAGTTCAGTGGATGTGCTAAAAATATGTCAGCTCTCTACAACGTACATTATTTAAGTTTTTGAAGTTGTAACTGTAATCAATCATTACCAAATTTTATGCATTGACCAAGTCATGACCCTAGAGCATGCAAACCACATTTGGTACGAATATGTGCAGCTAATCATAAAATATGAACTATTCGCGTTGGTGGCGCCCCCAAGTGGCAGAAAGACTGCGCAGCAAAGCTCGGACCTAGCATCCAAACATGTGCACTAAGCTTGGTTACAATAGCTTAAGCCAATTTTGATGAAAGTTTAACTTAAAGACTGGTCTAAAAATGTATAATTTCAAAATGATAGATATCTCTCACTATGAGGCAGTATCAGTATCATATTGCTATATCTTGTGACCCTTCAACTTTTTAACATAGCTGACTCGAGATGCAGTTAATCTGATTTGCATGGATGGACACTAAGTAAAAGTTACTGTCAGCATGTTTTGATGTGCATCTGTAAGATTTAATAACAATTTAAAACAGTTTTCTGCAGCTGAAATTGCAATATCGGTTGAACAGAAGCAGACACTTTTGGATTTGCTTATTTATCCCCCAGGAGAGAAGGAGGCATATGTGAGGAAATGCAAGTTTAAGATCCTGATGTCAGCTCAAAAAAAGATCAGTGATTGATTGTGTTATGAAAAATCACTAGAAGTTTTTTGATGAAACTTTTAACTATTCTGGATCTGCTGAGCCTTTAAAAGTCAGAAAATATGCAGAAAGGACCTGAGGGAAACAGGATGGTGAAATGTGTGTGAAAAATAACAGACATTCCTGCTCTTTAGCCTTGTGTTGCTAAGCAGAGAGCAGCGCTGAAGCAACTATTTAGTGCCTCTACTCAACCATTAGGATGTATGTTTTACACAGAACAAGGACTGTGAAGTTTTGTCCTCCGATCCGAGGAGACCCCACACACAGTTTGAATGGGCTCTGTGGGATAAGAGACGTCCGAACAGCTGAGTTTTAAAGTGACACATTTCCAACTGAGTTGAATCATTCCTCCTTGACAATGAATATAAAACCACTGGAATATTGCTAGAAAACAGAAAAGTAAACACATCTGCTGAATGAGCTGCACAGTTTGACATTTACACATGCAAATGGTTTTTCTAACACAAAGTACGCAGCAGCTGAAAAGGTCCAAAAAATGTGCAGAATGTAGAATAATAAAAAGTAGCGGAATAATCAAGAGTGACATGAACAAATGTCAATCCAAAAAAAAAAAACTCAGTCTGTGAATCTGCCCTGATATAAAGAAACCAAAGAAAGAAGAACAAAAAAAGAAAAAAACAGCCAAGTGCAGCTGAGCCGGAGAGCAAACCATCAAGCAACACTGCATGTTCAGCATAGCAATTACAGCTGCACGCTGCACTCACTGATCTCAGTGTTTCTCCCTCCACCATGTTTGCATATTTACTACCAGTGAGGAGGCAGAGTGGAGAGTTTAGTATTTAGATGAGATGCTTTTTCAAAGTGCTGCGTGATGTGGAAGCACCTCAGTAAATAAATAAACTAAAGCAAGGAGGGCACAAATGAATTTTTTACTTTAAGTTAAAAACAAAACATACTTAACATTGTCAAAACTTAATGACTTTTCTTAATTTATGAGAAATCCTGAGAAATTTTGAACTAATGACACTGAAGAAAATCACTCATTAGTGTTTGAGGTGCCAGCTGTTAAACATGACACACAATGACGGTCTCCCAAATCTAAAATATGTCTTTTTTGTATTTCTGTTTTTGGAGTTATATAAGAATTTGTTCATGAGAGGTTTAACAGAGAGTTTTTAGGGTCTAATCGGCTAAAAACATTAGTAACATTCACAATAAAAGATACAAAACAGTGTCAATACTTGTGATTGATTAGTTTGTTAAGGTGAATTAACACAACAGAGAAAGAACTGGGAATACATATTTTTTCACTAAATATTATGATTTCTTGAAATATTGCAACTTCTTTTTCAGAATGTTAACATGTTTTCCTCGAGTCAAGGAAGGAAGGAAAGATGGAAGGAAGGAAGAAAGGAAGGAAGAAATGATGGAAGGAAGGAAGGAAAGAAGGAAGGAAAGATGGAAGGATGGAAGGAAGCCAGGAAGGAAGGAAGGAAGGAAGGAAGGAAGGAAAGATGGAAACAAGGAAGGAAGGAAGGAAGGAAGATGGAAGCATGGAAGGAAGGAAGGAAGGAAGGAAGGAAGGAAGGAAGGAAGGAAGGAAGGAAGGAAGGAAAGATGGAAGGATGGAAGGAAGGAAGGAAGGAAGAAGGAAGAAAAGGAGGGAGGGAGGAAGGAAGGGAGGAAAGGAAAGGAAAGAAGGAAGGGAGGAAGGATGGAAGGAAAGAAGGAAGGAAGGAAAGATGAAAGGAATGAAGGAAGAAGGAAGGAAAGGAGGGAGGAAGGGAATGAAGGAGGGAAGGAAGGAAGAAAGGAGGGAGGAAGGTAGGAAGGGAGAAAGGAAGGAAGGAAGGAAGGAAGGAAGGAAGGAAGGAAGGAAGGAAGGAAGGAAGGAAGGAAGGAAGGAAGAAAAGGAGGGATGAAGGAAGGAAGGGAGGAAAGGAAATAAGGAAGGGAGGAAGGATGGAAGGAAGGAAGGAAAGATGGAAGGAATGAAGGAAGAAGGAAGGAGGAAGGGAAGGAAGGAGGGAAGGAAGGAAGACATGGAGGGAGGAAGAATTATATTTTCTAACAGAGGCCCTGATACTGCTTTGTATAATAATGATACTGCTTTGTATAATAATGATACTGTGTGATTATTTCTATTCATCAAATGTGCTGCTCAGTTTGCATAAGAGGTCAAGCACCAAAGTATTTGTCTCTTATCTGTAAGCCAGTGACATATAAAATGAATTCAAACACTGGATAAGAAAAGCGTATTTGTGCGTTACACTATCAACACTTGCACCACACTGAGTCTTAACAACAGAGCCTGATATGCAATAAAAAGGGAGGCGAACTGACTCTGGTTTTGTGCCCTTAAGAAGATTTTAACTGCTGACACAACATGAGGCACTAAATCATTATGATCTCTGTGGGCGTAGAGACACGATACAGAATACAGTCTACAACATACACTATAAATGTTCCCGACTCTGCATGTTCTTCCTGTATCTGTAAGTTCTGCTGATGTTTAACCTTCGTGTCGTCCTTCCGGGTCAAATTAACCCTGTCTGTTTTGACTGTTCCTTCTTTCCTCCCTTCCTTCCTTCCTTCTTCCTCCTTTCCTTCCTTCCTTCCTCCTTTCCTGTCTTCCTTCCTTCCTTCCTTCCTTCCTTCCTCCCTCCTTTCCTTCCTTCCTCCCTGCTTTCCTTCCTTCCCTCTTTCCTTCCTCCGTCCTTTCCTTCCCTCCTTCCCTCCTTCTTTCCCTCTTTCCTCCCTTCTTCCTCCCTTCCTTCCTCCTTTCCTTCCTTCCTTCCTTCCTTCCTTCCTTTCTTCCCTCCTTCCTTCCCTCTTTCCTTCCTCCCTCCTTTCCTTCCTTTTCCCTCCCTTCCTCCCTTCCTTCTCCCTCCCTTCCGCCCTCCCTTCCTTCCTTCTTCCTCCTTTCCTTCCTTAACTCGAGGACAACAGGAGGGTTAAAAAACAAAAAAAAATATATATATATATATATATATATATATATATATACTGTATATTACTCAACAAAATGTGGCTCAGAGCATGCATGTTTGGCTGGTGTCAGTTTCAGCAGCAGTGTTTAAATGATGTCTAGCACAGTTTGTGCTGAGCCACCTGTAAAAGCTGTGCTGCAGAGATAGCGAGGAGGATTATAATCAGAGGAGCCTGTCAGTCCTAAAAGCAGAGATAAGACTGCACTGTGAGCGAAGGATGGCGTATTTTGAGGCAGAACCCAAAGAGACAGACACTGAGAGCTGAATATAGGGAACATAAGGGGAAATGATGTGAGGAGAGCGATAAAAAAGGGAAGAAAGGCAATAAAAGAGGAGAAATGAAAACAATGAGACAGATAGAAGGCTTGAGGTGCAGCTGCAGGAGTAAACACTGTAATCAGATGACGTTATACAAGTGTGTCCATTTGAAATTCAGTCATTTGAACGTCGTACGTGCCACAGCCATAAAATGAGCCTTTCATTAAAAACAAAATACACTGTTGACTGAGAAAAACAAATGCAAAAACTTCTTTTGTATTTTTTTTAGGATTACATCACATTAATCCATAACCCAAAAGCACTGGTTGTGGCATCATCACACATCACTCTCCCTTAGACAAGGACCTGCTGCAACCTCGGAGCTTTAATGTCTAATACTGATACCAGGAGTCCTGATCTTCCAGTTATAGTCCATGTCTGACCGAATTATCTCAACCTCCAAATCTCTGAGATGCTCAAAAAGGGTTTTTAAAATACTCATAAACTATTCACTGGACTCCTACTGTTCGAGCACTGTGTTATATCTGGTCCACTGCCCTCACCTCACTTTGGAGATGTGAAGTTATGCTGGGTTCACCAACTTGATGGACTGATTGACTGATCTGATCTTTATTTCAATCTATCAAAATTTGAGACATAATACACCTGGCTAAAGGTCTACTGCTACGGGAATTCCACATGTGGACAACTTTACAACTTTCTGGAATAGGCCGACTTCCTTCAGACATTATGGATCTCATCCAAATAGGCTTGAATCCAATCTGATGGCAATGAACATGCAGAGATGAACTGGCCCTCGCTCCCCTTACCCCTAAATTTACCACAACGCCACGTCCGTCAGATTTCATAGAAACGAAAGGTTTTGATACATTTTCATGTCCAATGTCTTAAGATGATTATGAGTGAATTTGAAGCCGGTCAGATTAGATCTGTAGGAGGAGTTTGCTAATGTACGAGCTGTGGAAATCGCAATAATGGCGCTAAAATCGGGAAAAAATTTGAATCTTTGAGTCTGTGTCTTTATGGAGCTGTTACACATAGTTCTGATATCCCTGTTATCATAACACATAGAGGTCTGTCATGCATGTTAGGCTCAGACATATGAATAATCTGTTCATATGATGTTTCGACACATGCATCAACTTCAGCTCCCAGCACAAGGCTCAAGCACAAGCATAGGCTTAAAATGGCACTCTACAATCTGAGATCTCTATCCAGTAAGAAGAACAAACTAATAATTACAACCGGCTTGTTGAACTGTGTTCTCCAAACCAATCCAGGGTCAGTGGTCGTGGCCTGGTGAGTGTTTACAGGAAGAGTTTCAAATGTAACCCTGTGATGAATATTCTTCCTTTGAAGTTCTCACTTTTAAATTTAGTGGTCTCTATCTGATCATTTATTTATCGTTCATGCTACCGATTACTACTGATAACTTTAAAGAGAGTATGTACGGACAAACAAGTATTTATATTCAGAAAATTGGACCTTGTAATTACCCATAAGGAGTTGTTAATACTCTCTCGCTCGCTCCTTGTATACTTGCATCTTTAATGACCAAAATGTCTCAGAGTTCGGTGCATTCTTTGATAATCAAAGCCCAATCCTGTCTGAATGCACGCTAATGGACTGGCTGACTGGTTTTAATTGAATCTGCTTGTCTTCACTAAATATTATGCACCTCTTAATGTCAGGTCCTGAAAAAGAAAGCAGCATTGGATAAACCACCATGAAAGGGAAAGTAGAAAAGCAAAAGAATCCAGTCTCCAAGTACATTAAAACACTATAATAGCATTATCATTAAGGATGTGAGAACACACTATTTGGTAAATTCAGCCTCTCCTTGTGTCCCAATCGAAAGTGATGCTGATTGTGAAATGTTTTTATCCTATTTAACTGATAAAGTGAAGTCAAATGGAGCCTATATTACCCCCAATGCCACTTACTCTGATGTTAATCACCTGCAACAAGATCATTTGAGCCAGTTTCATCCCATTACCTTGTCTTGAACTTTCAGAAACATTATCATCCAGCCTTCTTGATATAATACCCACAAAGTTTTTACTAAAAAGTAATGAAAACAATCAGTTCCTCTTTGCTTTCTGATTTTAACACACTGTTAAAACTATTACAAAAATGGTGTCCAATGAACTTCTCTCTGCACTGGAAAAGTTTCAATCTGGTTTCTGGAAGTATGACAACACTGAGATTTCTCTGCTCCATATTACCAATGACCGTTTAATGGCAGCTGATGATAGCATGTGCTCAGTCCTTATAGTCATAGTCCTGGACATTAGTGCAGCCTTTGTGACAATTGATCACAGCATCCTGTTCGACAGACTTAAGTAATTGGTGGGGACCTTTAAACAGGTTTTCATCTTACCTTTCAAAATAGGAGGTTCAGTGTCTCTGTAAACAGATATTTCTCTTCATTTCCTTCTGTTGAGGACAGTGTGACTCAATGTCCCTTTGGCACATTATTCATAGACGTGGTGTCTCTTTCTGATGTTATGCTGATGATACTCAGGTGTACCATTAGATGAACAGATCCAGATCATGACTGCCTTTATGTCTAAACGTTTTCTTCAGCTGAGCTCAAGCAAAACAGAGATCCCAGTCATTGGTTCCCAGCACATGGTAAAACAAATTCTGCCATCTGCTGGTTCCCTAGTGGATCGTATTAACCCTCCTGTTGTCCTCGAGTCAAGGAAGGAAGGGAGGAAGAAGGAAGGAAGGGAGGAAGGAAAGAAGGAAAGGAGGGAGGAAGGAAGGAAGGAAGGAAGGAAGGGAGGAAGGAAGGAAAGGATGGAGGAAGGAAGGAAGGAAGGAAGGAAGGAAGGAGGAAAAGAAGGGGGATCGAGGAAGGAAAGAAGGAAGGAAGGAGGGAGGGAAGGAAGGACAGAAGGAAGGAAGGAAGGAAGGAAGGAAGGAAGGAAGGGGGATGGAGGAAGGAAAGGAGGAGGGAGGGAAGGAAGGAAAGAAGGAAGGAAGGAAGGGAGGAAGGACAGACGGAAGGAAGGAAGGGAGGAAAGAAGGAAGGGGGATGGAGGACAGAAAGAAGGAAGGAAGGAAAGAGAGAAGAAAGGTAGGAAGGGGGATGGAGGAAGGAAGGAAGGAAGGAAGGAAGGAAGGAAGGAAGGAAGGAAGGACAGACGGAAGGAAGGAAGGGAGGAAAGAAGGAAGGGGGATGGAGGACAGAAAGAAGGAAGGAAGGAAAGAGAGAAGGAAGGAAGGAAGGGAGGAAAGAAGGAACAGTCTTTTTTAACTTTTTAAGACACAGAGACCATTTCAAAGGCCTTCATCTCATCATACCTGGATTATTGTAACAGTATTTTAAATTGACTGTACCAAAAATCTTTTGAATGACTCCAAACTGTACAGAAGCCTCTTTAGTCTCTTCATAATAACATACTTTTATCGGGAGCCTTTCCTAATTTTACTCTCTTAGTCTTCTTTATTCCTGTTTTTCCTACATTGAATTGTTTTTTATACACTAAACTGTTTTTTTAATCTGTTTTTCTTTTTAAAAACCTAATTATTTTATTTTTGTTACCTTTGTGAAGCACTTTGTAACATGGACTTTGAGAAGTGTTCCATAAATAGAGAATATTATTATGTTTTAATGGGGTATGACGGATGCATGCATGGAGATTAGTTCAGGAAATGCACCCGAATATTTGTAGTCTACAGTTACTGGACTCTGATACATCTCATAATCCTGTAGTGAAATTATAGAGGGAGATACTGTATCTCCCTACATGGACCCGAAAACAGTTGGCAACACATTTCAGTTCAAGCCCAAAATAAGTTCCACACAACACAAAATGAGCGTCTTCCAGTTGCTACATTTGACACTAAGAGGGTTTCATCTGGAGGCATGACACAAGTGTCCTGGCTGACAGTTTCAAATAGGAAAAAAAAGACGAATTCAGGATAGTGATGCCAATTATTGTCTTTATTGAAATGTTTAAGAGCCTTCAACCATATGTTCATATTTTATGAACTTTGTTAAAAGGCATAAATTAGATGATGACTCTTACTCTTCAGCCTAAAAAAAGGAAGTGAAAATAAATAAACAATAGTTCAAATCAATGAAACAAACAGTAGAAGTTATTTTGTCTCTTCATGTGGAAGACTATAATGATTTGACTATTATAAAGTGGGATACTGACTTACAATATCAACAGTGAAAGTGCACAACATTAAAAACAACTGATATTGTGACCATGCAAACAACCTATAACAAATGTACCTTTCCATGATCACGGCTCTTGGCTCTCAGCTTGTTGACCTGAGACTCAGCGATGTCAGCACGCTCCTGAGCTTCCTCCAACTCATGCTGGACCTTCCTGGACCTGGACAAGTGAGTGTTGGCCTGCTCCTCCTGTGAAGGGTGGTGGGAGCAACATTCATTTAGTTACAAGACAAATACTATAACTATTGAATCACCTGTATAGATGATTGGTCTCATCAGTGTATTTGACTTACAGCTTCTTCAGCTTGTCTCTTGTAAGCTTTGACTTTGAGCTGCAGCTTATCCACCAGATCTTGAAGTCTGTGCACATTCTTATGGTCCTCTTCAGTCTACACAGATAAAGGCTTATAAGTGATGAAGAATAAATAATACAGAGATATTAAGGTAGTTTTTTTATTTACACAGGAAATACCTGGTAGGTCAGCTCCTTCACTCTTCTTTCATATTTGCGGACTCCTTTAACAGCATCAGCTCCGCGTCTCTGCTCGGCCTCAACTTCATTTTCTAGCTCACGCACCTGAAAAGTGATGATAAATGAGATATCAGTATTATATATAAAGATCACTGTTACGTCCTATGTCTGTGTGTTTTGTGTATCTGCCCTTTGTTTAACCCTCCTGTTGTCCTCGAGTCAAGGAAGGAAGGAAGGAAGAAGGAAGGAAAGGAGGGAGGAAGGAAGGATGGAGGCAAAGGAAGAAGGAAGGACAAGAGGGAGGAAGGAAGGAAGGAAGGGAGGAAGAAGGAAGGAAAAGATGGAGGAAGGAAGGAAGGATGGAAGGAAAAGAGGGAGGAAGGAAGGAAGGGAGGAAGAAGGAAGGAAAGAGGGATGAAGGAAGGAAGGGAGGAAGAAGGAAGGAAAAGAGGGGGGAAGGAAGAAAGGGAGGAAGAAGGAAGGAAAGGAGGGAGGGATGAAGGAAGGAAAGGAGGAAGGAAGAAAGGGAGGAAGAAGGAAGGAAAGGAGGGAGGGATGAAGGAAGAAAAGGAGGAAGGAAGAAGGAAGGAAAGGAGAGAGGAAGGAAGGACGAAAGGAGGGAGGAAAGAAAGAGAGAAGGAGGGAAGGAGGGAGGGAGGAAAGAAGGAAGAGAGGAAGGAAAGGAAGGAAGAAAGGAAGGGAGGAAAGAGAGAGGAAGGAAAGAAAGAGAGAAGGAGGAAAGGAAGAAGGACGGAAGGAACCGGGTCGTAACATCACAGTCAATCAAACATATATATAATTTATTTTGCATATTGAAAGTGTGGTCCACCTCCAGAAAATGATCCATCGTGATCAGTGCATACCCTTGTCTCCAGTTTCTGGAGCTGCTTCTTGCCACCTTTCATGGCGAGGTTCTCAGCCTCATCCAGACGGTGCTGCAGGTCCTTGACTGTGATCTCCAGGTTCTTCTTCATCCTCTCCAGGTGAGCGCTGGTGTCCTGCTCCTTCTTCAGTTCCTCGGCCATCATCGCAGCCTGAAATTATGAAGTTTTCAGAATTTGAATTATATCATCAGTGTAAGGCAGTATACACAAATGTTCAATTATTCATAGAACTGAAGAGTTAGAGGTATAAGCTCACATCAGTGATAGCCTTTTTGGCTTTCTCCTCAGCATTTCTTGCTTCCTGAATTGAATCCTCCACTTCACCCTGAACTTGCACAAGATCAGCCTCCAGCTTCTTCTTGGAGTTCAGGAGACTGGTGTTCTGAATATTAAAAAAGTCACATTTGTTATGTATTGCAAAGTTGGTATGTATATTTATTAACCCTCCTGTTGTCCTCGAGTCAAGGAAGGAAGAGAGGAAGAAGGAAGGGAGGAAGGAAGAAGGAAGAAAAGGAGGGAGGAAAGGAAAGAAGGAAAGATGGAGGAAAGAAGGAAGGAAGGAAGGTAGGAAGGAGGGAGGAAGGAAGAAGGAAGGAAAGGAGGGAGGAAGGAAGGAAGGAATGGAGGAAAGGAAAGAAGGAAGAACGGAGGAAAGAAGGAAGGAAGGAAGGTAGGAGGGAGGGAGGAAGGAAGGAAGAAGGGAGGAAGGAAGGAAAGAAGGACAGAGGAAAGAAGGAAGGGAGGAAGGTAGGGGGGAGGAAAAAAGAGAGAAGGAGGGAGGAAGGGAGGAAGGAAGGAGGGAAGGAAAGAAGGAGGGAGGGAGGGAGGAAGGAAGGAAGGACAGAAGGAAGGAAGAAAGGGGGATGGAAGAAGGAAAGACGGAAGGGAGGAAAGAGAGAGGAAGGAAATAAAGAGAGAAGGAGAAGGAGGGAGGAAGGAAAGACGGAAGGAAGGAAAGGAGGAAATAAGGAACAGTCAAAACAGACGGGGTTAAGTATAAATAGAGTTTCTTGTGAATCATTGAACATACAAACCTGTGAGTGAAGCAGTCCGACACGCTCACTAGCATCAAGCAACTCCTGTTCAGCGATTTTGCGTCCTCTCTCTGTCTGCTCCAGAGCGGCTCTCAGCTCCTCAATCTCAGCCATCATCAGGCCGTTCCTGCGCTCCACCATGGCAACCTGCTCCTTCATGTCTTCATTTCCTCTGAGAGCTTCATCAAGGTGCAGTTGGGCATCCTGACAACACATAGAGGGAAAATTATTGTTCTTTTCTTTTTGGCTCTTTAAAATGTGTTCATTCATTGATCAGACGAAGCTTACCTTGAGATGTCCCTGGACACTCCTATATAGTTTCTGGGTCTCAGCAGCCTGCCTGTTAGCATGGCTCAGTTGGATCTCCATCTCATTCAGGTCTCCCTCCATCTTCTTCTTGATTCTCAGGGCATCATTCCTGCTCCTGACCTCAGCATCGAGAGTGCTCTGCATGGAGTCAATGATCCTTTGGCTGTTCCTCTTTATCTGCTCCATCTCCTCATCCTTTTCTGCAAGCTTTCTGTCTATCTCACCTTTGATCTGGTTAAGCTCTAGCTGAACACGGAGAATCTTGGCTTCCTCGTGTTCCAGTGCTCCCTTAAGGAAAAAGTTGATGTATCTAAAGGTTACCAGTCTGTCTCAGAAAAAATAAAGAAATATATAGGCAGGTATTTCATCATATAAGTGGTCTAATATTAAAATTTCGATTTTAACCTCTGCTTCCTCCAGAGCTGTCTGAAGTTCAGACTTCTCAGTCTCAACGGTCTTCTTGGCTTTCTCCAGCTCATTGATGGTCTTTCCAGTCACACTAATCTGTTCAGTCAGTTCTGAGATCTCCTCTGTCAAATGACCAAAACCAAAATCCAATTTAGAGAAACTTAAGACTGTGCAGGATACATCATATCTAGAAAATTAGGATTTACCACCACAAACCCTCATGCCAAAGCCAAGAAAGAACCATTACAATCACTGTAATAGTTACATTAAATACAATGGGATTGACATACGTTGCAGGTTCTTGTTCTCTCTCTTCATGGTCTCCAGATGATCCAGTGTCTCCTCGTAGGAGTTCTTCATCTTGAACATTTCAGTGCTGAGAGATCGAGACTCCTTCAGGGCTCCTTCCAGCTCTGCCTGGCCCTCCTCATACTTCTGTTTCCATTCTGCAAGGACCTAAAATTATATGAATGAAGTTAGCATTTACATTAATATAATTATGTTTAAATATGTTTTTTCTTTCCTTATTACTATTTACCTTATCAAAGTTCCTCTGCTTCTTGTCCAGGTTTGCAGCCAGAGAATTAGCTCTCTCTACATCAATCATGAGGTCCTCCACCTCACCCTGTAGCCTCTGCTTGGTCTTCTCCAAAGAGGAACACTTTGAGTTCACAGCCTCGATGGACTCCTCAGCATCCTGCAGACGCTGGGCAAGCTTTTTCCTGTAGTAAGAAAGTGTTGTCTTTTACTTAATTGCACATACAGATGACAAACTGAGTGAAAAGCAAAAATGTCATTCAAAATGATTTATTTATGTAAGAGTAAAAAGGTTCTATGTACTTGGCTTCCTCCAGCTCCTCAGTGCGCTGGATAGCATCAGTCTCGTATTTGGTTCTCCACTGAGCCACTTCGCTGTTTGCCTTGGACATTCCTCGCTGTAGCTCAGCTTTAGCCTCCTGCTCCTCCTCATACTGCTCTCTGAGCAGATCACAGTCATGGCGGGCAGACTGAACACCATGGGCCAGGGCATTCTTGGCCTAACACGGTACCAGGGGTAAAAGTATCTTTGTGAGTCTTCTTCAAAATGTTTGTTGTCATGATAATTTTTATTTATGTTACGTTGCATTTCATTGAAAGATCTCAAACCGCAAATATCATTCAACATCTTTTACCGATCCATACCTGTCTCGCCAAAATTCAACATTTCCTCAACAGATGTGTCTCGGCCAAAAATAAATGATTATATTATAATGCTGGAAAGCAAATTGGCTATTAGAAAATCAATTAATATTAATTTACTCTCTGCTCTAGTTCACTATAATCCATAATAAGTGGAAATAACGAACCATTCCATTATTTTTTTGGATGATGGAAGGATTAAAAGGGGGAATTTTCTGAGGTAATCACATTTTGAAGATGATTGTGTTTGGGATGTCTCTATCATATGTGCTTAAAATTACGTAACATGAAGTGGAGTACTCAGTTCCACCAGTATTAAAGTCTAATAACAGGGAATAGAAACATGTTATACCTTCACTTCCTCCTCAACGTGCCTCTTGAGTTCCTCAATCTGCTGAGTGTAAGCCTGCTTGCTTCTGGTCAGCTGGGAAACAATAGCGTCTTTCTCCTCGAGCTGGCGGGACATTTCACCTGAATGATAAAAAAATATATATAAATAAATCAATTTGTAAAAAAAAAAAACAGTGGACTTGCCCACAGATGGTTTTATTTGATGTGTCTCACCATTCTCTGTACTGAGTCTTGCCCTCTGTGCATTAATGTCATTCAGCTGGCGGACGTGCTCTTCATTCTTGGACTTGAACTCACTCAGCTGGTCTTCAAGAGTTCTGCACATTTTTTCCAAGTTGCCCTATTTAAGCAACACAAACATGTACAAACATGACTATCCTTGGTATTCTTCTAACCTCATTGCCATACTGCACACAAACACTTACTTTGGCTTTAGCTATAGCCTCCATGTTGCTGGACAGGTCGTCAATCTCCATCCTGTACTCGCTCTTCTCTTTTTCCAGCTTCTGCTTGACACGCTGGAGGTTGTCGATCTGCTCTCCCAGCTCCGCGACAGTATCAGCCTGCTTCTTGCGGAGAGCTGCTGAGGTAGATTCATGCTGCAGGGTCGACTCTTCGAGATCACGGCGCAGCTTCAGGAACTCAGCCTCACGCTTCTTGTTCATCTCGATCTGAGCGGCTGTCGCTCCGCCAGCTTCCTCAAGTCTCTCGCTGATCTCCTCAAGTTCCCTGGAGAGGTCAGCCCTCTGCTTCTCCACCTTAGCCCGAGCAGACCGCTCAGCCTCGATTTCTTCCTCCAACTCCTCAATACGAGCCTAGGGTTAGTAATATCAAGAAGGAACTTACTGTAACAGGTTGTTTTTCCATCACTGAGTATAATATCCATGTCAAACACTAACCTGGAGTTCCTTGATCTTCTTATGAAGCTGTGCACCAAGAGACTGTTCATCCTCAATCTTGCTGAGCAGCTGGCTGACCTCAAACTCCTTCCTGGATGAGGAAAAAAACTCTTATTGCAGTTATAGATATAGTTTTGACTAGGGATCATTGTGTTGCATTGTGGCACTAGTTAAATGTAAGGATTAACGATGAAAAAGAAAAGTTACTTCTTGATTTTCTCATCAGATTGCTGCTTGTCATTCTCCAGATCCATTATGGATTCCTGGGCCAGTTTCAGATCTCCCTCAAGCTTCCTTTTGGCTCTCTCAAGCTCCATACGGAGCTTCTTCTCTTGCTCCAGTGATCCCTCAAGCTTTTGAGATAATTTTATAATGTTGACATTGAATCATGTTTTAATCATGAAATGTTAATTCCAACACACAAGCTAGTAAGTTTTCTCACATCGTCCACTTGCTGTTCCAGTTTTATCTTGGCCTTGGTCAGAGTGTTGACTTTGTCCTCCTCTGCCTGCAGGTCATCCAGTGTCTGCTGGTGAGCCTCTTGGAGGGCTTTCTTCTCCTTGGTTAACTTGGCAATACACTCATCTTGAGATGCCATCTCCTCTGTCAGATTTTTCACCTAAAAGTGGCACACAGGTACATTTAAATGTCACTAAGTAGGCTAAGTATGGACTTCTTTTCCTCCTTTTGTATACATTTAGATTTTAATTAAATGTACCTTGTTTTCAGTTGCATGTTTCTCCTTCTCCACTTTAGCCAAGGTGAGCTCCAAGTCATCAATATCTTTCTTCAGCTCAGAGCACTCATCCTCCAGCTTCCTCTTCTTTGCAGTTAGCTCAGCATTGACTTCCTCTTCATCTTCCAGTCTCTCGGTTGTCTCTTTGAGTTTAGCCTCGAGTTGGATCTTGCTCTTGATCAGACCTTCACACCTTTCCTCAGCATCTGAGAGGTTTTCAGTTTCCTATATTTGGAAAATACATTTGGTAGCCAATATACTAGATTGGATTAACTATTAAGATATAAATGTATTACTTAGTATTCCTTTGGCATGTAATATTAATACTTTGGCATACTTTGGCAAGGCATTTATACAATGACTACACAACATTTGAACTTCATGTAGATCGGATTTAAAAAAGTAATTAACTGCAGTAAATTAGTACAAAAAAATAAGTATGTATGTATGCTACTCACAGATGACACTTGCAGTTGCAGGTCATTCTTTTCCTGCAGCAGAGAAACCATTTTCTCCTCCAGCTCCTTCTTCTTGGACAGAGCAGTAGCCAGGTCTGTCTTCATCTTGTCATAGTTCTCCTTCATCTGGGCCAGCTCTTTCTCAGTCTCGGCACTCTTCAGAAGTGGTTTGAGCTTGAAGTACAGATTCATCCATGGCCAGTTTTTCACATTCATGAATGAACGGAAATTGTACTGGATGGTATAGATTGATTCTCTGGAGAATACATATAAATAAAGTGTTAATGTAACTGTAAAACTTGTGGGGTTAACAACATGACATTTGGACAATGTTCAAATTGACAGTATGATGATCTTACCTTCTCTCCGTCATCTTAACATACTCTCTCCTCATGATGTATCCTCTGCAGAGAGCCTGAGTCATGGTTACCAGCTCACCCAGTTTGTCATCTCTCATCTCCTCCAAGGTACCCAGCAGACCAGCTTTGAAGAACACCTGTGTTGTCAGTTTAAGGAACAGCAAATATTGACACGAGACATCTACACAAGTAAACTCTGTCAACATTGTCTATAAGAATGTACCTTAGTGTGCCCAAACTTGTACTGAGTGTGGTCCACATCAATGGAGCCAAGCAGCTTCTCTGCAGCTTTCTTGTTGTCAATGAATTGTCCCTCAGGGATTACACTGGCATTCAATATTTTATATCTACAACAGAAAAGTATATTGACCCCATATCCTAGCTGGCAACTCAGCTGAAATCAACTTGACTTATGTTTACTGGAAATTGCATCACCTCTGCTTGAAGTCACCGTAGAGGATTCTGCTGGGGAAACCTTTTCTGCAGATTCTTATGCCTTCCAGCACACCGTTACACCTCAACTGATGGATGACCAAGAAATTCTCCATAAGACCTAAAAACAGCATACATAGTGTTAAAAATATTTCTTCATAATACTTCATGCAGAAAGTACAAAAATGTGGATTATGTTCTTCTTACCTGGGGTCTTTGTTTCATTGGGAATCAGGCAACGGACAAAATGAGGGTGAGTGCTCCTCAAATTGGTCATCAGCTTGCCCAAGTTCTCCTGTGGATCAGCGCTAATCATTTAATAATGTCCTACCCTTTAAGATACTATATTAAAATTATTTCAAAATGGTACTTCACTGTTATCAAAGAAGGATTTACATACTCTGAACATAGCAGACACAGTCTGGAAGGAAGCACCTTTCTTCTTTCCCTTTTTGCCGCCACCGCCAGCATCTGTGTTAACAATTCCACTGAATTACTGCTTTTGCTTTACATGCTCAGTTTTCTCCCCACATGAAAACTGTACTATACAAGAAATGTAAATTAATAGATTACCAGTTTTTGCTGATTTGTTTCTTACCGTCACCTGAAGAATGGCTAGCATACAGAAGACTAAGCAGTTTGTTTGAAGACTTCTGGTAGAGCTGGATGACTGAGTCATTCAGGGGGTCCTTGTTCTTGTCCAACCAGCCATTGATATTGTAGTCCACTACACCAGCATAGTGAGCTAGGGAGAAGTGAGCCTCAGGCTTGCCCTTTGCAGGTTTTGGCTTCCCAAAAGCCTGGGTCTTACCAAGATGCTGATCATGCAGCTTGTTTTTGAAAGTTGTGTCAGAGGCCTTGGGGAACATGCACTCCTCTTCAAGGATGGAGAAGATGCCCATTGGCTGACAGGAAATGATGTCATATGAACAATTATCTAGCTGGTACTCAGAAAGCAGGAAATCAGTTCTACAGGACGTTGTCTTACCTTCTCGATAAGCTCAATGCAGGCCGCCAAGTCCATACCAAAGTCAATGAACTCCCATTCAATTCCTTCTTTCTTGTACTCCTCTTGCTCCAGGACAAACATGTGGTGGTTGAAGAACTGTTGCAGTTTCTCATTTGTGAAGTTAATGCAGAGTTGCTCAAAACTGTTGAACTGCAATTACAGAAACAAAAATGAGAAATTACAAAAATGTATTCAACTGCATGTCAAAATACTGTTGATCTCGCTCATATATCATTTATTTTCTAACTACTCACATCGAAGATCTCAAATCCAGCGATATCCAACACTCCAATGAAGAATTGTCTTGGCTGCTTTGTGTCCAGCATCTCATTGATACGGATGACCATCCACAAGAACATTTTCTCATAGACAGACTTACACAGAGCCATGACAGAATTGTTGACCTAGAAATAAAGATTTTAGAAGGACGATCATTCAGAATTATATTTGCATGGCAAAATGCAAATGTACTTTCATTTCTTCAAACATTACATTTTCTTTATCTTACCTGTGGTACGGTCTGACCTTTGGTCACCATCTCGTTTCCAACCTTGACTCGGGGGAAGCACAGAGCTTTCAGCATATCAGCTGAATTCAGGCCCATGAGGTAGGCGATTTTATCAGCCTCTGATGGAAAGACAAACCTTTAGCTATCAATGAACTGGGATGTTTAACATTACACAGTGCATATTGATAGATCTGTTTTGAGATATTTTCATCAGAATTACCCTCTGTGCCATCAGGTTCAGCCTGCTCCTCACGCGGCTTCTGCTTGAATTTCATATTGCCATGATGCATCACAGCACCAGTCAGCTTGAAGATGCCCAGCTTCTCCTCAGCAGTGAAACCCAAGATGTCAATAGCTGCCTGTGTTGTACATGAAAGAAGTTGCAAGAGGTTCATTGAATATTCTTAATTTTACATTTTTTAAATAATGCATGAATTGATTTACGAAATGCACGATGTAGGACATGTTCCTAATCAACATCCCACATTGCATTCCTGGACCAACATTGAGCAACATGGAGCATTGTAGTTTTCTGGAAAAAACTTACAATGTGAACACATTTTGGTGCTGGCTAGTTGAACCATACTTATTTATAAAAGAAACACAGTTTTACTAACTTTTCCTTTAATACTGACTTGCTTACCATCGGGACTCATACAAAAGCAATGGTATCCTGACTGTTATTAGGTACTGGGATGAAGTCCTCAGAGCGAATGTCAGACCTTACGCTGGTGCAGTGGGCTCTGGGTTCCTCCTGGTGCAGGATGATGCCCGGCCTCATGTGGCCAGAGTGTGTAGGCAGTTCCTGGATGACGAAGGCATGGATGCCATTGACTGACCCTCATGGTCCCCTAACCTAAATCCAACCGAGCACCTATGGGACGTTGTGTATAGGGGCACTGGACACTGCTAGGTACCGCCACAGACTGTCAAGGAGCTCACTGATGCCCTGATCCAGGTCTATGGGGAGATCCCCCAGGACACCATCCACCAACTCATCGGGAGCATGCCAAGACGTTGTCAGGAGTGTATACAGGCAAGCCACATTATGAGATGCCATGATGAAATTCACGCAAGTTGGGTCAGCCGGTGATTTCAACTTTTTACTTCGGTATGATTTTGAATCCAGCCCTCAATGGGTTGATGATTTTGGTTTCCATTGACCATTGTTGTCTTTTTATTCTCAATAAAATATACAATGTACATCAGTCAAGATTTTCAACTTGAATCATTTGTTCATTAAAGATCCGATGTGCGATTTAAGTGTCCCCTTAAGTTTTTTGAGCAGTGTATTTTTTGCAAGATTGCAGTGCAAGTGTTGATCCAGGCAGTGGTTGATTGCAATGTTGGGCCAGGAATGCAAAGTGGGATGTTGAGCTAGGAACATGTCCTACTTGACTAAATATCACATCATGATTAAAATAATGGAAAATGGACACTTTACATCTGTTGCAATGAACTCCTCTATATCATCAATGCTCTTGACAGTCACTTCACCCTGACTGACCATATGGAAGTCATAGGGGTTGGTGGTGATAAGAAGAGCCTCTGCAAAAGGTTTGAAGAAAAAAAATGCTTTTAAAATCCTGCAAAATTCCTAGTGTTATTGTCATAATTCTGCTTTTGTAATTCCTAATTGTTGGATGCTGTTGTAACATACCCAGGAGCTCTGCCTTGTGGCCAGTCATCAGCTGATAGAAGATATGGTAGCTCCTCTCAGCAGACAACTGGAAGGTGACACGGGACTTCTCCAGCAGATCTATAAATAACCATCAAAGTCAGATAACGGTATCACTAACATGACATCATACAGTGGAAAACCTAGCGTCATACCTATGTGTAAATCCAAACAAAAGTCCCAGCATAAAATGTAAATATTACTTACATGTTTCAATATCAGCTGAGGCCAGTTTGCCCGAGGTCCCAAAGTGAATTCTGATGAATTTACCCTAGACACATCGGATTAACGTCAGCATGATTCATCATATTTAGCCCAATAAGATTCTTTGAGGTCGACTTTTGGCCCTTTTAACACTTACAAAACGAGAAGAGTTGTCATTCCTCACAGTCTTGGCATTACCATAGGACTCCAGCAGAGGGTTGGCTGCAATGATTTGATCTTCCAGTGAACCCTACGAGAAGATATATAAAATAAACCATAAACAGGAAACAAATGTTTTGAGTAAAGGCAACCAGTTTTACCTGCATTTTTCCAGGTATTGGCTCAGTCTTCTTGGATCCAGTCACTGCAATTGTTGCAAAGTACTGGATGACACGCTTGGTGTTGACAGTCTTACCTGCACCGGATTCTCCGCTGTGGGAAGAGAAAGATAACTTGAGTGTTGTGTGTTTTTTTCCATATCTGTAAATGTCCTTTAGTTATTCAATGATTTGTACATTACTCACGTAATAAGGATAGACTGGTTCTCACGATCTGAAATGAACAAATGTTTTAATGTCTCAGTAATAACCTTATATCGTACAAAGTCATATTTCATGTCATATCTGCTGTATCTCGTTGTGTGTCTCATAAATATATTACCAGTGAGCATGAACTGATAGGCATTGTCGGAGATGGAGAAGATGTGAGGTGGTGCCTCAATCCTCTTCTTGCCTCTGTATGCTCCCACAACCTGAGAATCGTACACAGGAAGCCACTTGTAGGGGTTCACGACGACACAGAACAGGCCGGAGTAAGTCTGAAAAGAGAAGACAATTCATCCTTAACTTCATTTAACACTTGCTTTATTTAACACTTTATTAAACACATTTGACATACATATTTAAACAAACATTATCAGTATGTTAAGTTTATTGATGACCTGTGTGTATTCATGTGTATGTTAATTTAAACACTCACATAGATCATCCATGATGAAAAACGCTCTTTGAGGTTAAACAGCACAGCAGGCTCGTTGAGGTGGGTCATCATGGCCATGTCCTCAATTTTATCATACTTCGGAGGGTTCATGGCATGGATATCATCCTCTTTTACAGTGACAGTCTGAATGAGAAAGGCAGTTAAAAAAAATTAAGACAGTAATTCATTTTTGGGATGGAAGTAATCCTCTTTTACTGTCAGGGTCTCAAATAGTGTAAAAGGCCTATCAAGGGTTTAAAAAGACTCTATGTCAAGTATTTCAAATAAAGTATTTGTTCGCCTACCTTTCCTGAAAGTGTCTCAACAGTTGCTTTACCACCCTCTTTTTTGACGAGTTTACCCTTGAGATACATGTCTTCAGGATCAGTCACAAAAAAGGCCGTTTTGGCATCAAATGGAGCATTTTGAGCCTCGATCCTCTCCTTCTCAGGCTTCCGGAGGTAAATGGACGCAGGCCCGTAGGCCGCCATCTCTGCATCTGTGCTCATGATGGCACTTTAGAGGGGACTGAAAACAAGATGAGTTTGAATTATGTTGAATATATTTAATTCTGATATGGTTTAAATGATTTGCATGTCATGTCTGTATCTGATGTCATGAATCTTGTGTTGTATTTTAACATCTTACCTCAGTTTGTCCCAGATGAGCAGCACAGTATCTGTTGTAGTTTAAGGATACTGTTAAAGAAAGATTGATATGGTCATTACACAGGACTCAACCTTAAAATAAACTTTTACAGTTATATGAGTATCTACACCACTATGACTATTTTTATAGCCTCTCCAGTCATTTCAAAATATTTTGGTTATTAAAAGATCTCAATCACATTATCATTATAGAGCCTTTCTAAACCAGTAATTAAGAGCAGTTGGAAAAATTAAAGATGCCTCATGCTTCACTAAAAAGAAACAACTTTGATTAATAATACTATCCTGTCAAGATCACTTGACATTAAAAACATGATGATAAAGTGTCACAAGAGATTCATGTTTCAGTTCATTTGGAGTCAAAGAAAATAATATGAGCATACAAAGAAAGCACTTACCTGGGTGATATGCCTGTCAGTTCTCAGAGGAGCCTGAAGCAGCTTCTTATATAGCGGCTGGAACTGCTTGGTTGGCAGAAGTCGGTCAAGTTTCACTGTCATCTTGAGACCCATCTGTTGACATTTGAGGTTAAGTAAGCTTTTTGTGTCTAATATATGTCATTGCTAAACTGTAAAAAAAAAAAAACCTTCTATATTAAGCTAGCTCACAAGGATCTGAAGTAGGTAAACATAAAAATGAAAATAAAGAAAATAATAAAGACAAATACATATTTAACTATTTTTTAAATCTATGAAAGGGGTTGTGCCATGACATCCATTTTTGAACCCATAAATTCTCAGTAAGATTTACTTTAAATGTCATTGGTATTGAGTGTGATGATATCATGAAAGATGTTTGTAGTGATTCATTGAGCTTGGCTGCATGTCTGCATATAAAACATGTCTTGGTGATAGAGAGACAGACACATAGACAGACAGAGAGACAGACAGAGAGCTAGATAGATAGATAGATAGATAGATAGATAGATAGATAGATAGATAGATAGATAGATAGATAGATAGATAGATAGATAGATAGATAGATAGATAGATAGATAGATGGATAGATAGATAGATAGATAGATAGATAGATAGATAGATAGATAGATAGATAGATAGATAGATAGATAGATAAATAGATAGATAGATAGATAGATAGATAGATAGATAGATAGATAGATAGATAGATAGATAGATAGATAGATAGATAGATAGATAGATAGATAGATAGATAGATAGATAGATAGATAGATAGATAGATAGATAGATAGAAACCACAACAAAGTGCACAGTAGAGGTCCAGTTCAGAGTTTCGATATAATAAAGAAACAGTTTGAATGACTAGTAAAGTGTAAAAGAAGTCACAGAGTGTACAAAGAGCACAGTGGTGATGATGCTGCTGATGATAATGATAATCCACAAAGTGTGTCCCAAAATAGATGCAGTGAAATAGATTCCCTGCTTTTCAAACCACAAATTTGCTCCAATAAATAATTTACTCTGATAAATTTAGATTCTGACTCATTTGAGAGGGGATTTCGTCATTTTATGATATGAGGTCGTCTTTACTTACCTTTGCAATTAAACACACATAGCCAGGAATGGAAAGCTGTTATGGAGAAGCACCCTAGTGCTGCTGGTACATAGTTAGCAGGACACTAGCACATCTCATATTCCTGTCATAAAACTGTTTGTTAAGCCCTCACCATAAAGCTCAAATGATATTGCACCTTTCCTTAAAAGGACCAGAGGAACATTTGCCAACTTGGCTGAGATAAGACCTATAAAAAGTCCCACTCAGATATGAAACGTCTTTATCCTCATGCCACATTTGATTCAAATGTTGTTGCTGTTATGGAAAGTTGGTGTCCTTGATCAACTATGTGGCTCTGGTTTTGATACATTACTGGCATTGCCTCCCAGTAAAATGACCTGAAAATAACTGACAGCTGTACAAGTGCCTTTTAGTAGCATTAGCATTGAATTAAACATGAATGAACTTTAAAATATAGTTTTAACATGAATAATTTTATAACCTTATAACTTGGCTGAAGGCTAAATAAATGCATAAATAGCCGGGCTTCTCAGGTACTCAGTGAACTTGTGGGCTTTGTTGTTCGGGGGATGAACATGTGAACTTATTCACCTACAGAACTCAAAATGTATCATGACTGGGAACATTTTAAACTCAAACTGAATCAGTTTTGACCTCGTCTGTTTTGACTGTTCCTTCTTTCCTCCCTCCTTCTCTCTTTCTTTCCTTCCTCGCTTTCCTTCCTTCCTTCTGTCCTTCCTTCCTTCCTTCCTTCCTTCTGTCCTTCCTTCCTCCCTTCCTTCCTTCCTTCCTCCCTTCCTTCTTTCCTCCCTCCCGCCTTCTCTCTTTCTTTCCTCCCCCTTACCTTCCTCCCTTCCTTCTTTCCCCTGTCCTTCCTCCCTTCCTCTTTTCCTTTTTCCCTCCCTCCCACCCTCCCTCCTACCTTCCTTCCTTCCTCCCTTCATTCCTTCGTCCCTCCTTTCCTTCCTTCTTCCTTCTTTCCTTCCTCCTTTCCTCCCTTCCTC